>NC_133664.1:162943186-163256052 GCF_037893015.1 Macrotis lagotis | reverse complement strand
ATGGGTAGGATATTTTTCTTCACATGAAACCAAAGACCACTTCTCTAACATTCCCACACCTTGCTGCTAATTCTGCCCTCAAGGGCCAATAGAAAAATGCAATCCTTAACTCCTCCTGCAAATTAAACAAGCATGAGGACTTCTGATCCCTACCCTGTATATTTCAAATAGCATGACAGAATAGGAAACTTCCATTTTTGAGCCCTTGGCAGGGGCAGAGATTATTGATTAAAAATTGGTGGAAGCTGGAGAGATGAATTGTATATGACTCTTTGGACAACACTTGCTTTCATACAATCTACATTCACACCAAACTGAATTACACTCTATCATAGTGGTTATACATTCCTGGAAGACTCTACTTCCTTATTTCAATCTGTTCAAACTTTTTTTTAATTCCTTCAAGTCTCAGCTCCTCCATAAACCATTTCTGAGCCTACCTTCTATCCTATTTCAGCTCTCCAGTGAAAGTGAATGCATCTGCATCAAATCTACACATAGAAGAAAGGGGCTTTGAAGTTTAAAAAAAACACATATGCACATTTAGCACTTAGTTTTGATTTGTATATTAATTTGTATTCTATTTTAATAATTATAGGAATTAAGGATACTGTATTAATAATTATAATTGACATTTATCACTTTAAGTTTTTGAAAAGGGGGTTGCATGCATGATTTAATGTAAGCAAATAAATACTACTGATATATTCTTTTATAGATGAAGGGAAGGGAAAGGAATAAAGATTTATTAAGTACCTTTTATGTGTCAACCACAGTACTAACAGCTTAATTAATGTTTTATTAGACCCTCACAACAACCATGTGAGGTAAGTACTAAATTAGTAAATTATCCAACTTGAAAAGACAACAAGACAAGAGCAAAGTAGAGGGAGTGTTGGTGCATGATCTTCTGTTTATCGATGATTGTTCACTCAATGCAGCCCCTGAAGCTAAGATGCAATAAAGTATGGATTAATTCTTTGCTGCTTGGCCTAATTTTGACTTAACAATTAACATAAAGAAAACACAGAAATTCCTTTTAGCCAGTACCACATCATCTATATGTGGAATCAGTTACAACTAATGAAGAATTTTGAATACTTGTGGATAAATTCACTTACCTTGGCAGTGTCCTTTCCAGGGAGGTACACATAAGGTTGAGGTATCAATAAGGTTGATACACACAATGCTAGAACTAGGTCAGTATTTGGGAGATTCTGAAATTAAAGTATAGAAGAAAAAATTTATTATACTGACTTCTAAATCAAAGTTCCACTGAGCCATGGTGCTGACCAAATTGTTGTATGCCTGTGAAACCTGGACAATCTACTAGCACTATGCAGAAAACTGAATTGCTTCCATTTAACTTGTCTTAGGAAGATTCTGAGGATCACCTGATAGAAGATACCAGACCCTGAGGTCCTTTCTAGATTTAAACTGCCAAGCTTCAAACATTAATATAGAATGCACAACTAGGTTGGGCTGGCCATGTTATTCAAATGCCAGGCATAGACTTGCCAAAAAGGCTTTTTTATGGAGAATCCACACAGGGCAAGTGCTCACAGGGGAGTAAAAAGAAGGTCTTTCCTAAGAATTTTGCTTCTTAAACATGGCAAGTAGCATGGTAGACTCTGGCACAGGATTGCCTGACATGTCATGCCCTCATCAGAAAGGGTTCTGTGCTCCATGAACACTGAAGAAGCTTAAAAGAAATGTGAGATGAGTAAGTTAAAAGTATCCTCTTCAGGTGTTCACATGGACAATTTGTACCCCATGTGTGGTAGAGTATTCTGAGCCTGTATGATCAACCACTGCTGGAGACACTTTAGTTTGTCTCTAATATAGTGATGTTTTTTCAGTCTTCTTTGATAACAAAGGTCAAAACCTAGAACCATTATTATCCCAATTTTACAGTCAAGGAAATGGAAATAGGCAGAAAGATTAAGTGAGGTGCCCAGGGTCACACAATTGTATAGTATCCACGGTCAAAACTGAACTCAAGTCTTCCTGACTCCTGATCCAGTGCTCTAAGCACCATTCCATGTAACTGATTTCCTGATGAGTAAACTGTGGTTTAAACAGGTTAAATGGCATGACTATTCAGTTTTAATACATGCAAAATTAAAATTAACATATTTTCTGACTCCAAGTCCAACAATCTTTCTATGTCTAAAACTATGACACTGCAAGGAGAAATGTGCTTTGTAAATACTTCATTAGTAAGGTCCTGCTTTTGACTTGTACTGTATTCCTTTTAATACATTGTTGGATGCATAGAAGCCTGTCAATAAATATTTGATTAATAGTTTGATTTAGTAATTGCTTTTCTTTGTTAAGCCTTACACAAAGTGATTGGAAAACAACTTTATCCAGCATCAAAGCCAGGAGCTTACAGTGAATATACTTATCCATTTAATATTATTTGGTTCAAACCTTTTTTCTTTCCTATTTTTTTAAACTGCGCTAAATATATTGTAGTCAAGTAAGACATCACAATATGGGGAAAAGAAAACCAGTTCTTTAGGAACTGGTAATTTACATGTAGCAGTACTTATTATACCTTGGGTTTCTAAATTGTCTTGTAATTATAGACCTAAGAAATTCACTGCATGCTTTTCTTAATTGTATCTGGTCCCCATAGGGCCATCAACTGAGTGTTGGGGTTTTTTAACATGATTCTTTCTGCATTTATTTTTCATATGTCATAAATCAGACAAATTGCACCCAAAATTTTTAAGAAAAATTTCAGGAAAGCATATGGCTCCCATTTGGGCATAGTCAGATTTAGCAGGAACTTATGTCCAGGCTGGATTTGAACTGTTTGTAATTGTTGCCATTTCTTGGAAATGCTGTCCCCAAAACAAAAGCAGAACAATTTCTTTAGAGTAAATTGAAGCTGTGGCATAAAAATCCCAGCAGTTTGAAACTGGGCATTCTGGACTTTTTCACAAATTACAACTGCAGCTTTAACAGGCAACCTTTGGGACTTTAATACACCAGGTATGGGATATTGTTCCATGGAATAATTGTCCCCCAGGGAAAAGGTATTTTAGTGACTTTCATGTTCTAAAGGCAGCACGAGCCAATGAGTCATTAATCATTAGTGAGTGTCACTGAAGAGTTATAATACAAAGGAAAGGGTAAGATGACTTTAAATATCAGAAGACATAGGGGAAAAAACAGAATTGTAAAAAGTTTTTATAATGATCAGATTTACAAACACCTAAAGAATCACTTCTCTACCTTATATAGGTATGCCCTTATTGAAAGCAAACCATTTATAAGGTACAAAATCTTCCATTTTAAAAACACCTGACAGAAGTGACTTGTACAGAGTCTGGCACATAGCAAGCACTTAATACTGATTAATTGAAAATAAAATTTAAAGTTTTTTTATTTGTCTTTCCTTATGTGGGTATACACGCACACACATATGTAATTTTCAGCATTTTCATCACCTGGTGTTTAGATGGGCAAATGGAGATCAAGGGTTTTGGCTTGTCTCAGTCTACCAAGCAAACCCATCTCTCTAACACTAAGCAGTGAAAAGATGAAGAGGATGGCTTCTATTTATAGAAAAACCAGAAAAGTGTTTTCTAATAATGTGAAAGAGTGGAGACAAGAAACTGGAACCTTCTCTAGCTTACCAACTGACGCCTGGAAGAACACCTTACTTGTCGAAATTGCTAATTTCCTTTATTTACATTGTTTTTGTGCCTCCCCTTCTTTCCTGTCCCCTTTCCCATCAGTCTTATTCAGTTGGTTTAAAAGTCAAATAAAAACTGAATGTTCTGTTAGGCTGTCAGTTTACAAAGAGCAGATGAAATTGGGCATGGGAAGAGGGTATGAAAGTTCTGTTATTGTTTCTGTACAAAACATACCTACTTAGTATAAAAGTGACTATAGTAAATATCAAAAAGTATACAATTATGCGCAGATTATATATTTCCTTGGTTCAATACATTTCCAATTGCAAGGACTGCAATAATATCAGTCACTGTGGACTTCCTAACTTCCAGTAGGGATGGTGGATGGGCAGGACAGAGTGAAGACTTACAAAAGCAGAATTCTATTCAATTTTAGATTTGAAAACATCTAGGAAAGAAAGGCCAAGGCAAACAATTCCTTCATGACCAACTAGGAAGGCAGAAGGTTTACAGTTTAGCCAAAGGTCTGCTAGTCTCCAGGACCACTAGAAGAAAAAAAGAAGAGTACCTTAGCTTTAGTTCCCAGAGGTTTTGTTTCTAGTTAGTAAGGCAGAGAATGTCAGGAAGCAATTTTTCTGAATCACAGAATTTTAGAGATAGCACGACCAAAGAGGTGCTAATTCAATTCATTCTCTGTTTGACAAATTCTATTCAGCCTCTGCTAGAAAAATCTCCAATGAAGAGAGACTCATCACATCCCAACACCTGCTATTCCATTTTTGTATAATTTTAATGGTTACTTATGTGTGTCTCCTGCCCCACCCCCCACCAAATTAAGCCTAAAACTTCCCTCTCTCCCCAACTCTTACCAACTGATCCATATTTTGTCCTTTGGAACAAAATAAATCAAGTTCTCTTTTTTCCCATGATAGCTGTTCATGTATTAGAAAACAGTGATCCTATCAATCTATCAATCAACAAGTATTTATTATGTGACTACTTTGTACTAGGTACTCTGCTAGGCAATGAGAATAAAAATGCAAAGAATCAAATAGTTCCTACCTCCCAAGTCTTCTCCAGACTTAACATCTTTAGTTGCTCAGAAACTATGCCTTCTATGATATGGAATGAGGACCTTTATCCAGATTGGTTCCCTTCCCTCTCCAGTTTGTTAATAATTTGTTCATAATACATCTGAAGGGACCAGAAATGAACACGAGGAAGAGGAAAGATCATCTCCTTATTTCTGATGTCTATGTTTTGCTTAATGTACCAAAATATCACATCAGCTTTCCCATTACCATATCACACTGCCAGCTTACAATGGAGCCTGCATGGCAATAAAACCCACAGATCCTTTATATATTGTCTTGTAACTTTCTATCCTCTATTATGTCTTCATGACATTCATTGAATGTAAGACTATGTTTTTAGCTATTAAGTTTTATCTTAGACTCAGTCCCATGCTTTAGTTAGTTAAGATATTTTTGAATTCTGACTTTGTCTTTCACTGTATTAAGTATCTCTCTCAGCTTTGTGTCATCTGCAAATTTGACAAGATGATATCTATGACTTTGTTTAAGTGGAGCACAGAGTCAAGCACAGATCCCTAATGCATTTTAGTAGGCATCCTTTTCCAAACTGTTCAACAACTAATGACTACTCTGACCATTCAATTCATTCTGATTTAATTTAATTGTGCTATTATCTAGCCCATATTTCTCCATTTTACCCACAGGATAACACAAATTCTTTGTTAACATCTAGTTAAACTATCCACAACATTCTCCTGATGTAGTAGTTTAGAAAACCTGTAAATATTGAAATAAAGTTAGTCTGGCATGACCTTTTTTATGATGAAGTCAAAATTTTTTTTGTGATCACTGCTTTCTTTATTTGTTTTAGATATTAAATAGCCATCTTTTCAATAACATGTTCTAAAAAGTTGTCAAGAATACAAGCCAATTTCATTCTGCTATAATTTACATACTCCATTCTCATCTTTTTTTTTTTTGAAAAATGTATCACCTATAGTTTTATAGTATTTTCCCATTTTCTATTTTCCAATCATGTCCTCTTGGTCTTTCAGTAACAAAGGATGGTGACTTGAATTAATCAAGAGTATCTGGTGCTCTAACTTATTCCAGGGATCAGATCAGTATTAACCATTTTTGTTTGTTCCCCCCCATACAAACTTTGTTTTTGACAGAGAAAAAAGAAGCAGAATCAGAATTGAACATCTATCTCTTGTCATTTTATAATATTTTACACAGTCTAACCTTCTTTGAACTTCCTCTTTTGCTCAATATACCTCACATACATACACATAAACACAGACACAACTATCCTTTGTCTAGATATAAACTTGGGGGTAGGGATACTTTGTAGTTAGCCTCCATCCACCAAAAATCTGTGACACATTGAAATTCAAGGGACATAATTATTCTAGCGACTCATATCAGAATATACAGAGTGAGGAGTGAGTGAGAGGAGAGGAGAGAGGGCTAAAATTTAAGCTAGTAGTCATAGAACATTCCTACAACAAATTCACTTCTGGGGTAGCCATCATTTCCACACTTCCAACAATCTTCTTCCTTTCATATTTCAAATCTTTGTTAAACCAACTCAACTCTATACTAATCTCTTGAATTTATTGCCTTTTTCCTTATCACTAATTATACCATTGCAAATAAAAATTGTATATCAGTTCCATAATTGGAAGAAATCATAAAACTATGGTTTGTTCCATTATATAATTATTTTTATCCAATATCAACTGGACCCTGAAAGCAGCAAGATAAATCTTCTACTTGTTCCTACCTGACTGAAAAGTCCATCCTCCATAGAGGCTATTCTAAATCTTCATCTTTCCTTGTTTCCAATATCAGATAATTACAATAATCTTTTGAAATTCTCTCTATTCTTTATTTGGGGAATAATTTGCCCTCTAGCTATAACTGATTGAGTATATAACTTGCTTCTATTCTATTTTCTATTGCTGTAAGCTTTAATTTTCAGATCATATACCTATTTTGAATTTATTGTAGCATATGGCCTAATTTGTTGGTCTAACCTTAATTTTTTTCTGTTAAAGAAGAATTAAAAAAAGAATTAAAAACCTTAATTTCTTCTGTTAAAGAAGAATTAAAAAAGAATTTAAAACTTTCTAATTTTTACAGCAATTCTTGACTAATAAAGAGTTCTTTCCTAGATAATTTATGGTATTGAGTTTATAAAGCACTGAGTTACTGAATTCACTTGTTTATATTTATTTTTCTTTTCTAGGAAGTTCCACTAATCTGCATTTCTATCTTTTAAAATTAAAATGAATATTGCTTATTATATAGTTAGTTATAATATAGTTACAATATTGTATAACCTAGAGATTTAGAAGTGCTAGCTACTTTTTTATTTTTCTCTATATTTTGTATGTTGTTCATCTGCATACATTTATTTGATCTCTTTTCCATTAGAGATCCCTTTGGTAACCTGACTGCTTTAGCACTAAATTTTAAAAATTAATTTAAGAAACTATCATTTTTATCATATTGGCATAGCTAAATCATGAGCACTAGTTGTTACTTTAATTATTTGACATTATTTCTTTAAGTTGGAGTTGTAATTATAATTATACAATGTATATACTGAATGTTCTTTGGTAGATTGACTCCAAAATATTTTGTAGATAGTTTGAATAATACTTCTCTTTCTATTATTGCTCCCTAATCAGAGTTTATTTTGTACTCAGCAAGTTTACTGATACCCTTAGTTGTCTCATTTATTTCTTTGCTGATTCCTTAATGTTTTCTTTTTAATTCAGCATGTCAGGACCAAATATTGATAGTTTTGTCTTTGCTTTGCCTGTATTTATGATTTTAATTTTTTTCTTGTCATATCTAGAACGACTTCAAATAAAAACAAAAAAGGAAGAATTACTAGATTTATGGCTATATTTATTAGGACAGTTTTTGTTGTTTTTTTCCATTTTGGATGTGTCTATTTCTAATGCATAGTATTTTTGTTTCTTTTTTCATAACAGTGATGCACTTTTTCTTTTTTTTTCTTTCTTTATTATTTTTATTTTTATTGAATTTTACAAGTTTCCCCCCAATCCCACTTCCCCCACCCCCACTGCCCACAGAAGGAAGTCTGATAGTCTTTACATTGTTTCCATATTATATATTGATCAAAATTGAATGTGTTGAGAGAAAAATCATAGTTAATGTACTTTTTTAAAGGATATTTCCCTAAATCTACCGAATTGACTATTTGGCTTTGGATGTTTGTTTTTATTATGATTAATTATAATAATCATTACCTCAATTTGTATAATCTCGACATAAATCTGACATATATAATTTTTTAAAAGAATAAATTGTCTCAGCTTTTCCCCTACCTCGAGGAATCTAGATTTTTGAACTATAATTTATTGTAGAGATTGATCAATGGTTTGCTTTCTTTTCTTTGTCCTTCCTTAACTAGATATTAGAACCATATCTGTCTCATGAAAAGAGTTAATGAAATGCTAACATTCTAAATTTTTAAGATTGATTATGATGGAATACTATTATGCTATAATAAATGATGAACAGGATCATTTAAAAAACTGAAAAAACTTCCATAAACTGATGCAAATTGAAGTGATCAGAGACAGAAGAACATTACACATAGTAACAGTAATATACAATGACCAACAGTAAATGATTGAGCTATACTCAGTAGTATGATGATCCAAGAGAATTCCAAAGGACTCATGATGAAAAACACTCCAGAGGAAGAACTGATGGTATCCGAAAGTAGATTGAACTATATAATTTTTCATATACTTGTGTGTGTGTGTGTGTGTGTGTGTGTGTGTGTGTGTGTGTGTGTGTCTGTATTTGGATTTCTTATTTTTGGTCTGTTTTCTTTTGCAATAAGACCAATATGGAAATATGTGTTACATGACTGCACATATCAAATTGCTTATTACCTTAGGAGAGGGAGAAGGGAAGGAGAGAATTTGGAATTAAATTTTTAAAAAAATATATTAAAAATTGTTTTTAATGTAATTGGGAAAAAATAAACTTTTAAAAATATTTTGGAATACATCTGGGGGGGTGGAACTAAGATGGCAGCATGAGAACAGCCTTTCCTAGGAACTCTCTCAAAAATATTCCCAAAACCTTGAAATTATGACTCTAACTAAATTTTTGAGTGACAGAAATCAAAGAAGGATCCAGTGAGGCAATTCTCCAGCCCAAGATAGCCTGGAAAGTCATAGGAAAATGCTGTTCCACAGTGGTGGAGGGGGCAGCAGAACAACCAGGATTATCCCACCAGAGTGAAGGAGCTCCAGTCTTCCTGTGATAGATTGCTGGGCACCTAGATACCTGGATCCCTGGGAGCAGCTCCTGGCAGCAGAAGCAGTTCCCTGACCTGGCAACCTAGGACACACCAAGTACAACTTGGAAGATCAGAGAGGAAACCTCTGCCAGAGTGAGTGGGAGCCAGCACTGCCCTCATCACAGCCACAGCTAGCAGCATAGCTGTGGCCCTCAGCACAGCCCAGGTCTCAGGAAATGGATGCAGGTGCACAGAACCTCTAGGCAGTGAGCTGCCTGGCAGCTGTAACCTGTGAGCTTATCCCATGGAAGGTAAGGGGGTGGAGGGAGACTGTCAAAGTCTCTTCTCTGGCCCTGGGATAGGACTCTTGTGCTTTCTCCCTATTTAGACCTCAGTTGCCCATTGCCATCCACCGACCAGAGCACAGTCAGTAGAGCAGTCAGAACCTCACATAAAACCTTGAACAAACTGAGATCTATGCAGGGGCTGTCCCAATAATAATCAAAAGCTTGGGAAGCTCCCCAAACTAGACACAGGCTGTGGAAATGAGTAAACAGAAAAAAGAAACCTGACCATAGACAATTACTTTGGTACCATGGAGGACTAAAACATTTATTCAGAAGATGAGAAAGTTCCAGCTTCTGCATCTAAATCCTCCAAGAAATATAAAAGTTGGTTCCAGGCTATTTCAGAGCTCAAAAAAGATTTTGAAAATCAAGTAGGGAAGGTAGAAGAAAAATTGGGAAGAGAAATGAGGGTGATACAGGGAAAAAACATGAAAACCAAGTCAACAGTTTAGTCAAGTAGATACAAAAATGCTGAAGAAAACAACATATTAAAAACTAGTTTAGGTCAAATGGAAAAAACAGTTCAAAAAGTTAATGAGGAGAAAAATACCTTAAAAAGCAGAATTGGCCAGATGGAAAAAGACATAACAAAACTCTCTGAAGAAAACAAATCTTTCAAATGTAGAATGGAGCTAAATGAAGCTGATGACTTTGTAAGGAATCAAGATACAATAAAACAATATCAAAAAATGAAAAACGATGAAAATATGAAATATTTTATTGAAAAAAACAATGGATCTGGAAAACAGATCTAGAAAGATAATTTAAAAATTATTGGGCTACCTGAAAGTCATGATCAGGAAAAGAGCCTTGACTTCTTTTTTAAAGTATTTCTACAGGACCATTGTCCTTTTATTCTAGAAGCAGAGGGCAAAAGGAGATCCACTGATCTCTTATTGAAAGAGATCCAAAAACAACTCCCAGGAATATTATAGTCAAATTCTAGAATTTTTAAGTCAAAGAGAAAATTTACAAGCAGCCAGGACAAAACAATCCAACTATCATGAAGCTGAAGTCAGGATTACTCAGTACTTAACAGCATCCCAATTAAGGGCTCATAGGACTTGGAATGTAATATTCTGGAAGGCAAAAGAGCTTGGAATGCAACTGACAATCAACTACCCAGAAAAACTAAACATCCTCTTCCAGGGGAAAAGATGGACTTTCAAAGAAATGGGAATTTCAAATGTTCCTGTTGAAATGACCAGAGCTGAACAGAAAGTACAGGACTGAGGTGAAGCATAGAGGGTAGATGAGAAGGGTAAATTATGAGGGATTTAATGATGTTGAACTGTGTATATTCTTGCATGGAAAGATGATACAGATATTACTCATATGAACCTTCTCATTTATTAGAGCAGTTAGAAGGAGTTATATAGTCCAGACACAGGAGAGAGTAAAATTTGAAGGTATAATATATTTTTTAAATGGAGTCAATGGGTGAAAAGGAAATGTATTGGGAGAAAGGAAAGGAGAGGTAAAATAGACCAAAATATTTCATATAAAAGAGTAAAGAAATAGCTTTTGCAATGGTATGGAAGGGGGGAAATGTGAGAGCGAATGAAGGAACTTCATTCTCATTGGAAATGACTCAGAAAGGAAACAACATTATATACTTAGTAGGGCATAGAAATCTAGAAGAAAATGGAGAGAAAGGGGACAAGGGGAGGAAAGGGGGGGCATCATGGGAGAGGCTAGTCAGATATAATACATTTTCTCTTTTACTTTTTGCAAGGTAGTGGGACTGAGTGGCCTGTCTGGGACTATGAGGATGGGTGGATGCTGGGTTTCTGGGATGGGATGTTAGCTTTAGGCCTCTTGGTCCCAGGGCCAGTGCTCTGTCCACTGTTACCACTCGGCTGTCCCACAGCACACTTTTGATGAAGGACAGAGTGAAAGGAGAGCAAAAAATATAATAATTGGTAGTGAGGAGAAATGGATGGACAAAATTACAAACAGCAACATCAACTGTGGAAGTAACTTCTCTGATGGATTTATGGTAAGGAATGCGATCCACCATGAGACAGATATGATGGTATCGGGACAAAGAGTAAAGAACATTTTTTCCCTCTTTCTTTGTTTATTTCTCATGAGGTTTTTTATTTTTGTGTGGGGAAGGGGGATTATGCTTATTCTTACAACAAGACTATTTTAGCAATGTACAAATAAATAAAAAAGTAAATTAATAAAAAGCAATAAAATACTTTGTATAATTTATATATTCATTTTTAAAAGATTGATAGGATTCTGTAAATTTATTTGAACAGAGAGTTTCTTTTCTTTGAAAGTTCCTTTACCACTAATTCAATATTTTTCTGAGATTGGATTATTTGAATTTATTGTTTTATATTCTGTTGATTGACTATTTTATGTTTTTGTAGTGGAGTTAATACTTCATGACTTTGAATTCTGTTTTGTTGACATTTTACCTAGTAGAACTGATAACTTCTTTTTTTCTTCACAGGTTGGTGTGATTTTTACTTGGTCAATTTTTTTATCACATTGGCTATATATTTATAACAATTGTTAGTCTTTTTTAGATCTTATTTTTTGGTTTTATTAGTCTTAAAGCATTTCTGATTTCTAAATTACACTTTTTCTAATTTTCAGAATATCCTCTACTGTGCTTACTCTGGAGTTACATGTTGACTTTCTAATTATTCTGTTTCCTTTATATATTTTAAGGACATAATTTTGACTGTGAGGATTGCTTTAGCTGCATTCCACTTATTTCTACAATCTATTCTTTGCCTATTTAGGATTTCATTATCAAGTGCTATTTTGATTTGCATTTTTTTATTTTTCTCTATTGATTACTATTTTTATTGAAGTATGGTTTTTAAATTATGCATTTGATGTTTCTGCTTTTTAACACTTATTTATAATCTTTAAAACATCATCTGTATAAAGATGTTTTAAAATTAAAAATTTTTTCCAATTATATGTATAGTTTTCAACATTCGTTTTCTATAAGATTTTGAGTTCCACATTTTTCAGCCTTGCTTTCCTCTCTCCTACTCCCTATGACAGCAAGTAATTGGATATAGGTTATGCATGTACAATCATTTTGAACATATTTCCATGTTAGTTATATTGTGAAAGAAGAATCAGAACAAAAGAAATACTAAAACAAATATTTAAAAAGCAAAAATGCTATGCTTTGGTTTGCATTCAGATTCAAACTTCTTTCTCTAAATGTGGATGGCATTTTCCATTACAAATCTTTTAGAATAGTGTTTGAAATACCGTACTGCTGAGAAGCACTAAGTATGTCACAGTTTATCATCATACACTATTGCTGTTAATGTGCACAATGTTTCTGCTTCTTCTCACTTCACTCAGCAGTGTCAAAAAAATAAAAACAAAAACAGGTTTTTCCTGAAATTCACCTGCTCATGATTTCTTATTAAACAATAGTATACCATGAAATTCATATACCACAATTTGTTCAGTCATTTCCCAAACGTGGGCATTTCTTCACTTTCCAATTCTTTGCTACTATAAAAAGAGGTGTTTTAAATATTTCTGTACATGTGGTTCTATTCTTCTTTTTGATCACTTTGGGATACAGAAGTAGTAATGGTATTGCTGGGTCAAAGGGTATGGTCAGTTTTATTATTCTTTGGGCATAGTTCCAAATTGTTTTTCAGAATGTTTGGATCAGCTCACAATTACACCAACAGTGTATTAGTGTCCCATTTTTCCCACAACCCCTCCAACATAGATCATTTTCCTTTTTTGTCATATCATTCAATCTGATAGATGTGAGGTGATACCTTAGAATTATTATAAAGATGCTTTTTGATACACATATAGTCCCTAGAAGTTACATTCAAAAGATGCTAGCGCTATATCCTCCAACAGTTTGTCTATCAATATTTCCCCTTTTATTTATTTTTTGTTGAGTTATCTGAAAAAATATGAAATCTACCTATTATTATTATAATATTACTATAGAAATCTTTTTTAATTCAGTTTTCTCCCCATATGAATTCTAATTCTGTACTATTTGATAAATGTATATTTAATATGATTTTGTTTCATTATTTGGTGCATTTTAGAATAATGCATGTTTTTTAAACTTTTAATTTGATCAGTTTTCATTATTGCTTTATCTAATATCATTAGTGTAACTCAGATTTATTGAATTCCTGATGGAAAATATTTTTTTCTGTTTAAGGTAATGGAGTTAAGTGACTTGTCCAAGGCCACACAGCTAGGTAATTATTAAGTGTCTGAGGCTGGATTTGAACTCAGGTACTCCTGACTCCAAGGCTGGTGCTCTATCCACCGCACCACCTAGCTGCCCCTGAGAATAAAATTTTTTATAGCCTCTGATTCTATACATGTCCTTGATTTTCAGATGGGTTTCTCATAAATAGCCATTTTGTGGGTGTTTTTTTATTATTCATTTTGCCAATATTTAATTTATTTATTCACATTAAAAGTTTGACAGTTATGATTGGGGGAGTTTTTTTTTTTCATTTCTGCACTTAGTAATGTTTTAGTTTAGTTTTTTAATGCCCGCTCTAACTCTCTTTCTCTCTTTTTTTTAGGTTTTTGCAAGGCAATGGGGGGGGGTTAAGTGGCTTGCCCAAGGCCACACAACTAGGTAATTATTAAATGTCTGAAGTCTGATTTGAACTCAGTTACTCCTACTCCAGAGCTGGCACTCTATCCACTCTGTCACCTAGCCACTCTTGCCCTCTCTCTTTTAATGTAGTTATTTGTCTATATTAAGTTTTGTTTGTTACTTTGATGCATCTGTATTCCCATACACATTTTTTTGCCCCTTATACCATCTATCATTTGTGAACTATCGTGAACTATCTGCCTGGTTTTAGCTTTACTAGCTTTCCTTCCCGCCCCTTAGTTTGTTAATAGTTTAATAGGGAAAAGCACAGAATGAATTAGAGATAAACAAAAGAGGGAAGGTGCTAATATTTAAGGGGGACTAAAAAAGGCTTCTCATAGAAAATGACCTATGTTTACAAAAATCATTTTTAGAGCTAAATGAAGGATGGACTGAAGTGTGGAAAGACTTGCACAGGTGGATGAGTCATCAGGTTATTACAATAGTCCAGGTATGAGGTAATAAAGTCCTGCATCTAACTATGGGAATATCAAAAGAAAGGGGGTGTATGAATATGAAAGATGTTATAAAGTAAAATTGATAGGATTTGGCAATAGAGTTGATATGGAGGGATCAGGGGGAGGGGATGAGTATGAAACCTAGGTTGCAATTTTGGAGCCTAGGATGGTGGCTGTGTCTTTCTTTATCAGTAATAATAAGATTCAGAAGTGGGGCTAGCACAAGAGATAGAAATAGAAATTCCACTTAAAATAACTGTAGACAACATGAAATACTTGAGACTCTACCTACCAAGACAAAACTCAGAAACTATATGAACACAATTACAAAACAGTTTTCATTCAAATAAAATCAGAACTAAACAACTGGAAAAATGTCAAATGCTCATGTATAGGTGAAGCTAATTTAATAAAAATGACAATTACACCTAAATTATTCATTCACTCATTCGGTGCCAAACCAGATTACAAAAAAATCATTTTATAGAGCTAGAAAAAAAATAGTATCAAAATTCAGCTGGAGTAATAAAACGTCAAGAATATTAAGGGAATTAATGAAAACAAACTAGTTGTAAAATCATATTATAAAATGTCAAAGACTTATCATTATATAAAGTCAGCAAACCTATGTGATATTGGCTATGAAACAGAATTATGCATGAATGGAATAGATTAGGTGCAAAAGAAATAGTAGCATAGACCCACAACTCACATCCTATATCAAAATAAGGTTAAAATGGGTATAGGATTTAGAGATTAATGGTGCTACCATAAATCAAATTAGGAGATAAAGAAATAGTTTATCTGTTAGATCTATGAATAAGGAAAGAGTTTATAATCAAACAATAAAGAATATTATAAAACACAAAATGTATAGTTTTGATTACATTAAATTTAAAAAATTGCACAAATAAAACCAATGCAAACAAGATTAGAAGGAATGCAGAAAGATGGGAAACAATTTTCAAAGCTAGTGTTTCCAATAAAGAACTCATTTCTCAAATATGTAGAGAATTGTGTCAAACTTATAAGAATACAAATCATTCCCCAGTTGATAAATAGTCAATGGATATGACTGGTAGTTTTCAGATGAAGAAACTAAATCTGTCTATAGTCATATGAAAAATGCTATAAATCATTACTGGTTAGAGAAATACAAATTAAAACAACTCTGAAGTACTACTTCATACCTTTCATATTAACTAAAATGACAAAAAAGGAAAATAATCAATGTTGGAGGGGATATGGGAAATCTGGGACAATGATACATTGTTGGCAGAGTTGTGAACTGATCCAACCTTTCTGGAGAACAATTTATAATTATTCCCAAAGGGCAATAAAACTATGTATATTCTTTGATCCAGCAATATCACTACTAGGTCTAGATCCATACAAAAATTTCATAGCAGCTCTTTTTATAGTAGCAAAGAATTAGAAATTGAGGAGATACCCATCAATTTAGGAATTGAACAAATTATGGTATATGCATATGATGGAGTATTATTGTTCTGTAAGAAATTATGAGTAGGTAGATTTCAGAAAAGCCTGGAAAGACTTATATGAACTGAAGCTGAGTTAAGTGAGCAGAACCAGGACAACATAGTGCACCTTAACAGCAGCACTGTGTGATGATCAAATGTGATGGACTTAGTTGTTCTCAGCAGTTCAGTGATCAAAGACAGTTCTAAAACACTTGTTCTGGAAAATGCCATTTACAACCAGAAGAAAGTTTATGGAGTCTGAATATAGAACAAAGCATATTATTATGATTTTTAAAAACTTGTTTCGGGGGAGAGGGGAGGGAAGCAAGATTGGGGGAAAAATGTAAAACTCAAATAATATCTTTAATAAAAATAAAGTTTAAAAATTTGTTTCATATTTTTTGTCTTTTTCTCATGCTTTTTTTTCTCTTTAGTTCTGATTCTTCTGTTACTAATGACTAATATGGAAGGAGGTATGAAAATGTGGAACTCAAAAGCTTAAGAAAATGATAAATGCTGAAAACTATCTTTGCATGTAATTGGAAAACAAAATAACAAAATAAAGAAAGATAGAATGGTAAGTAGGATAGAGAGGTGTCACAAAAAATCTAGAAAGAAGATAACATCAAGGAATAGAATGTCAAAGGCAGCAGAGAGGTTAATGAAAATAAGGATCAAAACAAGGCCATTATCTGGCAATTTAAACAGCATTGGTAACTTGGCAGAGAAAAATTTCAATCGACAATCAGATTGTAGAGAGTTTTGTTAGTTGTTATTGATTTCAGTAAGAAGAAAATAACTAATGGCAATAAATATAAATATCCTTCTCAAGGAGTTAAGTCACAAAAGAGAGGAAAAGATATGGTTAATAGCTATCAGGGATGGATAGATCCACCAAATTGTTTTGTTTTTATTTAGGATGGGGGAGACAAGGACATGTTTGTAGACCATAGGGGAGTAGGCAGGAGACAGAATATAGAAGAGTGACGGGATGATGGCTGGGGCAATCTGTTGAAGAAGATAATTTGAAATAGAATTGGTTTTTCAAATGTTTAGTGTAAAATCTCCCTTCTTATCCATATTTTTCTATGCTTTTTATTTTTTTCTGAAATTTTGTTCTCTAATTGTGATCTATACACTTGAATGCTTCTGAAATATGGAGTCTAAACTCAATTTTGTAACAATTCTCTTACTGTCTTTATCTTTTCTCATCATCTATTTTTTTTGTTCTTTCTCATTATTACAAGTATAAAATCATGAGAGAAATAAGGTCTCTAGAAGTATTGCTCCATGGTAGAAATTAATGTGTCCCAAAGCATATAGTCAAAGCATATAGCTTGCCATTCTCAGAGAGCCATGTCTCTTCACCCAGCACTCTGACCCTTTTTCATTCTTACCACCTGAGCTTTTTGTGCCAGAATAATATTTATGACAACATAGAATTTTCCAAGACTTGGCCTGAACTCCCCCATTTCCACTCTTCCCAATCCCTCTCCTCACTAGGAATTTCCATCTCTCAAAGTAGGCATACACCTGTTTCATTATGAGAATATTCTTCAATGGGTACTCTACCCATGAATTGGACTGACACTGTATTTCATTCACCCAGACTTAATCTCTCCCTTTACTATTCAAATATTCCATCTTTTTGGTGAAAAAGGGTAAAAACATCACTTGTACAAAAATATTCATAGCAGCCCTGTTTGTGGTGGCAAAGAATTGGAAATCAAGTAAATGTCCTTCAATTGGGGAATGGCTTAGCGAACTGTGGTATATGTATGTCATGGAACACTATTGTTCTATTAGACACCAGGAGGGGATGGGAATTCAGGGAAACCTGGAGGGATTTGCATGAACTGATGATGAGTGAGTTGAGAAGAACCAGAAAAATACTGTATACCCTAACAGCAACATGGGGGTGATGATCAACTCATTTCTTCAGCGCAACAATCAGGGACAATTTTGGGCTGACTGCAATGGAGAATACCATCTGTATCTAGATAAAGAGCCATGTTGTTTGAAGTCCATGGACTATTTCCTTTAATTTAGGGGAAAAAACGGATATCTTATTTTCTGATCTTGTTATCTCTTATACATTATGTTTCTTTCTTAAGGATATGGTTTCTCTCTCATCCCACTCAATTTGGATCAATGTATAACATGGAAACAATGTAACAACTGACAAATTGCCTTCTGTGGGAGGTGGAGGGGAGGGAAGTAAGATTAGGGGGAAAATTGTAAAACAAAATAAATAAAATCTTTAATGGAAAAAAAATTATCCCACCTTTTTACTGAGATACTATAGGAATCATGATTTTTACCTTTTCCTCTAGGAAGCTGATAAGGACATATTACCTCTTCTGCTTTGTCTTCCACTGCTACTCTATCTTTAAACATCTTTTTGAAATGCAATTTTGTCCAACAGAATATAATCTCTGTGCAGAAGTAGAAGGATTTAATTCATGGAATTTCAGTTTTATTCTTTCACCTTATTTCCATTTCTTTAAGTTTTGCTTGCATCTTTAGTATAAGGTAAGCATTTTGAACTTCTTGATGATTTTATTTTATTGCTTATATCAATTTTTTCTTTCTTTCTCTTAAAAAAACCCCAAATCTCTAAATACTGGATAATTTAATCATTACTTAACCTCAGAATAATATTGAATTATTTATATTATTATATTAATTAATTATATTATTATATTAATTAATGTTAGTATTAATATTACATATTTAACTTAATATTTCTTTTGTCAAATTTTCAAGTTAAACATTCAACTTGAATATTTTTTTCTTCTTCTAGAAATATTTCATTTGTTGAACATTCATCTTTATTCCCATTACTGTTTTAGGTCAGGTTTGCAAGTTACATCATCTTGAGTTGTGGCTTGAGATTCATTGCTTTTTTGGAATGTACTGTTTCATTCCCTCCTGTGGTTTCTAGTGATGAGTGAGGAATGGTCCTAGTTTTTGTTTTTGTTTTTAATTTCCTTTTTTATTTCTGTAGATTTTTTTCTTAACTGATTATTAAGGTGTTATTTGTCACTGGAATTCTTAATCTTACTACTATGGGTCTTGTTTGAATGATTTTTTATAATTTCTGGAAACAATCTTGGGAATCTTCCTAATAATGCCCTTTCTCTCTACTCTCCCATTCAAAAGTTCCAGGAAGTTTTCTTACAGAATGATTTTTTTAGGCCACTGGATTTATCATGATCTCCTGGTTGACTTATAATCCATAATGGAACCCTGAAAATCTTTTTGAAGTATATGGTTTTGACTTTTTTTTATAGAGGCAATAGGGGATTATCTTTTCTGTTGATCAAGATCTTTGCATTGATCACTACACATTTCTATATATCAGTCAATTCTGCTCCTTTTCCTCATCCATTTCCTACAGAAACCTGAAGGTTTCCTCTGGAACCTCTGGGTACAGGTAGATGACCTTTCACCTTATGCTGAGGCTCTGTTCAGATGTCATATGCTGAATCCCTTTCTGGGCTCTCTTATCTTTTCCCCAGGTGAGCATTGGAGGGCAGGAGACAAGGAAGACAAGGATGACAATCCCCAAGTACTCCAAGATCTCCCAGGTCTCCATTTTTTGAACCAAATACCAGTCCTTAAATATCCTTCCCAGTCCCTTAATCCACTCCATGGCACTTAGTAAAATAAGGCTCTGGTTCCTAAGGGCACAAGGTGATGATAGTTTACAGTGCTCCCACACACAATGGTCTCTAACATATCCCACTTCTTGTCTTTTTTTGGAAACAATATTACTACATAATGAATACCACATAAATTGTAAACAAAAGTTCAAAAATAGTATAAATAAATGTCAATTAAACAATAGTAAAAACCAATACTCCCAAATTCCTTGAAATACATTTTATCCCCAACTTACAAACAGACAAAGATTACAAAGTTTTTTTTCTTTTGCCAACAAAAAACCTCTCAAAGCAACCAAATTCAAAACCCAAACTAAAAGGAGTAATAACATTTAACTTTACCTATTTCAGAGTTTAGACATTAATACAAAAACAGAAAACAATTCTCTTGTATCACATTTACCAAGCTGAGACTGATACCCTGGCCAGTACCAGATCTCAGGATATAGAAACATTTTCCCACCTCTTCAGGTCAGTAGAGGGGTGTAAAATGTCCTATAGATGTTTAAATACACATATACACACACATAACACAACAAAATATTAGCCATAAGCACAGGCTTCATTAACAGATGAAATCTGAATTTCTCATTTCCAGAAAAAGTCTTCTTCCCCTTTTATTTCTAATTAATCATGAAGTTTCCCAACCAATAGCTTAAGAACAACATAGTCATTGTCACTGGTACTGGGAGGCAGACTACTGCTTTTGGAAAAAAACCAGGAAGAAGGCATGGGGGTCCCTTAATTTCTAAAATAAGTTTTTTGGGTTTTGAAGTTCCAAAAAGGAAGATTTCCCTTCTCCCTCCCCTCTCCCTCTGCAGAGGGTGGGAACGGCAGAGAATAAGTGAGAGAGCATTTACAATTACTTGAGTTGTTGACAGTACAATTTGGAGTTGTTGCATTTTCTGAACAGTAGCCAGCACCATTACAAACTGTTCAATAGTATGTCACATTTTTGCTCTCAACAGAGGAAGTGCAGTTAGTGTTCAACAGCTGAGGTGCACCCGGTTGTAGGCTGGAAAATGAAACTCGTGGCTTCTGGAGTGAAATTCTCAGCAGCATCAGGGTCTGTATCAGAGTCTGCCTCAGGGTCTGTGGCAACAACAAAAAAGTGTCTGAAGTTGACCATAGATTTAGGGGTTTAGGTCATACTTAACATGCATAGCTCAATCAAGCCGGCAACTATGGCCAAAAAGAACAGCAAGCAGGTTCTCTGCATCCTGCTCCTTTCACTGGTACTGGGGGGCAGACTACTGCGTCTGGAAAAAACTCTATCCCCTGTGGCACTGCCTCAGAGACTTCACTTCCCCTGACTTCTCAATGCTGAATCCTATTTGTCTTCTCACTTTCGCTTTCCTTAATACTAACTTACTTTAACTGGTTCCTTAATGCTGAATACTTGTTTGTCTTTTCATTTTTGCTTTATACCTCTTTGTTCCAACTTAAAATCAGCCCCTGGTAACATCAACCTGTTACCTTCTCCAGAATCCTCTGCTCCAAGCCTGGTTCCTCTTGTTTGTATTTGCTGGTCCTTATCCTGGACTTCACTCAGATAACTCCACCTTCATGTCCCTGTATGGGTGCCCTATGTTTAGTCCCTTTTCTGGACATCATATGCTGAGTCCCTTTCTGGTCACCCTTATCCTTTTCCTAGGTGAGTGTTAGGAGACAAGTGGCAGGAGACAAGGAAGACAAGGAAGACAAGGATGACAATCTCCAAGTACTCCAAAATCTCCTAGGTCTCCATTTATTGAACCAAATGCTAGTGCTTAAATATCCTTCCCAGTCCCTTAATTCACTCCCACTCCCTTGGCACTTAGTAAAATAAGGCTCTGGTGCTCAAGGGCACCAGGTGATGATACTTTACAGTGCTTCCACACACAACAGTCCCTAACAATCTTATCTTTCCCAGAACCAAACATGTATTCCAATTCCTTGCCATGTCTAAAGATGCTCACCCACTGAACTTCGCACTTTTAGCTTCCCTTTATGTGTTCTCTTCTTCCATAAAAATATAAGTTCTTCAAGTATTTAGAGAGAGAGAGAGAGAGAGAGAGAGAGAGAGAGAAGAGAAGAGAGGTATCTAGAGTATCTTATGGACTTAACAAATACTTTATCATACATTCATCCATTTAATATTATTTCCTTATGCTTTGCTTCTATCATTTTTTTAATCTGGCATTTTTATACTAAATTTGTTAATCTAATTTTCCCACTTTTTTGATAAACTACCAAGAATTCATTATTTTTCTAGCATGTCGAGTTTATTTATGTCTGTCGAGTTATAAATTCTATTCATTTTTAATTTTTTTCTCTTAGATTTCTTTTTGAGGCATCCTGGAATTATATTGTTACTGTTTCATGCTCTCTTGAAATTCTACAATATCATATACATTTTATCCAACAATGTTTGACTTTTCTTTGTCTTGGTACCATTTTTTATGAGAGCTTTTTAATCTTTTTTGAGCATTTAGTACACATCTTTCCTTTGGAGATTTGGAATCTGTCTGCTGATTTCCATCATACTCTGTTTTTTTCCCTGACCTTTCTTGTGGAAATCTTTGGAGTTTCAGACTTGTTTATTTATATATACAATTGACAATCATTTTATGACTCTTCTTTTGGGACAGATAGACTCCTGGGGCAGCACTACAAATTGGCCTCAGCTTCTTCTTAAATTGGAGAATTTAGTGCTCATCAACCTGTTTCCCTCCTTTTTAGAGACTGACATGGCCTCAGATGAGTTTCAGTACCCTATCCATCTCAATGGTAAAATACAGTGTCATATTTTAGGCTCCTCCCCCAATTGCTCTTTCCCTTCTACTCTGGGACAGATTAGCTGTCTATATGTGGTGAGGATGATTTGGAAGGTATTCTGGGCAGTCTCCACAACTTTAAGGATCTTTAACTGAAGATTATCCCCTGGTAGAAAGTAGTATAAATTCCCCTCTCCACCCTTATGTGGTGGGCAGAATCAATGTCTACAAATAGTAGTGACTAAGTATGAATGAGGACTTCAGTAAACTCTACAGCTAAAAGAAATTTCAGTAGAGAACCCAAATACAAACCCATGGGTCATTTAGTAAATGCCTTCCATGGTAATGAAGGTTATGGCAGGAGTGGTGCTGAGTGAATATTTTAAGGATTAGTCTTCGCTGTTATTCATTTATAAGGATTTTTACTTTGGCAGGATTCTCTCTTTTTTATGTCCTAAGGATTCAACTGTAATTGTTCTATGTCTAGAGTATAATCCCTCTTTTATGGAGTTTTTTGTAAATTAATGGAACATGATGAAAATTTCTAGTTTGTTCTCTTGTGGATTTTGTGACCTGGAAAAGGGACAGTGTAATTTTGGGCCTTTTCTGGAAGATATTTGGGAATTTTTGAGGGAGTGGCACTTAAAAGTCAGGGTGGGGATTTTGATTTGAGCCATTTGACATACATTTTTAGTGAATGGACATATATAAGATCTTTAATACAGAAATTTCTTTCTTTTAAGTTGTTTATTTGCTGTTTTAAGGAGTACTTTTAAAAAGAAACACAAAAAGACAGTATAAAAAACTAATAATAATAATAATACTATCTAATCCATTTTAATTTCCTTAAAAATATTATTTCCTTGATAATCAACAAGTTCTGCAGGAGGGAAGAATAGTGTTTGGTTTTGGTTTACAGAGATCCAAGAAAGACAAGGTTCAAGTCCTAGATA
This sequence comes from Macrotis lagotis, assembly GCF_037893015.1. Lineage (NCBI taxonomy): Eukaryota > Metazoa > Chordata > Mammalia > Peramelemorphia > Peramelidae > Macrotis > Macrotis lagotis. Next base: position 163,232,787 of record NC_133664.1, on the reverse strand, counting down.
AAAGTACCAGACTTTTTCCTGGCAGGGTGCAAAGCCAAGTAGCAAAAGAATTTTATTATCAAAATTTTTATACTAACCCTAAAAGATGGAAATAAACAAGATTGAGTTCTTTCCTTTCTTTAGGCTAAAATGAGTTCAGACAGCTTTACAGTCAGTCCAGTTAGAGACAAGACCATACCAGCCATCTTATGACTTCTATCAGCTTATAGGATCTTCTCTATGTATTCAAACCCAGTCTCATCCCTCCTCACTCATAGCTTCTGTTGACCTCCAGAACCTTATCTCATTAATAGCAGACCTACCTCTCACTCTTACCAGATTGAGCCTCTTTAATAGATTCTTGGGATACTTAGCCCCTAATTCTGCTGTCTTCTTTTTTATTCTGAATAAACACATAAACAATTAAGTGCCCGCAATGAACATTTTCCTGGGGTCTCACAGATCACAACCATAAACTATGACACAGATATGGACTTGAGGGAGAACCTCAGATAGTTTAACCATCTACCTTTCAGCGGACCTCTCTCTCTCTCTCTCTCTCTCTCTCTCTCTCTCTCTCTCTCTCTCTCTGTGTGTGTGTGTGTGTGTGTGTGTGTGTGTGTGTGTGTGTGTGTGTGTGATAGGACCTCTCTATATATGTGATACTAGGCCTGGACTAAGTAATTAATAGATTACTTCCAATTACAGTTATTTTACATCTAGGGCAGCTGATACACAAATGCCATACCCCATCTTTTTTTTAATTTATGTTTTTCTTTTTTTTTAAATTTGTTTTTATTAAATATATTATTTGAGTTTTACAATTTTCCCCCAATCTTGCTTCCCTCCCCCACCCCCCACAGATAGCACTCTGTCAGTCTTTATTTTGTTTCCATGTTGTACCTTGATCCAAATTGGGTGTGCTGAGAAATCATATCCTTAAAGAGAAGAGAAGTCTAAGAGGTAACAAGATCAGACAATAAGATATCTGTTTTTTTCTAAATTAAAGGGAATAGTCCTTGCACTTTGTTCAAACCCCACAGCTCCTTATCTGGATACAGATGGTACTCTCCTTTCCAGACAGCCCCAAATTGTTCCTGATTGTTCCACTGATGGAATGAGCAAGTCCTTCAAGGTTGAACATCACTCCCATGTTGCTGTTAGGGTGTACAGTGTTTTTCTGGTTCTGCTCATCTCTCTCAGAATCAGTTCAGGCAAATCCCTCCAGGTTTCCCTGAATTCCCATTCTTCCTGGTTTCTAATAGAGCAATAGTGTTCCATGACATACATATAACACAGTTTGCTAAGCCATTCCCCAATTGAAGGACATTTACTGGATTTCCAATTCTTTGCCACCACAAACAGGGCTGCTATAAATATTTTTGTACAAGTAATGTTTTTACCCTTTTCCTCATCTCTTCAGGGTATAGACCCAGTAGTGGTATTGCTGGGTCAAAGGGTATGCACATTTTTGTTGCCCTTTGGGCATAGTTCCAAATAGCTCTCCAGAAGGGTTGATCAGTTCACAGCTCCAACAACAGTGTAATAGTGTTCCAGATTTCCCACATCCCTTCCAACAATGCTCATTATCCTTCCTGGTCATACTGGCCAATCTGAGAGGTGTGAGGTGCATACACCATCTTTAACAGTCCACTCCCTTATTTTCATCCTTTTCAAACCACTGTCCCCAATATCCCACTATAGACTTACCTGAAACTTCATTTTTCTTTGGAATACCTGCTCCATAATTAATTTTTTTACCATAAAACTGTTTCTTTTTCACTCCTTCTATTTTCTAGATCTCATAGAGATCTAGGTCTCTCTGAATGAAACCACTCACCTTGCCAGTCTTTCTCTCATACCTCAAATTTAATGGGAACAATAGGTGAAGCAGATTACTTTTTATTCCCCATTACCATTTTCATAATCTCCTTCTACCACCACAATTCAGTAACTTCTGCTTTGAAATTAATATGATTCAAATAGTCACTCAATCCAGATCTTGGCAGTAATTATCAACCTATCACCAAAATATGTTCCTTTCTTCCCCAGTGCCTGGATCATATTTTATCTACACTCCAATTCTTTTTCTTACATAAGGGTAGTTGAAATTAGATATTGATGTTCTTTCAAATATCTCTAAGATCCCATTATTCCTATATTTCATCTTTAAGGCATAAAGTGAAAACCTTCATCTTATTACCCACAAGTTCTCCATTTTCATGAACTTTGGAATTCTTTTATCTGATCCTAATCATTTATCATTTTATCTTTGCTTATATCTTATGATCTTTAACCTTGGTATTCATCATTGCTCTTTAATGTGTCTTCTATTTCTTCCATCCTTCATCTCTCCCCCCCATCCCAGGCCACTTGTTCTACTCTCTTCCTTCTCCAATCTAAATCCCCTGGTGAAATATATATATATATATACTATACATTACTCTCAAATTCCTTGCTTTCTTGTTCTATTGATGATGAGAACTTTTCAAATCTTGAATTGCTTTCATCATATTTGTGTTGTTGTTATTCACTAGTTGCTGAATTGATCTGGGGGAAACCAAAAATCTATACTGATTTGGTTTGTCACAAATTCATGTTTCTATCTATGGGCCTTCAGTGCAATAAGGCAGTTCTTTTGCTCTTCTTTCCTATTGGTTATTTCAAACTTTATTTTTTCTCCTCAAGTCTCTTGAGGTCTCTCTTCCCCATGATTTCAGCCAAGACTTTCACATCATATTTCAATGAAAAAATTGAAGCCATTCAGCAAGACTTCTTTTTGGATAACTTTCCCCAATGTCTTAATTCCTTTCTCAGTTGAAGAGGTGGCCCTTCTCTTTGCCAAGACCAATCAGTATACATTTCCTTGATCTCTTCTTTTCCTGTCTTCTCCAACAGATCACTTCCATTATCATCTTTCTTCTCTTTAATCTTCAATCTGCCCCACTATGTTCAGTCTTTCCTTAAAAAAACACAACTTATTTGATCTGACCATTCGCACTAGCTATTGTCCTTCATCTCCTCTCTCCTTTTTTTTTAAATCATTTTTTTATTTAAGGCAATGGGAATAAGTGACTTGCTCAAGGTTATACAGCTGGGCAATTTTTAAGTTCTGATTTGAACTCAGGTCCTCCTAACTGCAGGCCAGTGCTCTATCCACTACACCACCTAGCTGCCTTCCTCTCTCCTTAGTTCAACTTGTTGAGAAAATCACATGTATGAAGTGCTTCTACTTTCTCTTTCAAACTCTTCCATCAGCAATCTAGATTTTGTATTTCATTAGAAACTTTGCTTTCTAAAGTTACCAAAGATCTGTTTATCAAATTTATTGTTCCTTTCTCAAAAGTCATCCCCCTCAACATTTTTGAAGCAGTTTAATTCTGTTGATCACTTCTTCTCTAAGTTTTCATGACATTGTTCTCTCCTGTATCTCCTTCCTATTGGTTTCATTTCTCCCTTTTAGTCTCGAACTGGATCTTCACACCTGTTATAACCAAAAGTCACAGCACTTACCAAGGCTTTTCTCCAAGTCCTCTTTTCTTTTCCTACTTCATCATTTGACTTGGTTATTTTATCAGCATGCATCGTTTCAACTGACATCTTTATCAAGAGGATTCAGATATAAAGTTAGAGATATCTGTCTATGTATCTATGTATCTATCTTTCTATCTGTATGTATGTATCTATATTCAGAATCATATGTGTGATATATACATATATATGGTTATATATCTTATGGTTTACTGTTTTTCTATCTCTATTCATTCAGTCTCTCTCTCACAAAACAGTTCTGGACTCTCTCTTGAGCTCCAGTTCTACATTCACAACAATTTTGAACATCAAAATATGTGTTTTCCTTTTAATCCTATGTATTTTATTTACTGCATTTAAAACATTATTTTGAGGTGTCCATGGGTGTCACCAGACTACCAAGAGTTCATGACATACAAAGGGTTAAACACCTTTATCTAAAGAGCTGTCAAGAACAATGAGAGATTAGATAATTTGTCCAGTGTCTCACAGCCCTATGTATTAACTATGCTGTCTTAATAGTCTGAGATCTCCACTATAGTCCATTGTCTCTAAACATAATTATCAGTTTCTTATTTATCCAAATATAGCCTTTGCTTTACAAATCAAAAAAAATTATCCTTGGGCCAAGTTAATTAATTTTTTGGCATGAAATTATTTTTGCAAAACTTTTGGCCTCAAATTCACATGTCTAAGGTTTTACTAGTGCTTTTCTTATAATAACCTTAAGAAGAGTGTATGATAAATATTATTAGTACTATTTTACAGAATGGGAACTGATGTTCAAAGATATATAGAGAAGAGTACTGCCTTTCAAAGAGGACACAAAATAGTGTCAGAACAGGGATGTAAAAAAATAGGCCATGGGACCTCAAATAAGGTGATTTTTTTTTCTGACACTAGGCTGAATTAGAAAGCTGTATAAATATAACAGTGGAATCAAATAGAATAGAGTGTTATCTAACATCACTATAGTTTTCTAATTTATGAGATTCTCATCACAAACTGAGGGACTAAAAGTACAAATATAATAACTCTTCAAGATATAATCAAATCATAATTAGGTACTGTTTAGAGATACTATAATATTCAAATTAGGTTTTTGTGTATGATTTTAAATTTTGAATGTTTTTCATTTTAACCATTTTATAAAGGTTGCTTTCCTTAAGTAGGGATGCATTAAAGTTTATAAATAAAAATGATATACCATAATTTTATTTTCTAAATGACTTTGGTTTTTAATTTTCTATGTCATTTTGCTTTTTAATTTTTATTTTCAGATTATGTAGGGGAAGGGACCAAGTATTTATTAAGCAACTACTATATACCAAGCAATTTACATACATTATGTAATTTGATCCTCACTACAACTGATTTGTAAGTGCTATTATTTTTTCCCAGATAGTTGAGAACGCTGAGACGGAGAGAAATTAAATGACTTGCACAGAATCACTTAGTAAATGTCTGATGTCACACTTGAACTCAGGTTTTCCCTGATTACAGGTTCATTGCTATATTCACTGTCCCAACCTTATACTGCAGGATCATTTCATTGAATAGACTTTATGGGGAAACAAACAAAAAAAAAGCATTGGATGGCACATGCAGCTCTATCTACTGGGCTGGACCTTGTGCTATCCCAGTTTTTCCATTTAAACTGAGTAAGCCAATTAAACTCTGATTTCCCTAAGATAATTTACTCATCTACAAAATGAAGGGGATGGAATAGATCTTTATTTAGCTTGAATAATCCATTAATGTAAGTTACTTTAACTTACTGAGTTTCAGTTTCCTTATTGATAAGCGACAGTGCCAAGATCTGATGACCTCCAAGGTGCCTTTCATCTTATGATTACTTGATTTAATTACATATTTGTTCTTTTTACTGGATATTTTATAAAACTAGCAGTGAATAAGCTATGAGAAAAGTAAAGCTACCCTTGCATCTTTAAAGTGTTTGTTTCTTTGATTATAAGGAAGAAGAATATTGAAAAGTGTGTCATGGTCTTCAAGAGAGAAACCTTAAGAAATAAACAATTTGAATGTGTGTGTTCTTTAGTAGCCTGGTAACCATTAGCATAATGTGACATTTCCTTCCCCTATAATTCCAGAAAATAAGAGATCAAATTGAAAATTAAACACCATAACCATTATTATTTCACTGTGTGCAACTGCATGAGAGTGGTTTGCCAGTGTAATTAGTAAGTATTTGTGAAAGAAATTTGCAGGTAACATTCTTGATATTGCCTAATTGCATCCTTCTGTTGGTCTACATAACCTTATTTCCAGGTTTAGAGTCAGTTTGCTGCATAAGTTCTTCCAAAGGGACCACACGTCAGACATCCTTGGAACAGGGTACAATTTAAATTACTGGTGGTCTACTAGTTATTTTTAGTTCAAGAGAACAAACACCAGATGTATTCTAGACAGACTTTAAATGGCACTATAAAGAGAAGAGAAAAAAAACCTATGCAAAAATATGGGATTGATCCATTGTTGTTTTGCATAATACTCTCATTCTAGAAAATGTTATTTACATTTATCATTGGGAACTTTGAAATGCTTACATCAATGGAGAATCCAACCCTACGTAATTATGATCTTGATCCCTGAGAAGTGATTTGGAATCTGTCTGCTTGATTTAAAGAAAGGAATTGATGAAATTCATCCCTTCAAGATATCATTTGAGGATTACTTGATAATGTCCAGTAATTGTTCTCAGAAATAAAAATGTTTTTTACTTTGTGAAAAGATTTGAAAGAGTTGTCTGCAAAATTCATTTGTTGGTTTTAGAAGCTTATTTTTTCTGACAAAATTATTATTAGCACTTTTGAAAGATAAATGATTGCCACAGTTTCATTCTCTCTTTCTCTTTCTTTCTCTCTTTCTCTCTTTCTTTCTTTCTTTTTTCCTTCCTTCCTTCCTTCCTTCCTTCCTTCCTTCCTTCCTTCCTTCCTTCCTTCCTTCCTTCCTTCCTTCCTTCCTTCTTTCCTTCCTTCCTTTCATTCTTTCATTTGTTCATTCTTTTTTTCTCCCCTTTATCTCCCTCTATGTCTTTCTTTTTAAATCTCCAAAGTTACCTTCAGGGTGACACCAACATTCAACACCACCATTAAACATGGCTTTGCTAACCATTCAGTTCAGAAGCCTGGTGTCGATTGAGCAACCACCACTCCCAGCTGTGCAAAGTCTTTGATCTTTTACTTACATTTTGATTTCATGCTTTGGTACTGGTGGAGATTTTCTAACCTAGGATGTTTAAGTGGATTTTAAGTTCTGCACAAAGGTCTCCTTTAGGCATGATTTAATTGATGGAAATCTATGTTATTAACTTTCCCTGATAGCTCATAAGCACAAAGATACAAATAAAAGCCACATGCCCTTCATTCACAAGCTGCACAAAAAGCTTGAAACAAATTGCAAATACATTCATCATGCATTTAACATTATTAGATATAAAGTCTCCCTTTTTAATGTTGTACATTTTTGCCTCTTTCCATGTTGTCTTCTTAAGCAATAATAAAAAAGAATGCTGAAAAAATTAACACCTTGAAAATGACATTATAAAACCAAGAAATTATTTGAAGAATACAATTACTTTTAAAAACAAGAATTCATTAGAAAGGAATTAAGAAGAAAAAAATTTCTTTATAACCTGATATAGTGGAAGGAAAATTGAATAAATTAGGCTCAACAATTTCTTAAAGCTCTTACTTTGAGTTTAGGCACAATGTATCAGTATTGATAAAATACTGGAATTTACATCTCATTACATTTTCCAATGTTTCTTACATACTGTTGGATTTGGAAAAATACATGATATTACAAACATAATTTTTTTTAAATTGTATAATAAATGGTTTTGTGACAATTCACTTAACTTCCAAGTGTTCTAGGTAATTCTCCAAAAATCTACATTACTGAGAATGTGTCTGCATTAGAAGTATCCTCATTCAGAAATTCTCTTAACTGTTCCTATGAAATCACAAGCCAAGTCCCTCTTATCAGAACCATCCCTATCCTAAATACATTCTCTATGGCCTTTATTGTTGGAGAAAAAGACCATTCACCTGTTTCTCTGAGTATCTTTCTATTAAAAAAATTATATATATTCGAGATGTGAAAAAGTGATCTCATTCTCCCAGCAGTAAATTAGAATTTCACGACACAGATCCCTTGAGATGGTAACAATAAAATAGTACTAAGGTAAAGTTAGCTTTAGAATAAAGCTGAGCAGAAAATTTATATTGAAGCAAAATCTTCAACTCATATTTTATGAGTATCTGTAGATTATAAACTTATATGTGTATACCTCATCTTTCTGGAAGAAAAAATTTGAGGATAAATTTTAGTAGGTCAGATGTTTCATCCAAAATTATTCATAATAAAACTAGGAATCATCTGTGATTAATAATCACATAACAAAATATCTTGTATGAAAGCATGATAATATTAACCTGGGATTTCGAAAAGAGTAGTTTATAATGAATAATATGAGTTTGGTAAGTTGATTTCCTGTCTTCTGTCTGTTGATACTAGAGTTATCAGCTATCAACAATATATCACTTAGACAACAAATGGGTTTTCCCCCCATGCTCAAATTTCTCAAAAATAGTAAATTAGGTTCATTTGAAATAACTATTAGGTGATGACAATATCATTTAGTCCAAATAGGACAGTACAGGAGAATGGAAAGAATAATGGGCAAAATATCATTCCAACTGGATTTTAGTTCTGGTTTTGTCATTTTGTAACTGACCAAGTCACTTTATTTTTCTTTTGCTTACTTTCAGCATATTCAAATCTAGAATATTAAATTTACACTCTCTATGCTTCACAATTTTAGTAATTAAATGTCACTATTGCAAAGTTATCCATAAAGCATAACATATCATAAAATTAAAAAATGACAGCCAAAGATCATCATGTGTCAAAGCAATAGAAAATATTAACTATAAACAATATGTCTCAAAAGTCTTAGTTCAGTTTTAAGCTCCAGTAGCCTAAGACTACAACAGGACTTTTAGAACACGTTAAACACATATGCAATGTATAAGTATTATTTCACAGTTTCTTATCATCACCAGAAGCAGGGTGATATAGTGGAGAGGCGATCTTAAAACTAGGAAGATCTGGGTTCAAGTTCTACCTCTGCCACTGGCTGTGTGACCTATGGAAAGTCATTTGCCCTCCATTTTAATGTTCCAGGCAACTGAGATTATAAATTGCAAAGAAGTATTTGGCTTACAAAGATACAAGGAGTTTCCTCATCTGGGAAATATCTTTCCACATAAAATAAAGGACCAGTTCTATTCTTACCACCAATAATAGTATCTAGCAGGATGATAGACTGGGGAAAATAATTATTTCTGAAAAGTCCAAAGTCATACTAATTTCATGGTGATAACAATTACAGTATGATGAAGATGATGCAGGTGATAATTCTCTTTAAAGCTTTAAATATTCCAGAATACTACTTAAAAACAGAGGGGAGCTACTAGCTGGGCTCTTGGGCTCTTTTGTTCCTTTCAAATGTTATGGCCTCTCTTTGTTCTGTGAACCTGCAAAAATGCATACAGGAGGTCAAGGTTATTATGACACCATACATAGTTGACTGAAAGGGAATTTTGAGAATCCACAATTTTAAGGAATTTGTTTATCCTAATGATAGAGATAGGTGGTAACATCCAGGTGGTAACATAGAACTTCTCAACAACCTAAATTTAAAGAGTTGCCAGAGTCAGTGACTTCCAATGTCACAAAGATGATATGGAGCAAACTTGAACTCATGGTCTGCTTGACTGCTTATCTGACTCTCTATCCACTATGTTTCACTGCTTCTCTTATTTTTAAGACCTCATAAAGCAACAACAACTAATGCAGCAAATGAATTAGCTTTCACTCTATCTATCTAGATCTTTCTGAATTAAGTAAAGTACAACTTTTCTTAAAATAGTCTCTTTTAGGGTGGGGGCAGTCCAAGTGCCAAAATTCTTTATCCAGACTGCCAAGGAAAATTCCCCTGAGTTAAACACACATACACACACATAGTATGTGTGTGTGTGTGTGTGTGTGTGTGTGTGTGTGTGTGTGTGTGAGAGAGAGAGAGAGAGAGAGAGAGAGAGAGATCTTTCATCAAACTTTTTTTTCAAAAGGGGAAAAATCAATATTTAAAAGTGATTAAAAGTTAGACTATTAATGTACTTCATTATGCTTTAAACTCAAGATATATTTTGTCTTGTTAAAAATGTCACAATGTTCTCAACTTGGGTAGGAATACAAAGCATTGCTCATCCTTCATGGCTCACCATTCTTTGGGTAAGTTAAAATACATGATGATCATATTGGCAAGCTGATATGTAAGAGGAAGGCTGAGCAACTGATCTCCTATAAACACTGAGGTTATTCATCTAGTCACTGAGCAATACAATTCTTCCTACTGTGATTGACCTCATAAAAATGAACTTATGAAATGCTTTAATCAAAAAATTAAATGTAATAATGAAATAGTTCAATTAAAAGTATTTATTATTCTTATTATTTAAAAATATCTTCTTTTAGCATGAAAGGAGCAGAGGGAGGAAAACAGATGGTATACATCACTAGCCAGCTCTTCCAGCTTGACTTCACTTGTGACAGAATGATTTCAGATCAGATGCTTTTATTTTGCTCCTTACATCTCCCATTTTGTAGCTGGAGTCTAAAGTCCTTTCTGCATTTCCAGTTTAGAATAGGCTTTCAAATTCCCTCCTATGTATCAGGATGATAGACTGGGGAAAATAATTATTTCTGAAAAGTCCTAAATGTATGCTTTAATTAATAGCATAAGCTACAAATCAATTCTATTTTTAATTCAACAGGATTCAATTCAATTAATATTTTGTTAAGGACTTTTTATATGCTTAATACTAATGTAAAAGGTAGATGAAGATAAAATCTGTCTTCTCAAGGAAACTTCTCTGCTATGATTGCTGGATTTTGTATTTTGATATTCCCTTTTCAAAGCAAAATGTCTTAAGTAAGAAAACATTTAGCTGACCTTGATGAATTTAATTCACATATGAGTTGAGTCCTGAAAGAACTGGCCAATGTGACTATTGAGTCATACCAAATTTACTGTATCTGAAAGATCACATAAAACCAGAAGATATATACCACAAGACTGGAGAAAGGTAAATATCTTGATTTTCAAAGGAAAAGAATAAGAATAGCAAACTATAGGCTAGTGAGTTTGACTTATTTTCCTGGGAAAATTCTAGAACCACTCTTGACAGATTGTTGGGGAATATTAAGACAAGGAAGAAGTTAGGACAAAGAACTAAGATGGCATCTTCAAAAACAGGCCATGCCAGACTAACCTACTTCCATTTTTGGCAGGATTACCAAACTAGTATATGAGAAAAATTTTGTAGATAGAGCTTGGTTAGATTTTAGCAAAGTTTTTAATTAAAAAAAATCTCATTCTATTCTTGCAGAGCAGATTAAGAAATATAGATTGGAAAAATATAATAAAATGGATTCAGAAGCAGGTGGATGACCAGGCTTAAAGAACAGTCATTAATGGCTTAGTGTTAATGTAGCAAGAGAAATTTAATCCATATTCAGGATTTCTATTTATCTTTGTGCAGTTTAATATTTTTAATTAATGACTCATAAAGACATGGATTGTATGAAACATGGAGAAAACAAAGTTCCTAATATAGGAGGATTGGACAATACTCTAGATGACTGAGTCAATATGCAAAAATAGTTTTAACAAGTTAGTCACAGAGATAAAGAAACCTACACATGATGTTGTATTGTATTTATTTCATTCAATATTTCCCAATTACATTTTAATCTGATTCATATCCAGGCTGGAATTTTGTAGTCCACATTCCACCATAGGGCCCCAATTTAACATCTTTGAACTATAGATTTGGGTTTAAGTTCATACAATGAAATTCATCAAATATAGCTTTAAAGTCTTGTACTCTGAGACCAAAAAAATGAACTTCACAATTATAAGATGTGTATGGAAAGCAAGTGCTCCAAAAAAATCTGTGAATCAAAGTAAATTCAAGCTTAATAATATAAGATAATATAAGATAGTTGTGTGATAAGATAGCTGAAAAATTCTAAAGCAATCTTGAACTTAATAAGGAAAAATATCTGCCTTTGTCAGATCTTCTAGGTTCATTTCTGGTTGCCACAATTTAAGAAGGCCATTGATAATCTGATGAAATTCCAGAGTACAATCAGTATGATGAGTGTCTTAGGTCCATGTCATGAAAGGTTTGGTTGAAGGAAATAGTTGTAGTTGAACTAGAGAAGAGAAGACGGGGGGGTGGGGGTGGAGAGGAGGTGGACATAATAGATGTCTTCAATATATAAAGAGTTGTCGTGTGTAGGGAGTATTGTTATGGCTTGCCCCAAGGAAGAGCTAGGATAAACTTCAGGCATGTCCATAGTTAGTCCATAGTTAGATTAAATGGAAAGCCATTGAATCAGAGTAAAAAGGGATCGTAAGCTAAAGGAATAAAAAATTAATGAAAAAAATCTTTCTGTACTGACTGGTGTGGCATCCTATTCAATATTTCTCCCCTTAATGTTTCTTAATCCACCTCATTCCCCATAATTTAATCTACTCTTTAGTACATAAGAATTAGAAATCATAGATCCACAGTGATTGTCTTGGCAATAAGTTACCTTGGCTGCTAGCCCTAATAAAATCATATATCCAGCTGACCTCATATCCAAGTGTTATATTTGCCTAATGTGCTAATCTCTAGTTAATACTGGGGAACCTTTACTTTCATTATTTCACCTGGGAAGTCAGTCTATCCTACATTCTCTTTCAGCTGATTTATAATTAATTGCAAGGTCCTATTCTTCCAGATTTTGATGCCCATAATCTACTTGACTGGAACTCTGCCTACTTCTATTGGCAAATAAGCCAGATCTCATTTTCCATGCATATTTTTCTCATCATTGAACCTCCTTGAAGCCAACCAATTGATTGACTAGATTTCCTCTAATTCTTATTGCTATTTTGCCTTTTATGCATACAGATTTGCTCTAAACACCTATATCTTCTGGAGCTGCTTGCTCTGCAGGCATGTGGGTTTTTGTCTCCAATTACCAGTCACCTGCCATCTATATCCATATGGTCAGAACAGATTCCAATGCTGACATTTGGACAGAGCAACTATTAGAAAAAGCAGGATGCTATTTTTCTTTAATTTTGGGAGATTTCAGTGGAAAATATTTAGGTAATACTAATTATTGATTTTCTTTTTTGCTATTTTTTAAAGATTTTATTTATTTTGAGTTTTACAATTTTTCCCCCAATCTCACTTCCCTTCTCCCACCCCCCTCACAGAAAGCAATTTATCAGTCTTTACATTATTTCCATGTTGTACATTATCCAAATTGTGTGTGTGATGAGAGAGAAATCACATCTCCAAAGAAGAAACATAAAGTACAAGAGATAACAAGATCAGACAATAAGATAGCAGTTTTTTTTCTAAATTAAAGGGAATAGTACTTGAACTTTGTTCAAACTCCACGGTTCTTTACCTGGACACAGACGTGCATTCTCCATTGCAGACAGCCCCAAACTGTCCCTGATTATTGCATTGATGAAATAAGCATGTCCACCAAGGTCAATCATCACCCCCATGTCGTCATCAGGGTATATAGCGTTCCTCTGGTTCTGCTCATCTCACTTAGCATCAGTTCATACATCTTTTTGCTATATTTTACTCTGAAGTATATGCAATTTAGATGATAAAGTTAGGAACAAATATTTCTATATCAAAATTATTCTGAAAAGATTTTTAGTGACCTTAAATAACATTTCTGATTTTTCTTTTTTAACAAGTAAAAACATTTTTAATATACAAATATATGTACATATATACACAGAGAGATATGAAAAACTAATGTTTAAATAAAACTGTATGTTACACTTGAGAAAATTTAATGTATACTGTTTCCTTTTGCCCTCATTAAGATCATAGACTTTGGCCAATACATTTATTTTCCAAATGGTCATAGAAACAAATCATTTTGAAGTTAATTTGAAATAATTTTCCCTAAGCTAAAATTTTCAATTTAGTTATTTATATGCATCTATATATAAAAATACATGTGTATGTAATCAGAATCTATTTTCAATGTGTGTTCTAATAGAAAAAGTTATGCCTATCACTTTTTTAATTAATTAGTTTTTTGAAAGATTTTGAATTTTACAATTTTTCTCCTTCCCTCCTTTTCATCCCCTTTCCCCTCCAACAGAAGACAATTTGATATATTTACATTTTTCCCATGACATGTATAGTTCAAAAGTGAATGTGTTGAGAGAAAAAAACATATGCATAAGAAAAGAATAAAATATTAGAGATAGCAAAATTGTGTAATATATGACAACTTTTTAAAAATTTAAGATAATAATCTTTGGTCTTCCTTTAAACTCCACAATTCTTTCTCTGGATACAGATGGTATTCTCTATCATCATTCTCCTAAAATTGTCCCTGATCATTGCACTGATTGAATGAGCAAGTCCATTAAGGTTGATCATCTCGCCCCCATGCTGCTGTTACAGTGTACAATGTTCGTCTAGTTCTGCTCACATTACTCAACATCAGTTCATGCTTTCCATGATTTCCATGATTTTCTGAAATCCCATCCCTCCTGATTTCTTATAAACAAATAGTGTTCCATCACATACACATACCACAATTTGTTTAGTTATTCCCCAATTGATGGACATTCACTCAATTTCCAATTCTTTGCCACCACAAATAGAACTGGTATGAATATTTTGGTACTAGTGATGCTTTTACCCTTTTTCATGATCTCTTCAGGGTAGAGACCCAATAGTGGTATGCACATTGTTATTGCCCAGTGGGTGTAATTCCAAATTGCTCTCCAGAAAAGTTGGATCAGTTCACAGCTCCACCAACAATATATGGTGTCCCAGATTTCCCAAATCTCTTCCAACATTGATCATTTTCCTTTCTGTTCATATTGTATGCCTATTACTTAATGTAGTTCCCAGATGTCTTTAATTTTTCTAACATTTTAAAAATAATTTCTAGAGTTTAAGAACTTTTTTTAAAATAAAAGATTCTTTTTTATCATAGGACCAGCAGGAGGAGAAGGAATCATTTCTTTTACCAATAATTAGGCTGAAATACACATTATATTGAATACCAATTTTCTTTTCTTTTCCTTTGCACAAATTACTTATGAATGTTATCTCTAAGAATATCCCTATCACAGTATCTGGAGCTATAAATAAATAGTTTGGGACATCTGGGATTGGGTACCAAAAGAGAACCCTGACAGCCTTTAAACTTCTTGAGCAGTGAGAATCACAGAGCTTAGCACCTAAATATTAAGAATAATTAGAAATAAGTTTAATGATTTTAGAAAAAAAGAGAAAAAACTTATAGCAAATAATGAAGAATAAGATGAGCAGAACCAAGAGAACATATTGCTTTAAGAATAACTTTAAGTGAATAAGTCATTTTGATCATGTATAATATTAATTAACTATAAAGGACATTTGAAGAAAAACACTATCTGTATCCAAAGAAAGAACTGATAAATAGAAGAATATATAGAATAATTTTAAATCTATCTAACAATCTATCACAATCTATTTATCTGTATCAAATAGTAGTTATCTCTAGGGTGGGAGTAAAGTAAAGAAATAAAGTTACATGAAAGTTTATTAAGTATTTAAAAGGAATAGCAAATTATACACAATAGATTTATAGTTTCATGTGAAATCACCTTTTTTAATTTTACTATTATAAAAATGCTTGTTTTATTTCATAAATTAAAAATAAAATAAAATTTTTTAAAAATAGGAAACTACTAGGTAGTACCCTTTCTTTCCCAATGACTGTGAGATCTATGGTCCATCCTAACCTGCTTTTCCCTTTTATCCCAAGATAATGTCCTCCACAGCAATGATTCAATGGTATCTCAGTGTTTCCCTTTATCTCCACTAAATTTGTCTTAAAACATTTTGAGACTATTTTTTTTTACCGTTTGCCCATGAATGTTTCCTGATATCTGCCTCTGGTACCAAAATTGTTAGTTATGGTTGCCACTCACCTGGTGATTGTTGGAACATTCTTGTCATCTAATCACATGAATAGGCCTGAAGAAATAGTATGGTAGCAATGGACATACAGGTTAAAATGTACACAGTAATTTTATCATATACATATAAACATTTCATTTTAAAAGCATTAGCATATGATTAAATCATGAAACATTCAGCATGCACTTGCTATATGAGAATACCTTGCTATGTGCTAGTTCATGGGTATAAAAAGACAAAAAATGAACCAGCTCTGGTCCTAAAGAGGGTGATATTGTGATATTGTAGGATACAACAAGTAGTAGAGTACAACTATTGTGTATTGTTCCTATAAATTCTAAACCATATGCTGGTTTTTGAAAAATTTATTTTTCAATCTTAAATAATATGCCTTTAAAGAAATAAATAGATAACAGATCAATTAAGAAGCGTATACTACTGGAAACTTTTGATAACTGTGAGACCTTTACAATATAAATCAGTACTCATAAAAATGAACTGGTATATGACATAAAGAAGTAAAAAAAATATATAAACATTATTTGATAAGCCTGAAGATCTCACTATTTGATTTAAACAATATATTGGGAAAATTGAGCAACAGTCTAACAGAAATCAAGTTTTTAACATCTTATGCCATATACCAAGATAAGCTCCAAATATATGTGTGTGTGTGTGTGTGTGTGTGTGTGTGTATGTGTGTGTGTATGACTTAGAAAAAATAAGTCACTTAATAAACAAATTAAAAGAATAAGGAAAAATTTATTTTTCTATAAATGAATACAAGAAGAGAACCTGATAAAACAAATGACAGAAAGGCTAACACCAAATAAAATGGACAATTTATATTTATATTTATATAATACACATTACATATGTATTTTATATATATTATATATATATATATATATATATATATATATATATTCCAAAAATCTAATGTTGTTAAAATGAGAAAGAAAACAGGTAGGAAAAATGCAACAATTTACTCTAATAAAAGTCCTTACTTTCAAGATACGTAAGGAAATGAATCATATTTACAAGAGTAAGAGGCATTCCCCCAATAGATAAATGTGTAAAGAATATCACTAGGCAGGTCTTAAAGAAGAAATTCAAGCTATTTTAATCATATGAAGATGCTTTATTACTAATTACTTGAGAAATATAAATGAACTTTTGAGATTTCACCTTATAATCATCAGACAAAGTTGACAAAAGATAAAAATGACAAATTTTAGAAGGGGAAAAAGGGCTATTAATGTTCTATTGGTGAAGTTTTAAATTGGTTTAGACATTTTGGAGGGCTATTTGGAATCATACATAAGAGTTACTAAATTAGGCATATCCTTTGACCTAGTTCTAATATTACTTAGCCTAAATCCTGAAGAGATCAAAGAAAGAGAAAGAGATCTAATATGTACAAAAATATTTATAGTATTGTAATATTTATAGTATTGTAGACCCAAATTGAAAACTTAGGAGTTATCTTTTGAATGAGGAATGTTTCCTATACCATAGTTTGATAAATGAATGTAATGGAAAATTATTTTGCTATAAGAAATTGTGAATTGGGCAGACTTATAGGAAACTGGGAGGGAAACTACAAAGTGAGGCAGAATGAAGTGAATAGAATTAGGAGAACAATTTATACAATGACAAAATCATAAAGGAAAAAAAATTTAGAATTCAGATCAATGCAAGAATAAATCATGAGTTCATTATAAAAATGAAACACATCGTTTACCTTCCATGAGAGAAGTTAGGAACTTAAAATGCAGAAAAACATATATAATTTTCAGTCACATCCAATGGAAGAATTTGTTTTGATGAACTATATATATTAAAAAAAATGTGGGGGGGATTAAGGCAATGGGGTTAAGTGACTTGCCCAAGGTCACACAGCCAGGTAATTATTAAGTATCTGAGGCCAAATTTGAACTTAGTTCCTCCTGACTCCAGGGCTGGTGCTCTATCCATTGCACCACCTAGCTGCCCCAACTATATATATTTTTGATGAAACTTTTGTAAAGGTTTTTATTTTAGTTAAATAAAAGCAATGGGAAGGGAAAGTGAAGGGAATAAATATTTATAAAGCACCTATTATGGGTCAGGCATTACGCTAAGTATTTTTACAAATATTTATCTCATTTGATCCTCCCAATGGCTTTATAAGGTAGGTGACAATATTATCCTCCTTTCCCAGTTTAGGAACTTAGATAACTAAGCATTAAATGACGTAACCAATGTTTATTAAGTTAGTAAGTGTCTTAAGGTCAAATTTGAACTCAGATATAACTGAATTGAAACCCAATATTCTATCCATTATGTCACCATGCATATAAAATCAATGCCATTTTTTAAAAATATTCAAATCCAACCTCATATATTTACTGGCTCTGTCATCCTGGGCAAATCATTTAATTCTGTTTGACTCAGTTCCTCATCTATAAAATGAGCTAGAGAAGGAAATGGTAAATCAATCCAGTATTTTTTCCAAGAAAATTCCAAATGGGCTCACAACAAATTAGACATGATTGAAAAATGACTGAACAACAGCAATTTTTTTTTCAAAAAATAGAGAAGATACAGGCCAACATCTAATTATAAAATATGTTTACCCTTGTTGCCTTTGAATCAGTGTTAGGAAGCAATTGAACTCATAACTCAAAAGTTACTAATTTATGCTCACAATGATACTAATTATTGGTCATATCATATGAACAAAAATGTTTCTAGCAGCTCTTTTTGTAGTAGTAAAAGACTGGAAATTAAGGAGATATACATCTATTGATGTATAAATTTGTTAAACATAATTATGTTTATTTATTAAAATTGAATTAAATTTATTTGTTAAACAAATTATGGCAAATGTATGTAATAGTATAATATCACCTGACAGGAAATTAAGAAATGGATGGATTCAGAGAAAATTGGCAACACCTGTATGAACTGGTACTAAATAAAGTAATTAGAACCAGGAGAACAATTTATATAAAAACAATACTATAAAGGAAAATAAATGAAAGATCTGAGAAATCTGAGCAATGCAATGACACATCACAATGATAGCAGAATGAAGAAGAACCATGTTATCTACATCTTGACAAAGAGGTAGATATGTGAAAATAATGAAATGTGACATATATATATATAAATTTTATATAACATATATTTAGGTATAGCTAGTATTTGTGTGTATATAGGCATATACATTTAACATATATAATGTAAACATATGTTTAATAATATGTTTAATATATGTTATATAATGTAATACATATAATGTACATATATATATATATATATATATATATATAAACTAAGTTTATTTGACTGAATATTTTTTATGAAGGGTCCTTTTCTCCATTGGGCACAGGATAGTGGAAGGAAAGAACATAAATATTTAACAATTAAAAAATTAAAACGAAATTAAAAAACAAAACACAATAGGAGCTTCTTAAACATATTTCCTATTTTTTTCCCCTGGATAATTCAGAAATTAACTTCACCTATACTCTAAAACCTCCTTTCTTTAACTTCCCTATTTTTGGTGTTGACATTACTCTCACTCAGATTTCTAATGTTACTGTCATATTTCAGTCATTCTTCCTCACTCCCCACATCCAATCATTGCTACATCCTTTCTCTTCCATCTCAGCATTTCTTGTACAAATACGTATATATTTTTATACACACATATATATATCTTTATTTCAATTCTCATTTATTTCATACATTATTTCAGTCTTATCTCTCACTTAAGACTTTTATAGTAACTGCAGTTTCCAGTTTTCATTCTATACTCTTTGTATTTATCTTTTATAATATATCCTGTATTTATACTTATGAATTATTCTGATTATATCCCTCCTTTACTCAGAAACTCTTGATTCCTATTTCTTAATGAGTAAAGTATCAATTCCTGGTTCTTGAATAAAAATGGAAGATATTAAAAGTCCTCCAAAATTTGCTTTCAGGTAGAACCAAGATGGCAAAGTTGTAGAAAGCAGTATAGCTGAGTTATTCTTTACAAAACACCTTTAAACAGATCCAGAAAATGAAGCAGATCTAATCCTTATGAGGAAGACTAGAAAAAGTTACAGTGAGTCCCAGTTGAACAAAAGGATATGGGTATTTGAATACTGGGTTCATGTGAGGTCATCCATAGTATTCCAGTGCCCAAAGAGAGACTAAACCAGGGCTGGAAAGGTCTTGCCTTGATTTACATGGGTCTTAGACCTATGGTAGAGGCTAACAGAACTACACTAGGGTACCATGAAGACGAAAGGTGCCAACTGGGAGCTTTGCAACTAATCAATGCTGGGTCATAGATCCAGTTCAGACTGATCTGAAAAAGGGAGGTTCTGTTCCCTGTTTGAAAAACTCTCTACAGTGATCTGAAAAAGGAGGAAGCTCAGAAGAAAAAAAAAGCAGAGGTATGCCTCAGAAATCAAGAGAAGAACAGTGTCTAAGTTCCATCATCTAACCCAGACTGCAGGATAATAACCACGGCAGGAATCTAAGAGCAAAGGGCAGCCAGTATCCAGTTCCATCATCTGAACCAAGAGACCTTTCTAGTTGACTTGTGGGGGCTGAGACAGTTTCATCTACCATTGTTCAAAGATCCAAGTCAAGAACTTACAGAATTCAGTTTAGGGGTGACTTCAGTCAGTCAAGAGCCTGCTGCATATTACAAGTTATAGAATTTCTACACATAGTCTACATTTTCCCCAAGTCCATTTTATTCTACAACTCCAGCCCCTTCCATGAGGGAACTATATCATCCGTGAGTGTTGATGACCTCTGTGCATGCAACAGACCCCCTTTATATGTATTATATTTATTTCTGAAGAAGAAGCAGCAAATTATTGCCTTACAAATAGTACAGTTAATAGATATTTGTTGAAATAAAATTAAATAGAATCATAGTTGAGCAAAATTAAGGTGATAAGATTCCAACTTAATATGTGAAAAATATTTGTTAATTTGTCATTTCTTTTTTATTCTAAGCATGATTGAAAGTCATATAATAATTTTATAGTCAAAAGAACATATGATTTCATAGGTGTGGTTACAGACTCCACCAACCCATTTTAGGATCATTCTATAGCACAGAAGATGATCTTTGAAAGCCAATGTAGGGGTGGCTAGGTGGCGCGGTGGTTAGAGCAACAGCCTTGGAGTCAGGAGTACCAGAGTTCAAATATGACCTCAAACACTTAAAAATTACCTAGCTCTGTGGCTTTGGGCAAGCCACTTAACCCCATTGCCCTGCAAAAACCTAAAAAAAAGGCTACGTAGCCAAAAAGTTTTGTCATTCAGTGGACAACTTGATAATGAAGCTTTCTGAACTTAGGTTGGCCCTTGGAAAATAGACATGTTCTATCCCCAGGCTTGTACTAGAAAACTTTCCAATTTGGTAGGACCTAGTAGAGTATGTATTCTTCTTGCATTATCTCCAAGAATTCAGGGCTGCCTCCACATTCCCATGAAATACAAGGTATAGCTTTACTAAGAGATGCCAACACGATACATGTAAAATGAACAATCAAGATATGGATGTAACCTTATGGATAAAAGCAAAGTATATTAATACATTAGAGAGCATCATATTAATAAAAGTAAGTCAAACTACTATCTTTGCCTTAAAATTCCATTGTACATATTTAATATATAATTTGGGCCAATCTGCCAGAATGAACAGAAACAGAATGCCATTAATATATTTGGAAGACTTACTTTAAAGAAATAATAAAAAAAAAGTATTAGATGATAGATAAGGACAAAAAGGGCTTTATTTTGCCAGTGTAGACACAACCTACATATGTTCTGCTGGTTCATTTCAAGAGGCTATTTTTCTTTCCAAATTTAAACTTCATTTTGAAACTTTTTTTTAGGCATTCTGCCAAATTTTAATAAATTCAGTGAAGTCTGAAAGGTCTGCTTATACTTTTTAAATTATGAATATCAGGGGTTGCTGGACTGGTTGTAAAAAAAGTGTAAGGTGTCATTTGGTTAATATAAAACACATTACTTGGGAGTCATTCTTGATATTAAAGATATAGTGATTAAATCTTATTTCTGTTAAAAATTAAACTTTTGGTGTGTGTTTGTCTTTCAAAGTTTTCTTTGTGCAAGGAACAGCAATCCTTTTTACATTTGTTTTTTTCACATTCAGAAATTATTTTCTCCACTATATAGCATATCTAGACTTTTTTCTTAAGTTACAAATGAATTTTAACTTAGAAAAAGTTATTATAAAAATTAAATTTGAAAATCAAGTAAAGTGATCATTCACAGCATATGGATTTATGAGCTAATGTAAACACAGGACTATAAATCAAATAAGTCACAATGGGAAAATTATAAATTAAAAAATTATGATATACTATGTGCAAAAGTTTGTATTTATTCTCACCCTGATTAAGTAGAACTATTTTCATTCTGAAAAGATGGCATTAGTTACTATTTGTGTGTTTATAGATGTGTGTGTGTATACATGTATGTGTGTGTAGTTTATATATATACACAGACTCTTGGATAATTTATATATACACATATATTTAACTCTTGAAAGGTATTTGCTTTTATCATTTTATCATTTTTATCATTTCCCTTTATTTTCAGTATGAATGATATTCATTTCCCTTTGATTATACAATTCTAATTTTCAATAATAAAGGAAATTACAAAACGATGAGGAAGATAAGTTAATTCAATACACTTTATTTCTGTTGTTATAAATGGATGCATGTGGAAATGGGCAAGGCTGCTGGTGTGAAAGTTGAATAGTACTTTAGGGTCAGTTGAGTGGAGATTTTTATTTTATATATGCCCACACTCTGGAGAGTAGCGAGGGGAAAATAAAAAAAATGGCAAAAGACCCTTTAAAGAACATAGAGTGATACTAAAAGGACCTAGATAGAGAGCATTAAAGGGAATATACTGTAAGGACAAGACAAATATCTTTTCTCATTGCCTACCAGTCAAGAAGTCAGTAAAAATGCTTCTTTGTGTATTGAATTGGACCCAGCAAATATATCCACCTTATATTAGTAGTATATATATATATATATATATATATATATATATATATATATATATATATATATATAGAGAGAGAGAGAGATAGACAATTCAATTATAACATAAAAACATTTTTATTATGATTGAAATACATCTTATGGGTAATACAGTTTATTAAATATAAAGCCTTCCATTACAGGAAGCTAAAATCTACTGATGAAGATATTCACAAAAATTGTAACTCTAATATAGGCACATATCAGTTAAAAAATTTCCAGAAAAATATTACTCTTAAAACTTCATTACAATCAGTCAAGTTGTTGGTGTTAAAGCACCACCAGCTAATACATTTTTATTTTTAGTTTTTGCAAGGCATTGGGTTAAGTGGCTTGCCCAAGGCCACACAGCTAGGTAATTATTAAATGTCTGAGGCTGGATTTGAACCCAGGTACTCCTGACTCCAGGGCTACTCCTGACTCCAGGGCTGGTGCTCTATCCACTGTGCCACCTAGCTGCCCCCAGCTAATACCTTCTTTAACCAAGCTATTAACACTACACAAGTTAACATCTGCAGAAAATGGTATTCAAAGACTAGAAAGTAATTATTTCTTCTAAAAATCATTATTTCTTCTATTTCTTTTTAGGGAGATGGTGAAGTTTAAGTAAAAATAAATGCCATTTAGACAATTACAAGTGCAAGAACTGGTCTAGGTTTTATACATGATTAATACTTGTAGGGGAACATATACACAAGACAACTATTCTTTAAGGCACAGTGAGGTAAAGGAGAAAACAAAGACTTCCTAAAACCTACTTTTCACCCCACAAGTCTTAGAGGATGTGGCCTAAGTTTTCAGCAGAAGACATCTGTCTGACTTTTTGTAACTACCCTTACCATTTTTCTGTTCCCTTTGTTCCTCTTTTAATAAATGATTTGGCAATTTTCTGCATTACTTTGTTCATTTTACAGAGGCTTTTTGGTCATAAACAACTTTGTCATGGAATCTGCTTCCTAGAGGAATCTCCATGTAGCTTTAGGGCATAAGATAAATTCCATTCTGGAGCAATGCCAGGCTTATTACCATTGTAGAATTCTCTTTCCTGGGGAATCTGAAGAGATAAAGTTAAAGACAGTTATGCAACTTCCCCTTTGAAAGATACTGATCTCTCTATCTTTCAAAATAGTGCTATTGTTTGTTAATCTTCCTCCAAGTCAAGTGTAATATCTGTATTCTTTCCTGATTCTTTGAATGTCTTTAATTGCAAAATGTATCTTTTAGGAGAATAGTTTGGCCAAGGTAATCAGACTCATTATATAAGCCAAGGCAAATGTCGCTATACAGTTGAAGAACATAATTTGTTCAGTCCATTTTCAAAATGAAATGATAGGGCTGATATTTTCAATGATAAAAGATTTTTAAAATGTTAAAATGTGAAAAGCAAGGTACTAGTATAAAGGATTAAAATAAGTATAAGAAAAAGTTCTTGTTTTCAGAGATCTTACATTCTGAAGAATTCCATATACAAACATGTATGTATTTGTGTGGGTGAAAATTTACCATGATACATGGCAGGTGGATCAAACTACCACCCAAACCTTGAACACCATCTCTGCTCAGGCACATGAACCCAAGAGTTCTGAGAATAGCAGTATTTCTGATGACTTGCCCTGCTTGCATTCTGATCCCCTGCAACCAAAATTGAGGGGAATAATCCATATGGAAAATGAATCAAAGCTCTTCATTTTCACCCATAGGGCAGTATCAATAACAGTAATAATAATAATAGTTAATACTAGGCACTATGCTGATCAAATAACAATTATTGTCTCATTTGATCCTTACAACAATTCTGGGAGTTAAGAGTTATTTTCCCCATTTCACAGATGAGAAAACTGAGACAGATGAAGTGACTTGCTCAGAAACAGACACAACTAGTTGCTTGAATTCCATCCTTTCTGATTCTAGGCAAGCCTCATTAAGAAAAGAAATTCCTATAGAGAATGGGCCAATCATTTTCCCCAAATTCCCAAAAGCCAAATAACTCCAAGTGGTCAGAAAAGCAAAACCATTTTGAGTAGCAAAGCACTCAAACTGAAATACAGGAGCTAATGTATCAGTCTACCACTTCAACCATCATTTCTCTGCTGACCCTGATGGCTCAGAGGATAATAGAGCCTTAAAAACCATGGAAATATCAGTGCTAAAGAGATCATTAACCCATCTTTTGGCAGAGCCTCCCAAGCCATCATTGATAGAAACATCAATTGACTAAGGCAACGCCTTCAGCCAACTTCAACTGCTGACCAGCTGCCACTCAGCCTCAGGTAAGACCAAAGACTCCCGGAGTGAAGACACGCCTCCTCCAAACTACTGACCTGACTTCTAGATCATATTCTCAAGCCACTACACAGACACTCAACCCTTATGAAGGTGCTATTTGTCAGTTGCTTCCTCAAGGGTTTTAGTCTCTGCCTTCTCACCACATACAGCTACTAAAGATCAGGAAAAGAAAGATTTTCTCAGTAAAATCCCTGGTGCTTCCAAATGATTCAACATTAGAAATCTATATATTTTTGCTAGTTGAAATAATAGATGAGAAGATATCTTACCATCTGTTTCATTTTCCTCTTCCAAGAATCCCACACCTTCCCTCTCTCTCTTCTTCCTCAGTTGAGGACCTGTCTCCTACCTCTTTAGGAAAAAAAAAAACTGATGTTACTCAGTGAGAGCTCCCTTTTCTCCTTTTCTCTTCATTTCAAAACCACCTGGTATTATTTCTCACTCTTATACTTTCCCTTAGTTTCTTAAAACGAGGTGGCCATCTCCTTTCAGCAACAAACTCCTCCATACATGTCCTTGATCCTCTCAGATTTGTTCCAGCTGATTTTTCCTTCAATCTTCTTTTTTTTTTAAAGCTTTAACCTTTCCCTATCCCTATTTGGAATGTATGTATACTACTCCTATCAACATGACCAAGTCATCCCAAAATTAAAAAAGAAAAAAAAAGTCCTTTAGTAGATCCCACCAATTCTTCTTAGATGTAGATCACTATCTCTCCTCTCTCTTAGACAAACTCCTGGAAAAAGCTGTCTACACTCATTTTCTCTACTTTCTTTCCTCTAACTCATTCACTCATCATACCTTTGTAGTCTGAGTTTTGAGATCATACAACTGAAATTCCTGCCTCCAAAGGTAATAATCATCTCTTAATTACCAAAACTTTTCTCTTTCCTCATCTTTAGAAAAGGATTCTCAATTTATAGATTGCATTTGTAATGGCTAATTACCTTCTCCTAAATACACTCTTTCTTCTTCTCCCCCCTTCCCCTGCCCTCCCCTCCCCTCCCCTCCATCCCAGAGACATATTAAACTAAATACATACAAAATTGAACTCATAATTTCTCTTTGTCTAACCTTCCCATTCTCTAAATGCAATTCCTTATTTCTGTCAAAGGTTCTATTCTCCTTCCATTCTTCCAGGCTCATAATTATAGCATTATCCTTGATTTCTTAGTCTTCCCTCACACTGCATAGTCAGATGGTGAATGAATTGTGCCAAAATATTATTTCATAATAAGGAATGATGAATATGAAGAATTCAAAAAAGCATAAAGATACTTCATGTGTACTTTTACATACTAAAGAAAGCAACTACAAAAGGAAAATATATATAATGGCTCATTTTTTACATGAAAACAATGCTAAAAGATTCTGGAACTCATCAAATCAAAGAGATAATACTGGTAATAAATCATTAAAATGAAAGCATCTTATGTTGAAATAATTTGTTTATACTTCCACAATATCTCTCTCAATCCACCCTTTCTCTCAATTCCCTTATTACCTTTGGCCTAGATTATTGAAACAGCCTTTCAATTAAATACTCTGTCTCAAATCTCTCTTTTCTTACTCAAGACCATTCTATATCACAGGCAAAGCAATTTTCCTTGAGCATAACTCTAACCAATGTAAATCTATTCAAGCAACTCCAATGGCTTCTTATAACCTTTAAGATAAAGTCTAAACTCCTCTGTTAAGCTTTTTAAAGGCCTCCATGAAAAGTCTTAATATCTTTCTAGCCTCATTGGATAAATTTGCCTGCTCTGTTCCTCACATAGAACACTATTATCCTATATCCATGTCTTTGCATTGGACAAGTGGATAAGCCTGGGATTATTCTCTTCTCACTTCTGTTTCAAGTACTACCTCTTTATGAAGTCTTTCCTTATCCTTTTAAACAGGATTGCCCAAATTCCTAAACTACCTTGTATTTGACTACTTTTCATTTGTGTATTTGTTCAATATAGATTTGCTTTACATATGTGTGTGCATTTATTTATTTATTCATCCATTAGTCCATTTATTTATTTATTTATTCATTCATTTCTTTCTTTGGTTATTTCTTTCTTTGTTTGTTTGTTTATTTTATCGCATTGTATTATATTATATAGCAGTTAGGTAGTGAAGTGAATAGAACTTTGGACCCGGAATCTGGAAGACTGATATTTATGAATACAAATTCAGGTTTACTAGCTATGTAATCCTGGGGAAGTCACTTATCCCTGTTTGTCTCAGTTTCCTCATATGTAAAATGAACTGGAGGAGGAAATGGCACACCATTCCAGGATTTTTACTGAGAAAATCCCAAATGAGTTCATGGGTAGTAAAACATCACTGAATAATTACCCTACAACAACAGCAACAAATTCACATTTATATACACATATCTATGTGTTGCTTCCCTCATTAGAATAAAACTCTTTGCAAATAGAAATTACACCCTTCTTTGTACTTTAATATTTACCATTTACCATTTGTGTATTTCTGTGTGTGTTTGTGTGTGTGTGTGTGTGTGTGTGTGTGTGTGTGTGTGTGTGTGTGAGAGAGAGAGAGAGAGAGAGAGAGAGAGAAAGAAGAGACAGAGGAAAGAGCACCCAATTAAGTACCTATTATGTGCAAGTCACTGTCCTAAGTGCTGAAGCCAAAAAGAAAAAGAAAAAGAAAAAGAAAATAAAGAAGATGATTTTTACACTGAAGGACTTTACATTCTAATGGACAAAGTCAACTCTGAAAGCAGAGGTAGAAAGAGGTAGCATACATAGTGTCTGGAAGTAGAGCAGACCTGATGATATGGCAGTCATGGTAAGGATTTACTAATCATTTGGTAAATGTTTAATAATTGCAGGTTGGTTAGTTAATTATTGTACTCTAAGAATTCTGGGGCTCTAATTCCGACAAAAATATCCCATTCATTGTTTTTCCTATATTAATATGTGAAAACCTTGAAAAAAGGAACAATTTCATTATAAATTGTTTTTTTATCTCCAAGCAATTAGAACAAAACTTTGAACATACTAAATATTTAGAAAATTTTTTTTTCATTTATTCCTTCAAAAAATCATGTGATAAACGAAGGTTGAATAGAGTTCACACGGGTATATGAGGTCATTTTTTTCTACCCTCCCCCCCATTAGCTGGTATAGCAAAATATATCCTAGATGAAAAAATTTAAATAACTATATACACACAGAGAACTTAATCTTGGGAAAAAATGTGGATCAGGACAGAAGTAAATATTAAAAAAAAATTTGAAAATTTGCCTGTGTTGATCAGACTTCTCCTTCCATAATTCTTTTCTTTTGGGAAAATTTATGTCCTTTAGTATCCTTAGGAGTTCCAGATCTTACCTCAACTTTAATCTTGGATTGAATTATCACAAATTTCAATATTACCTCCTCACTTTTTTTTTGATCCCTTCAAAGTTTCTCAGGATGTGGAAAGGTATAATTTTTATTTTAATAGATTCCTTTCAAAAATTGTTTTTCTGAATTAAACAGTCATTTGAAAACATATTTTCATGTATAAAGTAGAACAAGACAAAGAACTGTAGAAGAAATTATCAATATCTGTGGTAATTTTTTTCAAGTACGTATTAAATTTAACAAGGTAATAACAAATTTGGTCTATTTGCAATTCTTCTTTATTTGCCTTTTTGTGCTTTCTTCTGTCAATTCTTTTTCGCATTTCTGCCAGTTCACTTATTCCACCTCCACACTAAAACTCTTCTGGGCACAAAAAAAAAAGAAAACAGTTACACCACCTAAAACCAGAGCTACTATTAGTTCTTATCTAGTACTAGGTTTTCATTATACAAAAAAGACAACAATACTTCCATCCCAACATTGCAAATAATCTCTATTGTCAATGTTCTCATGATCAAAGGAGGAAAACAAGACAAAAACAACTGTGTACAACCAAGATATATATATATATGATAAATTTGAGGTAGAATTAGAGGGAAGACACTAGGGTTAAAGAAAGCTAGGAAAGGCTGTTTTCATAAGGTGGGACTTGAAATTGAGAAATGAAGGAAGGAAAGGTAGGAGAAGGAGATGAAGAGAGAGCATTCAAGGCAATGTGTTAAAAGTTCCTGGAATCAAGAAATGAAGTAGAGTGTTTAAGGAGCATCAAGGAGATCAGTGGCACTGAGTCACACAGAATTTATGGAGAAAAGTCAAGAGACAGGAAAGAATCTGTAGAATCAAGCCAATCAGCACAATAGAACTTTTGAAATTTATACCTCCATCTGAATTACTTATCCTTACCTCACTATAATATCAATCAATAAACAGATTATATGCTGGAGCCTGTTTTAAGTGGTATTATTGTTCAGTTGTTTCAGTCAAGTTCAACTACATGTCCCCATTTGGGATTATCTTGGTAAAGATCCTGGAGTAGTTTGCCATTTTCTTCTCTACTTCATTCTGTAGATGAGGAAATGAGCCATCTAGCAAACCAGTGTACCAGGGATACAAAAAGAGGCAAAAGATAAGCTCTACCTTCAAGAAACTTACAGAATAATGGGGGAGACAACATAAAAAGTAGTATATAGTAAATATACTATGTACAAGATAAATAGGAGATAATTAATTGAGGGATATCCTCTCCCCCCCCCCCCCCATCACTGCCTTGTGGTAGAGGGTTTGTGTAGCTCATTGAAACTGTGAGATGGCCAGGAGGGTTATCCAATATCTGCAGGTCTTAGTGGGGAATTGACAAAAACTGATACACTGGAGAAGAAAATGTTGAACCACACCAGAATCTTTGTTGAGAAAACATCATGAACAAAACTAAAACAACAAAAGAGATTACATTAGTGGATGGGCCCATTGGGTTAGAAAGTGTCCATTATGATTCTGGGGAAGATGGAAGTTAAAAATAGAAGTAGATCTGGGACTAATGAAGTAGTTGGGTCAAAGCTGAAAGGAAGCTCAGCTGCAGAAAGGAAAAAGTCAATGCTAAAAAGATCAATATTGCATAGGAACTTGGAATGTAAGATCTATGAACCAAGATAGGTTGGATGTGGTCAATAGGTGATGGAAAGATTAAATGTGGAAACCTTAGGTATCAATAAACTTAAATATATGGGAATGGGTGGATTTAATTCAGGTGATCAGTACTACTGTCTTCCCTTAGAAGAAATAAACTATCCCTCATAGTTAATAAAATGTTGAGAAAATCAGGGGAATAATCTCAAAAATGACAGAATTATATTTATTTGGATTCAAGGCAAACCCTTCAAATTCACAGTAATACAAGTCCTTGCTTCAACCATTGATACCAAAGAGACCAAAGATGATCAGTTCTATTAACACTCATAACACCTAGAAATAATGTAAAAAATGTCAAATTCATCATAGAACATTAAAATGCTAATGAAGGAAATCAAAAGATAATTGGATAATAAGCAAATTAGGCCTTGAAGTACAAAATGAAGCACGGCAGAAGCTACTAGAATTTTGTCAAGATGATTTGTTTGTCAAACCAAATGGTCAATATCATTATATGATGTACTGTGCAACCAAAGAGGGAGAAGTTCTATACAATATGTTACAATAAGACCCAGAGTTTACCAAGGCTCAGAACACAAACTTCTTTTTGCAAAATTCAACCTTAAATAGAAAACAGAAGGGAAACCATCAGACCATATATGTATGATCCTAAATAATAACCCTTGTGAATATGAAGTGGAGGTGATAAATAGATTTGAGGGATTCAATATGGTACATAGAGTGCCTGAAAAACCATACAGAGTGGTTAGCAATATTGTTCAGGAGGCAGCAATGAAAAAAATTCAAAGAAAAAAAAGAGCAAGCAATCAAATTGTTTGTCCATTGAAACTTTGGAAGTAACTGAGGCAATAAGGAAAGGAAAGATGAAACAAAAAGATATACCCAAATGAACATAGAATTCTAGAGAATAATAAGGTTCTCTTAAATGAGCAATGCAAAGAATAAGTAGAAAACAATAGAATGGGAAAATCAAAATCTCTTCAAGAAAATTAGAGACATCAAGGGAATGTTTCATATAAAAAATGGGCATGATAAAAGACAAAAATGGTGAAGACTTAGAAGCAGAAGAGATTATGAAGCAAGAATACACAAAAGAACTATGCAAAAAAGATATTAACATCACCAATAACAAGTATGGTGTAGTGGGTCTTCATTGTGGAGATGATGGAATTTCAGAAATAAAGTTAAAAGACACTGCTCCTTGGAAGGAAACCTGGACAACCTACTAAAAAGTAGTGACATCAACTTGCCAACAGAGGTTCATATTGTCTAAACTATGGCTTTTCCAGTAGCAAATTATGGCCATGAGAATTGGATTATAAGGAAAACTGGCCACTACAGAATCAACATTTCTGAATTGTGGTATAGAAGATTTGTGAGAGCAAGGTAATAAAATCAGTCAATACTTTAAAGGAATTGATTCAGGCTATTCATTGAAAAGTCAAATGCTAAAGCAACATAATATTTTGATGACATAATGAGAAGATGGGATTCACTGGACAAGATTCTGATGTTGGGAAAGATTGAAGGTAAAAGGAAAAGAGGAGGGCAGAGGATGAGATGATAGTGTCATGGAAGCAATAATGATAAACTTGGACAGATTTAGTTGAGGATAGAAGGCTATGAAGTCTTATGATCCACAGGATCATGAAAAATCAGACTCAACTGAACAACAACATCAACAATAGCAGACACTTCTTAACTTCTTATTGATTTGACTTCATTTAAAGTTCTTAATAACAAAGCTCCAGCTTACATTTGGTTTTTTTTTTTTTTTGGTACATTCACTCATTCTACATCCTGAAAAAATTGGCCTACCAAAGATAGCTTGAACTTAGAAAACGATTTTCTGCCTCCTTGAGTTAACCTTGCCTAGAAAAAATGGACTCCTACCTCATTCTCTTAGAATCCCTAGTATCCTTCATGGCTTAATTCCTATAAATTAGAAATGCTCTGATTCCTTGATACCCATGTGCTAGTCTTCTTTCACCCCATTTAAACTTCCTTTCTTACTTATTGGATAACCCCAGCAGAGCATTCAAATATAAGGTCCCTGAGAAAAGGGATTATTTTGATCTTGTCTTTCTATCTCTAGAGCTTAGGGATATCTTGCATACAGTAGATAGTTTTAAAATATTACATGATTTAAAATATTGCATATCCATGATTGGATTGGATTGAATGAAGGGGCATCAAAAGAAAGGTTTAAATTGAAGTCATTTCTGTCCATTTCTCTGAACTTTGAATTTTCATGTCACTTTAGATGCTTCCTCTTTTTTGTTTCTATAGGGAACTGATGATCCTGTATAATCCAAATATCACTTTAGAGAGACAGCCCTCTCAGTTAACATTCTTTCTGAGTCTCCATATTTAGTTTTTCCCCTGAAATTTAAAAAAAATTTCTGGGGGCAACTAGGTGGCACAATGGTTAGAGCATTGGCCCTGGAGTCAGGAGGACCTAATTTCAAATCCAGCCTAAGACACTTAATAATTAATTACCTAGCTATATGATCTTGTAAAAACTAAAAAAAAATAAGTTTTCTTATAGTCTAGGCCAGAGGTGTCAAACATATGACCCAAGGGCAGCACAATACTCTCAAGTAAGGCTTGAACTAAATTAACATGCAATGAGAAATATTTAACAAAGTAAATAAAAATAGAATAAACCATGGATAATATTAATATATGATCTTCTCCAGTGGGGAGAGGGGGAGGAGGGAGACCTCTGGACCAAGGGTTGTATTGGTTTGGTGTTGCCAAAGTAACCACAGGTGGGATTTGAAATTCAACAAAACTAATTTTTTAGGAGTAAATTAATTAATTGTTTGAAAAAATATGGCCTGTGAATGATGTTATAAAAATACAAATGTCCCTTGGCAGAAAAAAAATGTTTCCCCATCCCTGTTTCTAAGCCAACATGTGGCCTTCAGGGATCCTTATTGTGTTTTAGTGACTCCAGTTTCTAGAGGGGTTTGACATAATTGATTCAGGTTATACCTCTGAATTTGGTCAGTTATCTTCCTTGTCAGTCATGAATTGTATAATGAGGATCTTGATTTTCTCTCAAGGATCTCATGTTTTCCTTATAAAAATGAGTTCCTTATTGTGCTTCAGTTTAGGTTCGGGTGACCAATTTCTTTCATCACCTTTATTTTTGAAAAGATAAAATTATTAACAAGGTAAGACAAGAATGTCCCCAATTTTCTGTCTGCAAAGTATGAAAATTCTCACACATTTCCAGTTAGTTAAAGTCTCTTTTCTCTATCTTATCAACAAGAAAGTATCTTCTATTTGCTTTAGCTGGTGGATAGTCCCTAATACACTTCCACAATGATATTACTTCTTGCTCTTTTTCCTTGTCCTCATCCCAATGCTGTTCTCCACAATTATTCCTTCCCCTAAAAGAATATAAGCTTCTAAAAGGTAAGAATCATTTCATAATTTATCCTTGTCCTAAGTCACTTTTATTTTTATTAGCTATTTTGTAAATATTTGTTGAAATTTTCATTATTCTACATTGGTGTGTTTAGAGATATAAAATGAATGTTTGTAAACATACATATGTATATGCATATATATGTATACACATATTTCTATCTGTAAAATATATATATGTCTATATATATACATATATTTATATACCTTTTCTTATGCATTATGCTCATTATTATATTTCACTTGTGAATCTTGGACTACTCTTTCTTGATGATATCAATAAGGTTTTATTTACCTCTGTGTATTAAAACCACATGTTTGCTTTAAACAAAATTAATCATCCTCTGGGCATTATGATATAATTATCCAATATTATATATTTGGTTTTGACCCATTTCCTAGCTTTATAATCCTGTGAATTATTGTGCATCCCTTTATTATTCTTTTTCCGTCAGATACAATATTCTTTATTTATTCACCTGCTATTAAAATTAATAACAAAACTAAAAAAACAGCTATAAGAAACAGTCAGTAGTGGAAAAGTGTTATTACAAATGCATATTTATATTCCTACCTCCATTTCTGGATTAAAGTCTTGAAATCTATAGCTAATATTTCTTGAGCTCTTCAAGTTTCCAAGGTGCTTTTATATACATTGGCTTGTCTGAGTTTCAAAACAAACCTAGGTAAATACTTCAGATATTCTTTTTATTTTACAGTTGAGGTAACAGGCTCCAAGAAGTAAAGAAACTTACTCATGTCCACAAAGATATTATATGAGAGAAGTAAGATTTGTACCCATCTCTCCTGACTTTAAGTCTACACCCCTTTCCATTATATTGTATTGCCTCTCAAACAGGTTTTTGCAGAGGGACAAATCTCTAGCCAAACATGTACTTATAAAATAAGAGACTATCATTTGAATGTCTTAAGCCAGATTTCTATAAACAAGATACCCCTTTTGCATAATTATCTTTATACCTAGTTATTCACTTCGTATAGCCATCTTTTTCTGTCAAAGTCTCAACCAGAAGAGGAAAAAGATAAAAAATACATTTTGAAAGCAAAGATTATTTTGGATACGCTGAAATTGAAATTCTACAAGATACCCACTTCAAGATGTACAAAAGGTAGTGAGTGATGCAGAGACAGAGGTTAAGGGTGAGTCTGGTGCTGAATTTATATAACTGGAAATCATATGTATAAAAATAACAACTCAAGAAAGTTGATGAGATCACCAATGGGGAAGTATGCAAGAAAAAAAGGGGAAAGCTCAGGATAGAGTCTTGTATGGGGGGTGGGGAGAGGTGGGGAAATTCATGATTTATGGGTGTGATTTGGATAAGGAAACAACAAAGGAACATTCCGATAGGCTGGAGAACTAAGAAACAACAATTTCAGCAAACTGGATGCATCAAGAGATCAACAATAGCAAATGTTTCAGAGAGATTATTCATAACTTCTTTTCTAGAGAGAATTTCCACAATCTCCTCTCTCAGCCCAATAGCATCAGAATGATCAACATGTCAATAGTTGTAAACATTGTAGGAGTTTCTTCCTCTTCCCCATCAGATCCACAAGGTATGTATATCATTTGCCTCTTCTCTCCATCTGTCCTAAAGCTCTCAGCCACATTCCTCTCCCACCAAGACCTTCTGAAATAGAGAGCAGGTGTCATGAAGAGTCTCCCACAAGCTAATGCCCTATTCAGAAATAAGAGTTTTAATCTCCACTGGCCTCCTCTTAGGTAGAGATGGCTTCCTCTGGATCATTTAAGCAGAGTCACTAACTAAAACATTTTTTTTCTTTCTGAGACTGGAGACCATTTTCATGGCATTTTAGAGCTAAGTTCAACACCTTCATTGTACAGATTATGAAAACGAAGCCCAGGAATATTAAATGTTTTGCCAGAGAGGAGGAGATTGAACCTATATCCCCTAACCCTAAAGGTTTTTAAAAATAAATCTTGGTATAATATATAATTGTTGGTCTAAACCTATTTTTTTTTACCGTGCTGCTTTCCAATTTTCTCGGGTTTTTTTTTAAAGCAATAGAGAATCTTTACCCTAGCTAGTAGCTGGAGCTATTTATTTATGGAACATTAGACTCATAGGATCATTTGCTTCTGCCTATTGTATACATAATAAGTTCTAGGGTTTTCTTTTTTGACTCCTGGGATCCTCATTATCAATCTATTGTATATTGCAGGGTTCTTTGTTCTCACTTTAGATTCATCTTCTCTAAGGATAGTCTAATTGATGACTATAGTTCTTAGGATTCCTTTTTTTCCTTCTTCCCCCCCCTACCACTCTTCTGGTCTCTTTCTCATGGAGTTTAAAATATAGAATGGAGAAAGACTCTTACACTATAGAGAAATCCTTAACTCTAGTTTTAGTTTTACCGCTTTTCTTCTTGACATCCTTCCTGAATTATTTTTCCCATTTTGACTAAGTATGGCTTCATTCTCTCTAAAAAATTACAACATGAAGACACATTATTAAAGGCATTTTACTTCCTTAAACAGGATGATCAGCTTACCCGTTATACACACAGTTTATTGGAAAGATGTCAAGGGATTCTAAGAATAGTTTCTTTAAATTATGACATAAATCAGTAGTGTCAAAAAAACAAATAGAAACAGGGCCACTAAATGGTACAGAAGGATCCCTTAGGGCTGCATGTTGACTTAGATAATCAAACATTTAACATTATCTATGTTTTGGTTTATTTTTAGCTATGTTGTTAAATATTTCCCAATTACATTTTAATATGGTTCAAGCAGGATGCAGGAGTATTGTAGGCCATGAGCAACATGCTGCTAGAATTGGGTGTGTTTGACACCTCTGATGTTAATGATAGGGCCATTTTACCTTGTTAATTTGGATATTCTTTTAATTAAATTGATGGCTTAAAGGTTTCTGCCTTTTTAAGGAGGTTGTTCCTAAAAATGTGACATTTAAATTTTGCTTGTTTTGAATTTTTTTATGTGTTAAAAGCTACAAATATATGATGATGTTCAGAATTTAAAGTGTAATACATGAAAGTCAGAATTTTGCTTTTAAGTAATTGGTTCTAGCCTTGCAGAATATACTTAGAAGTAAAAAAATGCGTAGAGCATTCATCTCAAGGGAAAAAAAACGGACGGGGCAGGAAGAAAATCACCCCTCTTTGAAGGCTAACAGTTGTTAGAAGAAATACATTGCTTCACTGATGTCAAGAAAGCAACATTCTTTGCTGGTTTCGTGCTTCAAAACTTCAACTGTAACATGTCCTATTTGTGAAAAAGCCTGAACTTTAAAAAAATGATTATTAACTTTTTCTTTTAAAAATCAAAAAAATGTAGTTTAAGAACAGCTGTAGATTGATGTCCTACATAGTGGGTGTTCTGCAGAATGTCAACACATAGTCAATATAGTAGGCCTAATTCTCTTGTAGAGTTATATGGCAGAGAAATTTTGGCTCAATCTACTGTTGTTTTTTTTTTTTCTTCCTCCATTTAGGAGCAGATGAACATATTGAGCAAGGTACTCCATCTGTCCCCCCAATCCTGGCTGTTCCCCACAACTTTGTGCTTTTTGTTGTTTCCATTTCATATTATTATGATTATTTACAAAATAACATATACAAATGAAGCAAATACCCAGGGCTGTAGTTTAGATACTTTAAAGGATAATGAAGCTTGTCCCTTCAATTCAAAGGCTACTTGTTCGATTACAAAATAAAAACTTTGGAATTGAAGAATTTGTCTTAATTCAGATCACTAGAAAACCAAGAATATTATGCCTTTGATCCTGGAAGAGTTAATGAACTTTCTAAAGAATACAACATCATCATCATGGAGTAATTTAGGACCAGAAGAATCAGGTCATAGATTAGAAACTTAAGTATAAGCTTCTTATGAAGCACAGATGATGATGCTTACCAAAGCAAAAAAAAAAAAATATTAAACAATTTTCTGTTGGCCAAGATTTCTATTCTATAAGGGTTAAAATGATCAAAACAAAGAGTCAAATAGAACTTTAAAATCACATATTCTTGTAAAGAGTCAGGATCAAGTATTTTCTACATGTTTATACACAAGTTAAAAAACTGAGGGTACCCAGGTGAAACTTTTAAAAAATAAGTCTGAAATTTAATCCCTGTCATTGATTACCATCTGGTAAAAGGAGTTGCCCTTGTGATATCCCCAAGACCACAATAAACATACGACATGTACATACAGTAAAAGGAAAAACCTAACTTTATTACAGAGCTTTTAAGATGCAAAATAAATGGGTTAAACAGTCACTTGGAAAAAAAAAACT
The DNA here is from genome assembly GCF_037893015.1 of Macrotis lagotis. NCBI lineage: Eukaryota > Metazoa > Chordata > Mammalia > Peramelemorphia > Peramelidae > Macrotis > Macrotis lagotis. Next base: position 163,195,060 of record NC_133664.1, on the reverse strand, counting down.
CCTCAAAATAAACATTTCTGCAATCTTCTCCTAATTTTTATTCAGTTCTGATTTCTAAATGTAGGAAAGTTCCTAGATTAACCCAAATTCTTTATGTCACTGCCTAAGCGACCAGGTGTGGAGTGCTTAGGCTTTATAACTCTGGGGGCACTCCAGCTTTAACAAAGCAGCTAACACCTGGAAATACATAAAAGCTATGTTTTAAGTGCAGAGTGATGAGTGTTAGTTAACTAGGCCCTCCTGGATTCAGAGAAGGGCCACTTGTGGCTCAGGAAAGAATATGGAAATTAAAGTGAAAATTCAGCATGATAGAGTTCAGCCATAGCTAGAATTTCCTGAATTTGTCTATGACTTTTCAACATGTATCTTTATTATGCTCACAAGGAAATAAAAAAAAAGAACAAAAAAATTCAAAGAATAGCCCTTTGGTGATCAAATGCCTATTCTTAGAGCTTCAGAAGGACTTTCTGAAGAGTCAGTACCTTCTTGTCTTACTGACATCAGAGGATGCATGCAAGGAAGTGACTTTCTGTTTGAATAGGCATGACTTCATTTTGTGACAAAATTCAAGTCTGCTATTTTGAAACACCAATAAATCTCTTCCTTGTTATGTTGTCTCTTATTAGTTACTGTTCTCTTTCCTAAGTATTGCTTCAGGAGTATACAACATTCACCACAAATTCCACAGTATTTTACAATAAAGTCATTCTTTGGGGTATGTGGCAAAATCTGGTTGTGTATTAAAAAGTCACAATCTGGTTTCAATTCAAGTAGACATTCATTAAAGACTTACTGCGTCCAGAGGGGAATGACCCAGGGACTAGAAATCCCTGATTAAGACATAGTCCTTATCCTCTTGCAGTTGATAAGGGAATATTATGCAAATTTAAGAGTTTAAGGTAAAATAATATCTGAAAAGGACCTAAAATGTAAGCAAAATGCTATGTTAGGTAGAACTAGGGCATGGTTGGGATTAGAAAAGGCTTGCTGTATTGAGCTGCGCTTTAAAAGATGGGTGATATTTATGTTGGGAAAAAGGGGGTGGCTAACAGGCATGCCAAGCTTAAGAAATAACATTAGAAAAAGACAGAAAGGTTGTACATATGGGGAGGAGAGTGTCATGGGAACACTCACATTCTCTAAACTTAGGGAAGTAGTATAGAAAATGATGCTGGAAAGAAGGGTAGTACCAGAATGTAGACTGTAAATACTAGGCTAAATAATGTTACTTTGGTTATCTCAGTGATTATTTTAATGCACAACTGATCCAATTGGCCATGTAGTTGATCTAATTTGACCTCAAAATTCTAAATCACCTATTTAAATGTATGATTCTGGATTTCATAGCCCAGTTGTCTCTATTTTTTATTATATTTTCCATCAATAAAAACATTTTGTGCATATAATTTCTATATATGTATATTCATTTGTTTAAAAATATATTGCTAATCTAATAGTAAATAACTATTTACTATATTGGAATACAAACATTAGCAAAAAAGTCCTTGCTTTCACAAGATAGACATTTTAATGGGAGAGACAATGCCTAGTTTTATGCAAGACCTAGATATAGATTTAAATACACACAAATATACACTTCATATTTGTGTCTACATTTCCATGTACATAGGAACTTAGGAAAATAAAAATGATGGAAAGATAAATTACTGACATAAACAATATTTGAGTTTTGAGTCATTAGGGGATCAATGGAATTTACTATGCAGGGGAATAGCATGGCCATACCAGTTCTTTAGGAAAATCAATCTGGCAGCTGTATGGAAGATGGAGTGGTTAAGACAAAGGAGTTAAGGCAGGGAGAATAAATACAAGGTCACTGCAGTAATATAGGTGGGCAATGAAAATTGCCTGAACTAGAGAAATGACTGTGCTAGTTAAATTAATGGGGGTAGATATGAAAGATATTGTGTATTAGAAATGACAGAATTTTTCAACAGATTGGATAATTGGGGTGAGAGAAATTGAAGAGTCTAAAATGACACTAAGGATGCATGAAAGATGACACCAAAGGTGACAGCCTATATGACTGGAAAGATGGTAGTGCTTTCAATAGAGATAGGAAGATTCAAAAGAGGGATATATTTTTTGGGAAATGATAATGTAAAAAGATCTGTGTTGTATTGTAATCCATGCATATTACCATTCATCCATGTCTACTCATCCTAAGCAAATGACTCTATCTCACCTAAACAGAAAACAGAGGAACCAGGTTTCTCACTGTACTTGACTCAGGGGCCAGTTCTGAGAGGGTTCTATTATGGTTAGAAGGTGATGAGGGGTGGGGGAGGGGAAGTCATATGCACATCTATTACTCCAGTTTTCTTAGGTAGTGATTAGATTTTACATGACTTGAAGAGTCATCTCCTGGCACAGAAACAGGAGAGGTCTGAAAACATGTAGGTTGGCTGTTGTCCTTCATTCTCCAAGAGGATCAAAATGACATCACTATGTCAAGTAAAGGGATTGGCTAATCAGACCAATATAAGTTGGTAAGATTCTACCACAGGTTGGGCACAAATAGTTCTTACATTCAAAACATGTACAGTAGAAGAGGATCGATTAGAGGAACTGGAGGTGGGTATGGCTGTGTGAGAGATTGGTTATGACATGGATGTTGGGACAAAGTAATATGCCAATAAATGTAAATTTCCAGTTCTCAAAAAAGTACTAAAGTATACTTTTAAGTTTAATCTGCAGTGTTTATATTTTCTCTATGATTTTCTAAAAAATCAGTAAAACTAGTTCTGATTCTTATTATTTACTTAGATATAAGTAAATATAAATGCTATAAATTCTCACCCTGAAAATTTAATAATCAGTTCTCTCCCAAGCTATTATGAGCTGACTCTAGGGGCAGCTTGGTGGTGCAGTGAATAGAATACTGACCTTGGAGTCTGGAGGACAGGAGTTCAAATCCAGGTACTTGATGCTAATACTAATACTAATGGACAAGTCACTTAACCCTGATTGTCTCATATCCAGGACTATCTCCAGTCATCCTGATTCATATCTGGCCATTGAACCCAAATGGCTATGGAGGAGAAAGTGAGGCTGCTCACTTAGCACACACTTCACTCAAATCCAATTAAAGTGCTAGTCATGGCATCACCCCCCTGTTGTCATAGTCTTCTTTGAAACCAAAGGACAAACATCATCATTGTCATCATCAGCTGGTTCTAGCTCACCCTGTATATAATCTATCTTCCTAATCAATTAGTTGACAGAACATCTTTTGGCATCAGCCTATGATCTCTTTCAGTTTAGACCACAGGTCCTCAGGTTTTCCTTGCCCTCACTTGGAATCTATTGATATAAATAAATGAAGTCTTTGACAAACTTAAAAGAAATCTTCGGTTGGTTTAGTTACTCATTTCCTCAAGAGGACATTTAGAAATCCCTTAAATCCTGTGGATAAATACAAAACTTTTTAAATGATCACTTTCTTTGGGGATTGTACTAGATATTTCCCTTTATGAATATTTTTCCTATGATAGTTATTCTAAATGCTAATAATGTGTGCAAAAGATCCCATTACTTGGGAAATTTATCAGGGATTGATGGTAATCTGAATTTTAATCTCATCAATTTGTAGACAGTTTTTAATTGGTGCATTAGGTAGCTAATAGTGATTTCCTTACTATTGTACTACTTGCTTAGACCATAAGAGAGTGGATGTCATTAAACTAAAGGAGTTTTGATTTAGATTATCTATGCCATCCATAATGCAACTTCTCATGAACATGCCAACCATGCCTATAATGGTTCATTTATGTCCCATGATTCTGCTTTATCTGTTTAAGTAGACTGATAACAGATAACATCTGTTATGTGTCTTTAGTGTTGAGATTTCTCAACTAATGTCTATCTCTGATGTCTTATCTGTGGAATGAAGGAGATTCAGGTTTTCCAAAGGCTTGTCAATGGAGTATAAGTTCTGTTAGGTTCTCCAAAGCTGGAGAAGATTAGAATATAATCTCAATGATGAACTGTGTCAAATGTCCACTGTCTGTTGGAAAGTTTTGCTAAATGCAGAAGGTTCTCATCAGAAGATTAGATGATAGACTTTTTTTTAACTAGTGAAGATTCTCTATTAATGCAGATAAAAACTAAAATGTGAGTGGAGGGAGGAAAGTATACTGAAGTCAGTGATCTTTGAAGCACTGAGGTAAGTACCATTAACAAATGGATCCATTTGTTTCTATGTCTTAATTTTAACATTAGCTGGTCATCTGTTTAGCTTTAAGAATACTTTTGAATTGATGACCTCTGGAAAGAACACGAAGAAAAGGCCAGATGTCCTTTTTCAATCACTTTCTCTTCCCCCAGATTTTTTGACTTCAGATCTTTGATGCACTTTTTAAGAATTTCTGTTGAAGATCCCTTGGCAAATAGTGTAAAACAATCTCACTTTACAAATAAGTTTTGATGTCACATATAAATGCACACCTCTCTCAATCTTTTCAGCCTGCATTGACAAGTTGTTGGATATCTCTGTTTTCACCAGGGATGGGGCCTCAGCACATGTATCCTTCCTTGCAAATGGTTTCCCTCACTTTAAAATTAAACTTCTGTTTGATTCCTGACTCTCCAGTCTCTAACCTGCTCTATTCTGCTTCAACCATCAACAGGTTAGAGGTCATTTCTGTCTAGTTGACAGTTCTAATTAGATATTCTACAGGAATCTTAAACTCAAAATCCAAAATGGAATTCATGACCTCTCTACAATTCTGTTATTCCTAACTTCATTATTACTCTCTTGTATACCATCATTCTTCCATTTACAACAAAGCAATACATACTCAGGTTTATATCATTGGAGATACAGTAAACTTTTCCTTTGCATTATCTCTATATTCAATCAGTTGTCATAGCTTGTCAATTCTACCTCAATAAAATATCTCACATTCATCCCATTTTCTTCAGTCACAAGGTCAATGGTCAATACCCTAGTAGTTCAGGCCTTCATCACCTCTTTTAACCTGAGTTATTTTAGCAACCTCCTAATTCATCTTGCTACCTGTAGTCTTTTCCCTTTCTAGTTCATCCTATGTGTTTCCAGGAAGTTGATACATCATAAAACTGGCAGTTCTTCCATATAATAATCATATTACTTCAACTTTATCTCAACAAATGATCCAAAAATTTGATTCGATAGTAGGCATCTAGGTGACAAAGTGGATAAAGTACCAGAAATCATTTTTCTGAGTTCAAATTTGGTCTCAGATACTTCTTAGCTGTGTGATCCTGGGCAAGTCACAACTCGGTTTGCCTCAGTTTCCCATCTATAAATTGAGCTGGAGAAGGAAAAGGCAAACCTTTATACTATATCTGCCCAAATTGGGTGACAAAGAGTTGGACATAATTGAACAACATCAAATAACCACATTAATTCTATACCTTTTTCTGCCTCTAAAAACTAGAGAACAGGTTTATACATGTCAATGCTCTGCCTTCAGGACTCCAAAATCTTGTAGAATAAAATATAAACTCCTCAGCTTAACATTTAAAATGTTCTTTTGTGAATGATTTCCCACTTCTCCCCTTACAGACTAAACCTTACCTAAATTATTTCTATTTCCTTTTCCATCTCCTTTGCTTGGAAGGTTTTCCTACCTCTTGAATACTTAATTGAACTTCAAGGTCAAATTCAAATGCCATCCCGTTAAAAATTAATATCCTTCCAATTTCATCAACTATTAGTATTCTTCTCCCCATGAAATTACTTTGAATAGTTTTGTACTTGTTAGCTATATATGTGTGTGTGTGTGTGTGTGTGTGTGTGTGTGTGTGTGTGTATGTGTGTGTGTGTGTGTGTATACTATTTCCTCAGAATAGAGTGTTAAATGATTGAGGACAGGAATTGTTAGCATTTTTGTCATTTATCTCCAGAATTTGGCATGATATATAATATATAACATATCTTTAATAAACATTTGGTAAATTAATTTAATTGGAATTGAAGGCAGTCCAGAGAAATGTGTACAGTCAAAATATTATGCTGTGGCTATATATTTTACATATTAAAGATAGTCAATATGGAATAATTTAGGATTATGGTTTCAAAAATAGGACAGATTGGGGATGTAATATATATGTTAAACACCTAGCCCTGAAATATGCACAACAAACTTTTAGCTTTAATCTTCATTATTAACATTTCTCCTAATTTTCTTAAATTTAGACAATAAAGCAATATATAAAATCTTGATTAATGTCATTTATCACTTTTCTAATTGCAAGTGCTCACACTGAAAATTTAATGATGAACTTTCCTATAGATATAAATTGACTCTATCATACTTCTCTATAGTCTTCTGAGGAATAGAGATTAGAGAAAAGGTAGGAAGGAGGAAATGACAGTATAGAAAAGAGATAAATGGTGACAGAGTGCTTTATGGCTTTCTTGAAAGCTGTAGCTGAGAAGACTATAGAATCAGAAAAAAACAAAAACAAAACAAACAAACCCAACCTATTAGTTTCTTAAAATAAATAAAAGATAGAATGAACTTTGTAACTTTGTAAAATTCCAAGTTCCTCATTTAATAGTGAAAAAAGTGAAAGATAGAGACCTTGGAAGATTGCTCCAATGCCTTAAACTAATGATTAGCTGAGTTGGGACTAGAACAAAGGTTTCTTGACTATTGGCCCAGTTTTATTTTTTTTACTACACCACTTATCTCTTTTAAAAAAAATTATTTATTTTTGAATTTAACAATTTATCTCCATTCCCTCCCCCACCTTCCACCCGGCACAGAAGGCAGTCTGTTAGTCTTTATATTGTTTCCATGCTATTGATTTAAATTGAATGTGTTGAGAGAGAAATCATATCCTTAAGGATGAAAATAAAATATGAGATAGCAAGATTACATAATAAAATAAGGGTTTTTTTAAAAAATTAAAGGTAATAGTCTTTGGTCTTTGTTCAAACTCCACAATCCCTGGATACAGATAGTATTCTCCATCGAAGATACCCCAAAATTGTCCCTGATTGTTGCACCTGTGAAATGAGCAAGTCCATTAAAGGTTGATCATCAACCCCATGTTGTTGTTATAGTGTACAATGTTCTGATTCTGCTCATCTCACTCAGCATCAGTTCATGTAAATTCCTCCAGGCTTCTCTGAATTCCCAACCCTCCTGGTTTCCAATAGAATAATAGTGTTCCATAATGTGCTTATACCACAATTTGTTCAGTCATTCCTCAATTGATGGACATTCACTCAATTTCCAGTTCTTTGCTACCACAGATAGAGCTGCTATGAATATTTTTGTACAAGTAATGTTTTTTACCCTTTTTCATGATCTCTTCAGGGTATAGACCCAGTAGTGCTATTGCTGGATCAAAGGGTATGCACATTTTTGTTGCCCTTTGGGCATAATTCCAAATTGCTCTCCAGAAAGGTTGGATCAGTTCACAGCTCCACCAACAATGCATTACAAACTTGTCTCTTTCATGGTGTGTGTGTGTGTGTACATATATGTATATACACATGTATATATATATATATATATATATATATATATATATATATATATATATATCTGAAGGCTTTTTCACTGAACTTTCTAGCAAAGGGAGTATTTTCCAAATGGATATTATATTTGGAAGGGATCTCTGGAGACTGTTATCTGTCTCTTTGCCCAAGGCAAAATTCTGCCTACAGTTTACTAGGCAGGTAAATTACTATCTTGTTCTTGAATATGTTGCCACTGTGCTTAGACATCTCCTTTTAACTGAAATCTGTCCTGGCTGCTAAGTTAATCAAACATATTGCTTGTCAGTATGCATAAATTTTATTCTTTAGCTTTTGCTTTCAATAAAGAAAGAAAAGCAAGGAAGAAGGTGAGGAGGATTTTGGCATTTGATTTGGAAAGGCACAAAAAATGTTTTGTTAGGGCTTGTAATGATAATGCTGTTTTACATTTGTACAAACTTACTCTAAGACTTTATAAGGGTACTCTTTATAAAATTTAACAGTTCTCAATGTACTTTCATATACATAATTTCATTTCGACTTTCAGTCCATCCCCACCCCAATGCATGTAATTTTTTTGTGTAGTTTCTTCATTAGAAAGTGGACTCCTTGAGGGAAGGAACTTTTCTTTTTTTTTTTTTACCTTTTTTAGTAAAGCCAAAGTTTAGTATAGTTTGACACATAATAATCACAGTTAATAAGTGCTTTTTATTCGCAACTCAGCATAATTCAGCCTGACTATAATTAAGGAAATTTGTTTTAATGTAACTTGGGCTTCTCTCTCTCTCTCTCTCTCTCTCTCTCTCTCTCTGACTCATTGTGTCTCCTTCTGTCTCTGTCTCTCTCTTGGACACACACAGACATACACAGAGTTTAATAGCTATTCCTCACTTTCCATAGAAGATACTTATGTACTTTTATCTAATTCCTTCCCCAGGGAGAAAAAAAATTATCCCTTAAATCCAAAGAGCCCTTCAGACAGAGGCAAAGATGATTTGAAAAGTCAGAAATAGTGGTGGACAGAACATGGGGATATTAGAATTTTGCGACCAATTGTTGAGAGGAAAATGAGGAATTAAGTGGCTTATTTGAGTACCCAGAAAAACCGAGGTCCCTATAACTCTGTGTGAACAATCCTATGAAATAGTGATTTGATGGTTTTTGTCTCTTTTATTTTTGTAAATTCGTTTCTTAATGAGAAGAGTAATGATCAATACTCAATTATACAATATTAGCATTCTCTCAACCTCGTTAAATGAAAATTTCTATATATTTTCTAAGTAGCCTGTAAAGAAATAAGACAATATGACTGAGTTGCTTGTTAGTGGGAGAATGAAAAGGTCTTTTGGAAGTCAGCATGGAACCTGTTCTTTAAAGTGCCTGGGAACAGGGCGGTGTTAAATCTTTTGGTAACTTACATTTCGCTCCCCATTTTTGTATGCAAATAGGTTGCTCCATAACACTTTTTTTCCCTTTCCCCTTTCTCCCTCCCCTTTGCCATTCCTTATAAGACTGCACAGCAAATAGGAGATTGGTCAAAATCCTGGAAGGCAATTGTTCTAATTTCCTTGTGGTCCTAAACTGAATCCTGGGGTTACTTCAAAGTTGCTCTAGGGTCCAGGGCTCCCCTCCAAATCCTCCAAATCTTCAGAGCTTTTCCTAAACTAGGATATAAGCATTCAAGAACCTGTGCTAACAGCAGCAAAGAAAACCCCGGGGGAATTATCCAGAGAGGGTGTTGGGAAGTGATATGACACATGAATCCCTCTCATTACACTTTATGCTTTATACATTGTGGTTTTTTTCTGTGTCCTGGGAGCTTAATAAAGGTTGGACTGCCGATTGGCTGTCCAAACCTCCCAAACACAGGAATTCTCCAAAGCGGGGCTGGGCGTGGGGGTGGGGGAGCAGGGCACAGAAAGTTGAGACTGGGCTTTGGAAATTTGTAGCCAGGTCCCTCAGTCCCCAGAGCCGCCGATGTTCTTTCCCAGGTAATGTACTGCCTTTCTAGTCAGCACAGTGATGTCTACACGTACTGGAAAGCTTGGGATTGCTGGGGGTCCCCCCCACACACACCTCCCCGCTCTTTAAAAAGAAACTTAGATCACAGGAAATATTTACGCTTCTTCTGTCTATTTAACTTGATTTGCGGAGTGAAATGGGAAAGAGGTGGCGCTGGGGCAGACTTGGTTTCTGTGCCAGTTCTGGTAGAGAGTCTTGGAGATGTCACCTGATTTTATCCCAGTTCCCCAAACAGGCAATTTCAGATGTCTGTCAAAAAACGCGTGTTCGTGTGCACGTGTGTGTTCTGGCCCAAAGCGACTAGGAGACATTCCCACCTGAGAACATGGGTGCTTCCCCCGGGATTACATCTCTTCCCTAATGATTCCTCTCTCTCTCTCTCTACCTGCTCTGGCCCTACTCCTGGCTCGGCGGATTTCCCTCTTCCCTCATTCTCCAAAACCCCTGGGAACGAATCTCTTTAACTGGACTCCCCAGGTGGTTCTAGGAGTGAAACCACATCGGATCAGTACTTTAAGGCACATTTTGCTGGAGGGCAATTCTCGGGTTTCAGATATTTCTGCTTCCCCTTCCTCTTTTTTTTCCCAAATAGACATTCGAACACTTGTATTTGGCTTGCTTTTAAATGGAGAGGATTGGTCCTTGTTGCCTTGCCTAGTTTTAACTGGCGGGTCTGCATCTTCCTCCTCCTCCTCCTCCTCCTCCTCTTCCCTATTCTGATTCGAGTCACAGGGATCTGGTGCTTACGCTTCCAAATTGAAGCTGGCCTCAAGCCAGGTGACCTTTTCTTTGTAAGTTTCCTTCCTAAGCTAGGGAAAGGGGCTGGAATCTGTTTGGTGTTGTTTAGAGGGGAGGTGGGGGGAAGGGGGGAGGTTGGACAAGAGTTAAGGGCTGTTGTTAAACAGTTTCTTACCGTAAGAGGGAGTTCAGACCTAGATCTTTCCAGTTAATCACACAACAAACTTAGCTCATCGTAATAAAAAGCAGCTCGGTGCAGGCTGGCTCCTTTAGTAACTGCCTCTACACAGGATTCTTTCAAGCAGGCATCTCCTTCTGTGTGATCTGCCAGCAAGACCAGCACCATGTGGGTGACCCAACTTCTGCCAATATTGGTGCTGCATCAGGTTCTTCAACATCTCCTTCTTCTTCCCATCACCATTTCCTTTGCAGGTTAGTTTTTTTTTTCCTTTTTTCTTTGCTCATTAAAAACAAAAAACAACAACCCCCAAACCCAGCAACCTACCTTCCCCATCTTCTCTCCTCTAAGTCTGATTGTCTTGAAAAAAAAAAGAGACCTCTTCGTACATTTTCTTTTTAATCATTTTTTTTTCTGTTGTAAAAGCCTTTAAAGGATAATTAATGGCTCATCAATACCCCTCCTCCCTCACTAACCTAATGGGTATGAATTGTGGGATAGAAATAAAGTGCTAACACTAGTTTGGAACTTTGCCTGTTTGGGGAAGTTTAAAGCTGGGGAGAAGGTTTGAACTGGAATGCAACTGAGTTTTGGACAAGATTGTGGGGATTCATTCTTTTTCTAGATAAGACATCTCTCCAAAAACAATCTGTGTACTCACTTTACAATCCAAGATGCAGCCTCTAATTGTAATATATATGGGATTGTTTTCATTTTTTTTGAGAAATACAAAGCAAACACCAAATGTGTGCATACTACAAAAATGTAATCTTATTCTCATCTCTCAACTTCTCTTCTCTTCTCTTCTCTTCTCTTCTCTTCTCTTCTCTTCTCTTCTCTTCTCTTCTCTTCTCTTCTCTTCTCTTCTCTTCTCTTCTCTCTCTCCCCCTCCTCTTCTCTCTCTCTCTCTCTCTCTCTCTCTCTCTCTCTCTCTCTCTCTCTCTCTTTTTCTCTCTCTCTCTCTCCCTCCCCCCACCCCATGGGTATCTGTCCTTGGGTAGCTGCCATGCAAGGAAGGCATAAATGGTTTGTGTATGGCTTTCATTAGCTTCAAGAGCAACTTCATTCTTTTTTTTCTCACTTTCTAACCCAAACTTCAGAGTTCTAAAGGAGTCATTTGGGAATGACTATTGTCTGGGTAGTTTAGAGAATATTTCATCTGCTGCTCCTAAGAATTTATAGTCTTTATCAGGACAAGAGGAAACATCTGTATTTGGTTGTATTATCATTGTAGTGGCTAGAATATTGAAGTGTGAAAGTAGTGAACATCTAGGGCATGGGGGAATACAAATCTTGGAATGAATGACCAGCTGGTAGATGTAGACTTTTCCAAGTTCAACACAAAGAACTGGCTATATCTTTTAAACCAAATTAGGTATGAGTAATCATATTCTTGACAGTTTCTGATTAAATCCAAGGGTTGAAAACACTAAGTCAGATAGGAAAGAAAATCATCAAACTTTGGGAATTGACTTCCTTTAGGTTTATCTATTTTGTCAAGTGTCCTTTATGGAGAGAGGCCATTAGATTGAGAATGATCAAACTAGAATGTTTTTTGATGAGACTTCTGGAGAAAGGAAAAAAAAGTTGACTTTTCTTCCAGATATGTCCAAATATACTCTACTAAGTAAGTAAATTATGATGACTCCAAATTTTATTATGGTGGTTTCTTATAGGTCAGGAACACCTGTAGGAAGTTTTAAAATATGGTTCAAATAATGGTTAATATTTGAGAAGTTATAATTTCTAAAGAAAATATAGTATTATTAATCACTCTTTCCTCTCAATGGTATGTTGTCCATTCAGAAAATAATGAAAGAACAACTCTATTTGGTTTTGAAATGATTTACAATAAAAATTTTGGCAGCGGATTTACCTTCCTAATTACCTTTACTTTGGATAATGTAGAAATGATTTTGCTTTCCCAGAAGTGTCTTGGCTAGTAGGGGGAGACCAAGAGGGAATTACAAATTTGCCATGGATAATTCATGAAATGGATGTCTGAGAGTTGATACTACTTTGCTTGGGAGGTAGTTTTAACTCGATAGTTTTTGATGTTTAACCTTCCTTTGGAATGGTGTAAAATATAATGAATGTAGATTGACAGACCATTTTGAAATACACCCCCAAAATGATGTTTCTTATTCTTGTCATCTATCAACATAAAATCTTCAGTTTTTATTTTTGTGTTCTTTGTTCTTTTAACATATAAAAGTTGAACTATAGTTATGTATTAGAGGCATCTTGGTGCAGTGTAAAAAATATTAAACTTGGAGTCAGAAAATATAAGTTGCAATATAAGCAAAAGTCTTTTAATCTCTGTGAGCTTCAGTTGTATCTATAAAATGGGGACAATGCTAACTGTCTTACAGGATTATTACCACAAAATTGGTAAACTGCAAAGTATAACGTAAATGTCAGCTATTTGTAAATAAGCATCCCAGGGAGAGAATTTTAAACCTATAATTCTAGTAATTGAATTGTGGTAAAAGACCATGGTACTGTGACCCCCCACCCCCAAACCTCCATTCAAATCATCAATTTCCATTGATGTACTTAAGAGATTATAAGCAGGTGACTTTATCTGTTATCAAGTTATCTCTAGTTATCAATGTCTCCATCTGTTAAAGGAGGCATTTAGAAGACATGATCTCTTAGCTCACTTTCATTTGTAAAGGTCTAGGTATGATATTGGGTACCTGGAGGCTCTTTTACCCACAAAAATAACTTCAAAGAAAAAAGTATGCTTTGTTTAGAGTTTGAGAATCTGGGTTCAGAATTAGGACTCTGTTATTTATTATTTATTATTTGTGTGATCCCAGAAAAGTTACCTAACTTGTCTTGGTCTCAGTTTTTCATCTTAAAAAATGACAGGATTAGACTATTTGTAGTTTAGTGTGGCCTGAGCACATAGTCTGAAGTCAAGAAGACCTGATTTCAAATCTGGCCTCAAATACTTGCTAGCTATGTGAACCTGGTCAAATTACTTAACCTTGTTTGCCTCAGTTTCTTCATCTGTAAAATGAGCTGGAGACGAAATGGCAAACTACTCCATTTTCTTTGCCTAGAAAACCCTAAAAGGGGTCATGAAGAGTTGAACACAACGGGAAAAACAATAAGAAGACTAAATGACATCTAAAAGCTTTTCCAACTCTAAATCTATGATCTTAAGGGATTATTAGATTTATATAGAACAACACAGTTTCACCTTCTAAACCAAATCAGGACATTGTGAACCATTTCTGAAAGATTCTTTCAAATCTTTCCATGTTTTCTGCACTATTTTCTTCTATCAATGGATCTATGGATCTTTCAATGTGATTTTATAGCTTTCTTTTGTATTCTAGGTTACTTTTGATGTCTCAGAAATTCTAATTGTCTATGAAAATAATTATGAAAGTGTATTTGTCTACAGAATCTTTCTTTCCAGAAATAATTCACATCCTCTGTTCTCTATTCCTTTTAATTATTTGTTTATTGTCATCTTAACATCTCACCACTTCATATATGTTAATCCTTAATCATGTGGACAGACTTTTCAGAGTGAATGGAGCCAGATTCCTGTTTCTTTCCTCACTCTGCAAATCCTTTTCCTGAATTGACCTTCCTTTGAAGTCACTGGGAGCTCCCACATAGAGGAAAATATATGAGGTACTAAGAGAAATGAATATCTGGCCCAGGGACCAAAGGGAGAAATATGTCTTTCTTATTGGATTCAATACATTTGGCATTATTTGCTGTTACCTTTCACTAGTTTCCTAACAATCCTAAGACTCAAATAAGTAAATTAAATAAGAAAATAGTTAGGAAACACATTCACCAAAATATTTTTTCCAAATTTTTCTATTATAGTGAACTTTTCACTAGGGGGTATTGAGAGTGAGAAGAAAGGATAGTGATTTTTCAGGCAGGCCTCTGCCCTTTTATTTTAGTCAAAGTTGTCTTCAATTCAACACAGGTTTATTAAATCTTTATGTACAAGACACTGGCTACAACCTTTGCTCTTAAGAAGTCTATCCTAGGTCCTGGGGTTTGAGGACAGCTAAAGTATATACATAGATTAGTGTATATAGAAGGCAGTATGTTGTAGATATGGAATAGATTTGAATAAACCTTAGGTGTACTATTACCAATTCAATAAAAATTTACCTCTGTGATATTGGGCAGACTAATTGTCTCTGGACCTGATTCCTCAACTATAAAATGAAGGTCTTAGACTAGATGACTTCTAAGGTACCTTATGAATCCAAATATATGATGCTATAATTATAATTTTGGGTGGGTAGGTAACTCAAAAAATGGAGCACTGGGCTTGGAATCAGGAAAATTCATCTTTCTGAGTTCAAACCTGGCCTCAGATACTAGCTGTATGTCCTTGGGCAAGTCACTTAAACCTCTTTGTCTTACTTTCCTCATCTGTAAAATGATCTGGAGAAGGAAATGGTAAACTGCTATAATATCTTTGCCAAGAAAATCTTCAATAAGGCCATGAAGAGTCAGACATGACTGAAAGAACTCAGCAATAGACAATAAGGTTATAATTTTAGGAGACAATATATAAGGAGGTCAGGGAAGATTTCCTGTCTAGTTGAAACTTGAGCTGATCCTTGAAGGAAAATAAAGGTTATTAGAGGTGAACAGGAAAAGGGAGTCTCTTGAAGGGATTGGGTAGCCTATGGAAAACTAGATAGATAGATAGGAGATGAAATGTTAAATTTGAGGAACATGTAGAGTTTGAATGGTGATAAAATGATTTGGTTTGAATGGTGATAAAATGAAATGATGGGAAAGGTTAACTGAAACCAGAATGTAATAATAGATTTTGGAATTTGTAGTTTGTTCTATAGGCAATTGGGGGACCACTCAAAGATTTTTGAGTAGGGGAATGACAGCATAATCAAATGTGTAGTAGAGGTAGTAGTAGTAGTAGTAGTAGTAGCAGTAGGTAGTAGTAGTAGTAGTAGGTAGTAGTAGTAGTAGTAGTAGTAGCAGTAGGTAGTAGTCAGTAGATAATAGTAGTAGTAGGTGGTGGTAGTAGTAGTAGTAGAAGTAGGTAGTAGTTAGAAGTAGTAGTGGCAGCAGCAGCGGCAGCAGCAGTAAAAGCCGTAGCAGCAATATCTGCTTTTATTTGTATGTGTACACTTATGTGTATATATATGTACACATATCTTTATAAGCAATTCCTCTTATACTGAATGTACTAAAAATTAAATTGGAAAGGCTATTATTCATTTTGAGGGTGTGGTAGATATTAAATAAAACTCAATTAAACTTTCTAAACATTTATCCAGCCTAAAGTCTCTATTCAATATGTTCTCTCTCTCTCTCTCTCTCTCTCTCTCTCTCTCTCTCTCCCTATATATATATATATATATATATATATATATGTATATATATATATAATACATGTACTATATACAAGCATATATCTAATGTAAATGAATACATACATACATATATGCACATATAAATGTGTGTGTGTATACAAATTTAGGTTGGGGAAGGCAGAAAGACTTTCAACTGGGCAAATATTTAGAAACTTTAAGAGCTCTACTCAATATCCCTCCCTCCCCCAAAAGCAATAATATCCTTCTGAATTTAATCTGTAGTTTTTTTGGCAGAATAGAATAAGTTGCACAGACATACATATTCACATGTACACTCATATAAATACATATAGATCAAAAGAAAAGTTGGAGCTTGATATCCTGTAGCAAAGAATTTTATATTTAAGTGTCATTATTGACTGATATCTTTTGTGCATTTAGTTCTTTTATTAGAGAAATTTATTTTCTAGTTTTATGAGTTCTGAAGCTTTATATGATGTAGGCACTATCTAGAATCTGAATTTTGAATAATGAGTCACTGACAATAAAATTAAAGGACTTAATATATGGACAACAAATAAGGATAGTACCAAAAATCAAACAAAAACAACAATCTGAGGAATAAAAATGACCTAATTTTGGTTTTTAACATTATTTTCATTCATGATATGAAAGAAATGTAAGAACTTAAAATATCAGTGCAAACATGAAGTTCTATTAGATTTTACTTGTCTAATGAAAACTGTTTATGAACATATCATTCTTCTGAGTTTAATTTTTTTCTTCAGACTTAGTATTTCTTTATGAAATCTCCTGCCCCGGCTGCGCATGATCATTTCCTGTCAACTGTAGAAGATAATATTGTGCCAATTTTAAGAACCACCTTTTTAGTTAACATGATTTATTTGGAGAATTATTCCAATAGCTATATACATTGTTCTTACTCTTGTTCAAGAAATTGCCCTATTTTAATAGGTTTTCTTCTTCCATTAACTTCCACAATTTTCTGGGAAATATACAAAATGAAAAATGAAGTCAAAATATTTAAGATTAGGATGATTCCTGACAGCTGGAAAACAGTACACAGAGGTCAAAGGAAGTAGAAACCCTTGATGGAAAAAACTTATCTCTCATTAATATAATATTGTAGTAGAAGCCAGAAATTGAAGAAGTTTGCACATCCTTTTCATGAAAGAATAAAGCTTTCTTCTGAATCTCTCCCTGACAAAAATGAAAATATGGATCCTAAGACTAAAAAAAATTAAAATACTTTTTTATTTATGATTTTAAAATATTTAATGCTTTTAAAAACTTCTTAGATAGAAATCAATGATAGAGATATTTGATTCTAATATGAGTTAGCCAGTTCATAAGAGATAATTTGGCAGCTAGTGTTAGGCACTATATTGTGGCTAATAAAATATTAGTTCAAATGATTCATTGATTTGTTTGATTAAACTTTATCATTCTTTTTTTTAAATTGTCCAAATGGGGCTGACCTCTGTTAAAGTTCTATTTCTGTTAAAGTTCTATTTAGTTGTTTCTTCAAAAAGTGAAGGAACCCTGGGTTATAATTGTTATGTCATCATGTAAAAGGCATAGATTTGTCATCAGAAAATCTGAGTTCTGTTGTTTTCTGTTACTTAGTCAAATCATTCCCCCATCTATGCTTAAGGGTAATTAGCTTGTTTTTTAACCGTAAAAGGTGTAGATTGGAATGGATGATTTTTAGGGTTTAAATAGCTCCAAATCTCATGAACTAGGAGGTTTGATCAATCTAGAAAAGTTTATATGTAGGGTAGACTCTAGGTCCATAATTAAAAGACTGGTCTAATTTGGATGGGTTTGTCATTAGAAAGCATTATTTATCATTTGGTGAACTATTTTTGGCAACAATAATTTGTCATTTATAGGAGCACAGAGGAATTCAAATCTGCATCAGGGGTTGAGATATCCATTTTGATGAAATTATGGATTGCTGAAATATTGATATGTATATCAATAGAAGTATATCTATACATATTATGGGGTAAAGATTATTTTCTCAAGGAACATGAACAATATGCTCTGAAGACACATAAAAACAAGGAATAAGATGCATGTTGTTTAATTGATAATAATCTCCAGGTTAGATAAGAAGCTGATAAACTCTGAATGTTTAATAAGTCAATAGGAGTCAGTAATTGCTGGCAAAGTCAAAAGCATGATGCCATTTCTGCATTTAATTGTTTGATCCCATATTTCTAAGTTTTTGTGAAAGAGGAGTTTTATCTTCTACTACTTTTTTAGCATGTGTAATATCCTTCTTGTTACAGTTCCAGTCTGTCATGCTTCTTCCTTCATGTCTGCAAATTTAACTCATAGGCAACCTTTCAAAAAGTCACCTAAATGCATGTTGTCACCTTAAAACTTAACAAAAAATTAAAACAAAACTTCCATATGCTAGAACTGATAATAAAGAATTCTACTCATCTCCTTACAGAGAGATGATGGACTAATATGTATAAAGAGATGTATATTTTTGGAAAGAGCCAATGTGGGAATTTCTTTTACTTCACTGTGCATCTTTATTATGATAATTTTCATTTTTTAAATTCTTCAATGCCTGGGAGAAAGGGAAATTGGAAGATTGATGTTTGCTAATTGAAAAAACAAAACAAAATTTAATCAAAGGAAAAACCATGCTTATCCTTTTTTTTTGTCTTTCTATATCTACTTATTCTTCTCTCATGTCTTAAAAGTCCCACCTGTTTAGACCTCATCTCCTTAGGACTTTTCATATTTTTTCCGTTTTTTTTTTTTGCTTTCTTTCCTCACTTCTGACTTCTTTTCATTTCATTTTATTTATTTTTTAGGCTTTTGCAAGGCAATGAGGTTAAGTGGCTTTCCCAAGGCCACACAGCTAAGTAGCTATTAAATGTCTGAGTCCAGATTTGAACTCAGGTACTCCTGACTCCAGGGCCGGTGCTCTATCCATGGTGCCACCTAGCCGCCCTCACTTCTGACTTCTTATAAATACTTAGTTCTAGATATTAAGTACAGGAAATACATCCATAGCCCTTCCGCCTTTCCTCCCAACTCCAGATAAATAATTTGTGTAGTCCTAAGGGAAAATTATGAAACAGAGGAAAGAAAGCTTTTTTGTCTCAGAAGTGATTCCTAAATAAGACATTTAATAGACTGTGGTCACCTTGATTGCCCAGTAGCTGCAATCTATTAGCAGGCTTAACTGTGCAGAGTGGAATAAGAGTGGCTATTAGGAATTGGGACAATTGAGGTAAATGGATAAGTGAAAGATCACATTTTCAATTCTTCTAAGACTATACATAAAAATTAAACCCTTTTAAGATGAATAGCATGTCCTCCTGGGTTATTTGGCTTTTTAATGGGAAACTTCATGCTATCTGGTGGTCTTGAAGAACTCTTTTATAAAGAAAAATGAGACTCACATTAAAAGATGAAGTTTTGATTAACCACATTTGGCTGGATAGCAAGAGAAACAATGCAGGAATAGAAAAAATTATTATCTAGAAGAAAGATGTATTTATATAATAAATGAGAGAAAATATTTTTTTAAATAATGTAGCTTTCCCTCTTCCTGATGGTTCTATAGAACAAATATAGCCAGTGTGTCCCATGGACAGATTTTTAGTGAGTTCCGTCCTGTCAAATTTTGGTTGAATGTCTTTTGCTAGCTATTATAATTAATATAAGGACAAAATGCAGGAAGAAATGAAAATTACAATATGAAATATGACATGATATGCTCCCAGCATCGTTTCTTGCCTTCATGCTCTTTGGAGAAAAAACATGCCTTTTATTTCTTCAGAATGAACTCTGTTGCACTTTGAAAGAGCAACCTCTCTCTCAAAGACTATAGATTAGTGACTAGGCATGACGACAGTTCCTTGGTTTGTTCTTATCAACTAACTTTTTCTTCCCTTATTATAATTTATCTAGCTTATATTTTCAGAGGTTGACAATGTCAAGTAAAATAATTCTTTTGAATATTATCCTTTAAGGCTTTTTTTCTTTTGAATGTTTTTACTCATAGAGGGCCAGAGGAAAAGAAACACCCTACATGAATTCAAAAAGTCAGCAAAGACTACCCTAATCAGACTAGACTCATCACTGACTATTAAAACCAAAAGGCTGAACACGACGGATAAATGTGCCAAGAGATGTATTAGGAATAAAGGTCTTCCATTCACTTGCAAGTAAGTTATTCCTTATTGGTTTGATAGGAATTTTCCACAATAGGATAAACTTAACATGTCCTATACACGCTACATCATGTTTTAAAATTACTATTGTCTAGTGTACAATGTAGCAGTTAGCCTGTGTAATCTAGACTTGAGTCTTTTAAACTTCTTGCCACAAAAAGACTTATGACATAGTTGAAGGAAACACAATAGGAATGGAAAACAGGATGTTAAAAATTTCTAATAAAAAGTTTATCTTTCTTAAATTTATTATTTGTTTTGTGATTTCCTCTCTTCTGTATGCCAGTTCGATTTCTAAAAATCAAATTCATTTGGAATCCTTTTACATAATTCTTTTTAAACTTCTAGGCCACATATTCAGAATAAATATTTATTGGTAACAGAAGCAGAAGGAATTTTCAGAATAGGAATTGCCGAATTGGGCAACAGCCAGGATTTATAGGATCTTGAGTCAAAGGCTCTGGAGATTGAGAATAGAAGGTGTTGAGAGACTCAGACAATATCTTCAGAGCTTGGCTTTGGTGAAAAAGGATGTTGAAAAGACATTAATGGGAAGACATGATAAATGTTTAGGTGAAAAGTGATAAGGTCATTAGAAATGGCATTAGAAGAGTCAAACGAATGGCTTCCTATCTTTTGCCAATTCTTCTGTGACTTGACAATGAAAAATAACTATCCCACAGGCTAAAAGTAGTAGTAGTAAAGACAGAGAGAGAGCATACTGACTTTTGAGCCTGGAAGTCCCAAGTTCAAATTCCACTTATGGCTCTATGCCTCTAAGAAAGTCAATGTCTTGGTTTTCTAGCCAACTCTCTGAAATGAATTTTCAAGAATTATGGAAATAGTTTCATCTTCCAAGTAGTTCCATATACTAATGAAATCAAAGGGTTAGTCTCTATCCTTTTCACACAATATTGAATTAAGTGGACTTTTTATTTTGAATTGGGTATAAAAGGGGCAAAAATCTTGTGAAAATCCCTTTCAATGGTACCATTAGAGCCAAAGATGCAGAAGAAAAACTGGTAAAATTCTTTCAGGGATCTTTGTATATTTACATATATTCATCATGAAAATAATGTTTTATTCTTGGGAAAGAGTGATTTACTTTGGAAACAACGAATCTGGGATTTGGTCATACCTATAATATTTATAACATAATCTACATTATAATATTTATAACATAATACATGTAATATTATATTATATTAAATAATATAATATGATAAATATCTATGACCTTGGGAAGTTCACCTTATCTCTTTTAGGCTCAGTTTTCCTCTTTTTATAAAACATGGAAAATAATACTTAAATTACTTAGAAGGATTTTTATCCCTTTGTAAACCTGAAAGTGATCAATGTAAACTTTGGTTACATAGTATTCCTTCCTTCTGGACCTGTTGACTACAAAGGTTTTGGTTGTTTAGTAGGGGGAAAAAAGAGGATATACATGTTCAAGGGCAAAGAAATGAGGCAGGGATTTGTGAAGAAAATTGGAATTTTTATGATAATTTTGCCTTCTTATTCCTTGGCTACTTTAACACAAGTAGATGCCTTGTGGTTTGTTTATTTTCACTTAAAAAAATCTCTGTCAGTCACTATTTTCAGCTTGTTATTGGAAAAAGACAGGGGGGCGAGGATGGAAATAGAGTTTTTGAAGACTAGTATAGAAATGTAGGTGAGCATATTGTCAAATCATACTAAACCAGAAGAGATGAGTTTAATAAATTCAACAGATAGTAATTTGCAGCCCAGTTGATGATTGAACATGTAAACTCATAATAATAATGAAAGTTGTCAGAAGCACATTAAACAAGAAACATTTTTAAAAACCTCCTAGGTATTAGTAGTGATACAAAGACAAAATGAAACATATTCTATCATCAAGGTGATAAGTCTATAAAAGGAGAATACATATGTAAGTTGTATATATACATATATATGTGTATGTGTGTATGTGTTTGACATGTGTACAATACATATTCTAATGTCTTAAGCCATCAGAGTTTAAAACCATACTAAATCTTGTGTAACACCTTGCACATACAATATGAATGTTTAAGAAGAAAAGTACAAATGCATGGTCAGATAGAGGGACCACTGCCAATTGGGAAGAATATCTCAAACAGAGAGTTTCAGTATCCTTTTCTTGGCCCAGTTTTGTTCAACATTTTTATCACCAACTTTGACGAAAGAATACATTTTATGCTTACTAAAGTGACAAATGGTATAAAGTTCCAAGAGATAGTAATGTACAATGAGATAGAATTTGGATTACAGAAATTATTGAATTTAAGATTTGCATAGAACTTCAAAGTCTGTATTCTAAAACGTCCCTGAAAAGATTTCCCTGTAAAACAAGACTAGTGTCTCCTTGAATATCTATGAAGAAGATGAATCCACCACCCTTGAGGCAGCCCATTCTATTTATGAGCAGTTCTAATTGTGAGGCAGTTTGATACTGAAATCAAGTCTAAATTTGTATCTTTGGACCTTCCACCCCTTATTTCTGACTGTGAACTCTATAGTCAGAAGAAATGTCTCATTTCTATATAACAGTCATTAAAATATTTGGAAATAGTTATTATGCCCATCCTTTTCTTCCTTAAGCTAAATGTTTATTCAACAGATTTAAATATGATATTAACTCAAGACCCTTCTCCATTTTAACTGGCTTCCTCTAGACACTCAAATATCAATGTCTTTCTTAAACTGTGTCACCCAACTGAACATAATCCTCCATATGAATTCTGATGCTGGAATATTATAGTGGAACTATCACCAACCTATTCTTGGAAGCTCTTTCTCTCAGTGTGATCCAAGATCACATTGTCTTTTTTTGGCTTCCATGTCTACAGCAAACTCATAAAGAGATTGTAGTCCATTTGAACCAGGACTAAACTAGGAACTGTTATCAGAAAACATTCTATTCCTTCTACTGGAAAAGATAATACTCTACTTAAGGCATATTTTTTCCTTTTAGGCAATGTCATTGCCTAACAATGAGCAGTATTCTCAGGATATAGAATATCAAACTACTTATTACTTTTATCAACACTAGAGGTAGCTTGGTAGAATGATGAGTGGAGTACTGAATCTGGACTCAGGAAGAACTGAGTTCAAATGCTGCCTCAGACATTTACCTAACGTGTCTTTGGGCAAATCACTTAACTTTTCTAAACGTTTTCTGTAAAATGGAGATAATATAGTACCCACCCTAAAGGATTGTTGTGAGGAGAAAATTAGGTATCATGTAAATTGATTTGCAGAACTTAAAGTTCCTCATAAGTGACAGTTATTTTCATTATTATCTAGATTTAGATCCAACAAGGACCTTAGATAGCACCTTGTTTAATGCCTTCATTTATGGATGACGAAACTAAGATCCAGTGTCACATATCTAGTAAGTAAAGGATCTCAGATTCAAATTCAAATTCCTCCTATTCTAAATCAACAATCTTTCCCCTAAACCATGTTAATTTTATTTTCTAGTTTATGGCTGAGTTACAAAAAGCAAATATCCTTCTGGATACAGAGATGAGATAGTATTCTCTTTATATTTCCAAACTGAACTCTCTGCTCTAGTCAGACTTGCTAATTTTATATTTTCCAATTACATATTAAAATTGTTATATTCTAATTTTAGATCATAGTTTATTATGAAATTATAATATATTATCTTCATTGAGTAATGGACTAGAGACAGGAAATCATATTGAACTTCTTGGAAAAAATCATCATGGCTGTGAAAGCATCTTTGAACTAAGTGGAAACATAGATACAGAAATACTATGTATTAGCAGCATTTTGATTGTTCTTATTGACTTTGTTGCATAAAATATTTATTAAGTATCTGATATTGGTATTATAAGGCATCACATTAGATAAGGCATGGAATGTAAAGATGCCCAACATGGTCCCTGAAATCAAGGAATAATAGGGTAGAGAAGCCAAGGACATATATATATATTAATAACAATATAAATTATAATATGAAAATACGAATGATAATATAAGAGGTAGAAACCAAGTAATATGATAATTTCCAGGAAGGACATATCACTTTGGACTGTGAAGATCTGGAGAATACAATGCTTGAAATAGGCTTTTAATAATAATAATAACTCATATTTAAATGGAGTTTTAAATTTTCAAATATAATTCTTACAATATCCATATGTGATAGGTAGAGTTTAAGTATTGTTTTCTTTCCATCCTACAGATAAACAAATTCAGTTGAAATGTTTTTTCCTTGGATATAGTTAATGAATATTAGAACTAGAATCTGAATTCACTCTTTATTCTGCTTTTTCTTCTTATTTTGTGTAGTATATTACTCCATTTCTTAAAGGATGGAAAAAGATATAAAAATTAATGGAGGTAAAGTAGACAGTTAAAAATACTTCTTAGGTGTTGCTATAAAAGAAGCAAAGAGGCATAAGAAGGAGGAAAAATGAGGAATGGCTAATGTTTCAATTTATCTTGAACATAGAGTTGTAGAATATTGACAAATTAAGCTGGAAAAGCGGGTTGTATTCAGAATGTGAAAGATTGTGAATATCAGCTTCATCTTTGTTGTATAGGAAATATAATCAGAAGATTGATTTGTCATCTCCCTCCATTAGAATGTGAGCTCCTTGTGGGCAAGCATTATCTTTTTCCATTTTATTGTATCCACCAGTGCTTGTCATGATGTGTCATACATAGTTGGTTATTAATAAATATTTACTGAATGATTTTTCAGTTGGCTAGAGAGGAAATACTATAGTAAAATGCATCAAAGAAAGAATTTAAAATAAAAAAGAGGGTCTTTAAGATAATGTTTAAAACTGATTAAAGATAAAATGTCATAGAAGATTGAAAGAAAACTCAAGGACAGGCAAAGTATAAGTGAGTATAACATATTGGGAACATATTTTACCATAATGAAATAATGAAAAAAAAGGTGATGGAAATAACAACAATAAAAAGCCAACCTCCACATGTGGAAACATCTGTGTAAATTTGGCAAAATTTGTGTGTTCTAGATTGACCTCATCTGTTACTGAAGAACACATAAATAAGGCCCCAAAGATATGATCTGAATTCATGAAAGATTATAACAAAAAAAATCACAATTTTGATAAAAATAAAAATTAAATGTTAAGATCTTTTAGATTAATACACAGATAAGTAGATCATTAATGTAAATTGTTCTCATGTCTTCTATAGTGTTGGTTGCATTTTAATCAGATTATTCATTTCATTTGCCCATCTGACAACATTTTTACTATTGAGCAACCAATAAGCTCATTATTATGTTATTATTATTTTGTGTTAGACAGCTAGGTGGCACAGTGAATAGACTACTGTTAGGAAGACTCATCTTTATGAGTTTAAATTTGGATTCAAACATGGGCAAGTTATTTAATTCTTTTTGCCTCATCTGTAAAATGAGATGGAGAAAGAAATGGCAAAACACTTCAGTATCTTTGCCAAGAAAATCCCCCTACCCACGTTAAATATAAGCTCATTTTACTTGAGAGTACATTAGTACCTGGAGTAATCAGAAACAATTTCAGTGTTGAAAAATGGTCCTTGAACTGAATGATTTAAGAGGTAAAAAGGTAAGGTTATAGACTGTAGAATATTTAGATTATAAGATCATAACGTCACAGAGATAAAGGAGCCTTAGAGGTTACCTGTTACCTACTCTCTCATTTTGCATATAATGAATAGTCAAGAAATCTGAATGATTCACATATAATTGGGTTAATATTTAATTAACATTTTTTTTCTGAGATGAAATATATTGTGGATTGAATTGATATAATAGATAAGTAAAATGGACTATGTTCAGCAAAACTTACATTTATTCATAGGCTTAAAAGTTTACAAAGATTTTTCCTTACAAAACCCTGTGAGGTAAGTAGTACAAGTTGTAATATCTGCTTTTTAAAAAAAAAATCAAGAAATCTTGTGTCAACTATGGACTCACTATTTGAATTAACACTCAAATTAGCAAATCAGGTCCCTAAAAGATAGCTATAGTTCTTCCCTCAAGGGTACCTGAGGTATGGTAGTTATTTTCTAATGTTATCTCTCATAAACTCCTCCTGGTAAGTCCTATAATATCACTTAGTTAGCTAACTTCTGTCAGTAATCAATTAATAAATGCATATCAATTAAATTTTACAAAGCAATTTTTACTGAAAAAGTATATCAATGATTGAAGTACAAGAGGAGAACGAAACTGAACTGAAATTGGCTCCTACAAAACATACACCGATCCTCAATCAGGGTGAAAGTGTTACTTTATAATTCTGAGAATTCTTTTCTCCCATAAAAATATGCCAAACAAATTCAATTTTTTTTTGATGTAGAAATGGATGAGTTACTATCTTACTTATATGATATGGTAGCTTGAATTCTTCATCAATTCATTTCTGGGAAGACTTAAGTATCTGTCAGAACTGTTTCCTCACTGAATTCATCCATTGATTGTATTGGATGCTGTTGCTGAGGGGACTTTTGATAACTCTTCAAATATTTTTAAAGTTCACAATGCATAACTTGGTCCATTCCCTTTCTGATACTTATTTATCCAAGACAAAAAAGGCAATAGAATAATCATAAGAAAACAAAGGAAATAGAGCAAGCATTCAAAGCCACGTGGTTCCCAGCTGTGGAGATAAAGCAGCTGTGATATTCTACTGATGTTACTACCTCTTCCCCATCTTGAGACCCACAGCATTTCTTCCTCTTCATTTAAATATTACCAAGGAAGAAAGAGTGTTTTCTGAGGGAGTATCATCTCAGCAGCCATTTTTCAATAGCAGCTTTGCTTGACTTCAGCTTCACAGAAAACCATACATTTACCCCACTCCACCCCATTCCCACCTTTACCTATCCTAATCTTCACCTCTTTTCAGTTTCCTTTTGTAAGTTGTTTTTCTCCATTATATTATGCATTGGGTCTTGTATTCTTATTAGTGCATACCAGATACTTAAAAATGTAGGAAATAGACTTACACCTGTCAATGCTCTGAATTAAGGCAAAGAACCTCTCCAATACACATGTTTAAAAAGCACGTTCACTAAAGTTCTATATGTTGGATTGAGGCCAGGGATGTATTACTGTGTTTGATGTATTGAACCCAGCCTGCAGGGCATATCTATGTAGATTCATTGACCTATCTCCCATTATACTAGGTACAGAGAGATCAAATTGCTTACTAATTGTGACATGATCAAACTGGAATTTGAGATCAGATTATTTCATTTAAAGATCATTGATTTTTTCCACATTTCCCCTCTGCATTGGAGGAATGCATAGAGATAACTAAAGCAGGTATTTGAAGATTATATAATAATTGGAAATGGATGAAGATGAGAAAGATTAAGGTAACAATGATAACATCAGAATAGATGACCTTAATAAGACATTTGAAGTTGTTGGGGAATTAAAGGAGTTTTGGGAATGGGTAACACTGATAGTTTGGTAGCATTAGGTTGAGAAGAAGAAAAAAATTCTAATTAGATGAAATAAGAGTAAGGATGATGAAGAGTAGTTTATTTGAATTCCCTAAGCAATAATATTGTTACACTAGAACACATGAAGAAACTATTGTCACTAAATATAATTCATGATGCAATATTTTATACTGTCTTAGCTTCTAATCGATTAAAACATTTTCTCTACGTTATTCTCTTATGTCATTCTTGACAAAAATTGGTTTTACAGATATTTAATGTGTGAAATTCTAAAATAATAACTTTTGCTTCCCATAGTTTCAAAAATATTTTTGTTTATATGCATAATGTATATAGATATAATAAATGCCATGCTTGGGAAAATACAGATACATAATAAAATGACATCCCTATAAATTAATCAAGAAAGATTCAAAATCAATTTTGGGGAAGTGGATGTCATATGAGACTTCTTTCAACAACTTCTTCAAAAGTTACTCAGGTATCTTTCAAGATTTCTAAAATTAAATCACCTGAAAGAGGTTAGATCAATAGTATGCAAAATGTCCAATTACTGAAAATGTAAAATTTGGGGTACCAAGAGTCACTTAAAATACATGTTTAGACAATTAAAAGGGGAGTTCTTTTAGAGTGGGAATTTAGATAGTTGTAAATTTGGATACCTACATAGGGCAATATGCAAAAATATTCATTAAAGAGTCCACTTAGAAGAATTTTATAATTAAGTACTGAAAGGGAGAAAGTTTCAATTTGACACATAGGCTAACCTAAGGAATATTAATATCTAGATATGATCAAAGTAAATAAATGATGTAATTGTTGTGTCTAAAGCTCTGCCCTTAAGATTTGTCTTAGAAGAATGATTAAATCTTATTCATAGTACTCTTCTAGAATAGCAATGACTGTAAAACAAGTTAGTAATGTTTTTCATTAGCATTTTCTTTAATTTTTTTCTCTTGAGCACTATATAATATTAGGTATGCTATGTTAGCCTATAAATAATGATTTTTGCTAAATAAAAACATGAAATTCCTATTAGTTGAGTTCCCATGTTGAAGGAAGAATGATTTTAGAAAGTAAGTTTAAGTTTGGATGAGTGCTTTCAGACAATGACTTTTTGTTTTTTACAAGTTCTCATTTTTACAAGAAAATGTAAAATTAAAAGTGAAAATGCATGAGTGAGGAAATTGATATTTTAAGCCAAAACCACAGAAAGTTAATTTTATTCTCTCTTTATTTTAAATATCATACGAGAGGGTTTGAATGTCATTTGAGTTTCGTTGGTGCCTATATTTACTGTCATATTTTTCTCCTTGGTTTGTCATGTACCCCTGATGTAAAACGCTATATAAATAGTGGTATTCCTTTTTTTCATTCAGATATTTTTTTCAGGGCCTTTGCTTTTGACAAAGCAAAAAAACGATGTCATTGGTTCCCTTTCAATAGCATGTCAAATGGAGTGAGAAAGAAACATGACCATGAATTTGATCTTTATGAAAACAAAGGTAACTTGATTCTCCTTAAATTTTATTATAAAATCACATACTTTTAGAACTTTAATTGATCTGACACATCATCAAGTTTAATCTCATCATTTTACAGATGAGAAAATCTGTCCAGAGATATCATGAGATGTGTTCAAGTCCTCATTGCTCATTTGTTAGTGGGAGAGCCAGAGTCAGGTGTCCTGATTCCCTGTCCAGTTTATCTTTGGCTGTGCCTCAGCTGTCTCTCAGAAAAAAAACCAATTGGATTCAAAACTTCCTTTTTTTAAAATGACTGAGGTTACGTTCATATAAATCAATGCTTAATTAGTTCTACTCCCCCTCAAATAACTTAAAAATTGATTCATCATAATGAATTGGATTATTATGAAGTAAGTTAAATAATTAAGAGGGGCAACTAAGTGATCTAGTCAATTGAATGCTAGAGCTTCAGATACTTACTAAGCTGTGTGGCCCTGGGAAAGTCACTTAAGTCAGTTTACCTCAGTTCTTCATCTATAAAATAAGTTAGAGAAGGAAATGGCAAACTATTTTAGTATCTTTGCCAAGAAAATCCCAAATGGGGTCAAAGAGTCAGGCATGAATGAAAAATGGCTCTATAAATAATTAAGAGACACCAAAAACATTCATAGCCATTTCAATTAGGACAGTTTTGGTTGGAGAGATTGCCTGACTGTTCTTCTGAGGGGAACTGTGACTTGCTCCTCAAAAAATTTTATATGTATTTTCAAAAATGCCCCTTAAAGTCTTTGAGTTTCAGGATTGTCTAGAAAAAGATTAAAGTAACACCTATTGTACTTGCTTTGCAGGGTTACTTTGAAGATTAAATGAGGTGATTATATCAAAGTACTATATAAATCACAAAGTACTAAAAATTGTAATCATTTCAAACAAATTAATTTGTAAATTCCATAAAACAGTGTTGGTAGTAATTGTAACTTGGCTACCTAATTTCAAAATTACTGAGATTTAAACCTTTTCTGCATAAAAAGTTTCAGGTGGAGATTACAGTTTCTTTAGCTAATTGATATAATTGATCAGGGAAACAAAAAAACTAATTTATATCTAAAATAGTGACTTAAAAATAAAATATTCCATTAATTTTCATCTAAAATGATATTTTATAGTCCAATTTAGCATAGATAGATAGATAGATAGATAGATAGATAGATAGATAGATAGATAGATAACCAATCAAATGGCTAACTCTGAACTCTTTACTTACTCATTGTTGTGAAGAGTCGGTGCAAATCTCTACATCTCAATGTAAAAAAAGTCCCTGATATGACACAGCAGAATTGGAGTGGCTAATCCATTTTATTTATTCAGGTAACAACACAAGAGTGCTTTTTGTGATGGTCATTGGTTTTTACACTGACCAATTCTATCATGACAGATTTTTGATTTCGTTGAATATATACATTCAATGGGTGCTAAGTATTTTTTAGAACATTTTCATAAAAGAGGGGAAGCTTGCAATCTCTCCTCAAACCAATTGGCATGCTTAGACTTCACAGGGTAGAACTTCACAGAACAGCAACAGAACATAACTCCCATCAATTCACTGGTAAAATGAAGTATTTTAGCTCCTGGGAAAAGATGTCAGAAATTTGAGGAAGGCTCCTTTTCCTCTTGTGCCAAGTTTGAAATGTACTGAATAATAGAAAGCCAGTATATACTGTCATTCATTTTTAAACTTCAAAATGTTTTACTAAGTTTAGTATAGCATTAAATATTGCTATAACATGATTTATTACTAAATAGAGTAAAATGGACCAAATTATCCCATATTGTCATAAGGTTGATTTTAGTCATGTTTTCCAATGCCAGCACAAAACTATTCTACCCTATATGAAAACTTTGAATTTCAAGCTGGATTGGAAATCACCAAACAAGAAATTTTAAAAGTTTTTTTATGTTATTTTATACTTCTCTATTTTAAATTAGTATTTTTTGCAGATCACCAATTTAAGTTGTATTGACTACCATAGTAATAATATAACTTTGCTATATATAGCTCTGATAGAGAGATTTGAGGGAAATGAGAACATTTTGTGTATAGCCAAAAAAAAGTTTTCTTAACTGCTTTCTTAAATAGGCTTATAGAGTGAAGTCTAGTTATGATATTTCATAATTTGTCAATTTTGATAATCTGAACAAATTATGGAGAATGTTAACAAGATATGCTTTAGATTGTAAATATCCAAAAATATTATGTCAATTAAATTTTATATTGGTTTAAATAATTAGAGCTAGAGTTTATAAGATATAAATATATTTAGCTTTTATTAATGACAGTGAATAGTGCACATTCACTTTTAAAATTGAACTTTAAAGATATGACTAAGAAAGCCTGCTAGGACATTGAACTGTTATTTCTAGGTACATGGATTTGAGTGTTTAAATTGTATATTCCTTTACTTATTTTCTTGGTCATTTAATAGATGTTAAAGGATAATCAATTTATATTTATGGTTCCTCTATGGTTACAGTTATACTTTATGGTTACAGTGTTTCAGGATATATTGTTTCCATGAGGTGGAAAGATTTCAGTATTTTACACCAGAGGAGTCAAAACATGTTGTCCCATAACACTTTTGAGTGAGACTGAATCAGATTAAAATATAAATGGGAAATATTTAACAAAATAAATAAAAATATAGTAAAACATTTAATCTTAATTTGTAGTTTTCTAAATCACTATGTGGCCTGCTTGGGAGCCACATATTGGGTAGAGTTTAGTTTCTATTTGAATTTGACTTCACTGTCTTACACATTTAACAGAAGATAAGGTCAGTCCTCTAAACATACACACACACACACACATATATATATATGTACATAAATCTCTCTCTATTCATATATATATATGTATATATACATATATATATATATATATGAATACACAGTGAATTCGATCTAAGCTCTAATTTGACAAGTAAAATCCACAAAAGGACAAGGAAAATTTTAGTTCAACATTTATAAAAGAATTTTGATAAGAGTAAAACATATTCACAAAAACATTTTATCTAAGTAAAAGACTTGTTACTTTGTTTAGCATCAATTTTAAAATATTTAAACAATATCATTAATTTAATAATACCTTCAAATACTTCTAAGTAGTAAATGTTCTGAATGCTTTTGTTATAGTATTATTGTGTTATATCATATAATAGTAGAACTTTTCTGTTAATTGTAATAATATATAAGACCAAGCTAGTTACAGGTTTGAATGGAATTTTTATTTTCATTTTTAAAAAGCAAAATCATATATAATGCATGCTTTTAATCTTTTCTCTGCTTTCTTCCAATAGACTATATTAGAAACTGTATCATTGGTAAAGGGGGAAGCTACAAGGGAACCATATCTATAACTAAGAGTGGTATTAAATGTCAGCCATGGAATTCGATGATACCACATGAACACGGGTAAGAATAATATGAAGAAATAATAACCTAGATTTTTTTACAACTAATTTAAGAAAATAAACTGCTTAACTAGATTTTAGTCTACTTCCATCATAATGAAAATCATTTAATAAAATACATTCAATCTGTACGTGTGTATGCATGGATGTGCATAGATGTGCTCATAGTTGACAAATATGGGAAACTTGACAAAGGATAAACCCATTTATTCTTTTATTTTTTGCAAGGCAATGGGGTTAAGTGGCTTGCCCAAGGTCACACAGCTAGGCAATTATTAGGTGTCGGAGGCTAGATTTGAACTCAGGTACTCCTGACTCCAGGGCTGGTGCTCTATCCACTGTGCCACCTAGACACCTCAACCAATTTATTCTTAAATATTTAGCATATCATTTTCATTGTTCTTTTATTTTATTATTTTTATTATTTATATATATTGTTTTAACCTACATGTATTATGAAATATAGATAACTGATACAAGTTATCCCTATGAACTCATGAGAACATAGTGCAATATATGTGTGCATATGTATTTATATATATGTATACACACACACACACACACACACACACACCTTGTGGAGTTAGTTGAAACTGTTTTTCTATTAAGTCTCTTTTCTGATTGTGCCTGAGGCCCATTGATTCCAAAGCATGCAAAAACTTTCTATTTGTGAAAGTCTTTTTTGGAAGAGAAAGAGCAATGGAAGACAGATTTGGATTCAGAGAAGTTTAGGACACCTAATGAGTCTACTCTGGGGATTACTGGTGGTTATTGTTTGCTCACTGATGCTCTCCTCAGTTATGGCTGCCATCAA
This sequence comes from Macrotis lagotis, assembly GCF_037893015.1. Classification (NCBI taxonomy): domain Eukaryota; kingdom Metazoa; phylum Chordata; class Mammalia; order Peramelemorphia; family Peramelidae; genus Macrotis; species Macrotis lagotis. Next base: position 163,161,860 of record NC_133664.1, on the reverse strand, counting down.
ATGTAAGGGGAAAAAATCTCCATCTTGGTGGGAATACTTTTTTTAATAATTTTTGAGAATTACACTCAGTGTAATCTCTTTGGGTGTATTGTAAATGTAAACACTTTCATTCAAAGATATGTGCTAATTGAGGATAGATATATTAGACTGTGTGTTAAAGGGTAAGAAACAAAAGTCCCTGGTAACTCTTAAATATCTAATAACTCACAAGATTTGGAGGGGAAAATCACATTAATTTCCAAGATTAATCTCAGCTATTAATTTCATAAAATGAGCAATTAGTTTATCGTATATCTTCTTGAAATATAATGGAAATTTGAATATAAAATGCCATCAATGATTAATCAACAAAAAAAATGGCATTTTTTTCCTTCCTTTCATCCTTCTATCCCCAGTAGTGGCAGTACATTTGCTTTAATCCATCTGCACTTTCACTCACTGGCTTTTATTTGCAAGATATTTGACTTGAATTAGGGGTCTAGACTCTGATGACAGAAAAAATTGAAGGTAACTATTTACTGAAATATAAATGGTATTCATGATCTTGTACTTATTAACATAGTACTTTATATAACTGAGTTGATTAACTTCAAACATTTCCATAGCTAAGATTTACAAGTGTTTTCTAAATAAATAATTTAAAAATCAAAATGACATTTGTTTTTTTCCTAGAACATACTGCTGACCTTGAATTAAAATATAGAGAAAATAATCTGACTTTGTCTGCTATCAAAGATTAGCTTGGTTTCATTACCTGCATTACACTAAAATAGACAGACCTTGCCCTTACAGAAAATGATGTGTTTTCCATGAACAAAGGAATAACATCTGAAATTGATGCTTCCACACTACCAGGACATGCATTGGACCCACCAGAGGTCTCATTTCAACCTCAATATTCTGTGATAGTGAACCATCCCCTTCACAGAACTTAGAGGGGATGAATTGGTAACAGATTTTCCTCAGAATTGACTGATAAGTCCAAACAGCTGCTTTATCAACTAACTTTTTCATTGCAATAGAAAGCCTTACTGCAAAGAGACTTTCTTGCATATTCAGTTTTTGCAAACTTTCCAAGCCTACACTATTTTGGGAAGAAATGACCTTCATGTACTAGTTGTCCTTTTGTTAAGCACTTTAAAATAAAGTGCTTGATTCTTAGACCATACTTCAGGGGTGATGGAGTAAGAAGCATGCCCTTGGTAAAGTAATGATTCATTGTTGAGTTCATAAATTGAAATACTTTATAAATAGATTTAATGGCATCATGATGATGGATGGTCAAATGAATAGAAAAGATAAACCAGAAAATCAGGTGACCTGGGGATATAAGTCTAGTTTTCTTGCTGTTTAAAATTCTCAGTAATGAGGTAAACGAATATAAAAATCATGCTGTTTTCCATCAGGGAAGAAAATTAAGACTAGCATTTTGATTGTCAGAGCTAAATTTAATAATTAATTTGAGAAACATATTTCAGATACTTCTACAATTCAGATTTTCAGATATTCCTCCCTCCCCACAATACACCCCCTTAAAAGCTTTGATAGTATCAAAGTCAGAGGACCTATTTAAATCCTATCTTTATTCTTAAGCACTTGTGTAAAGTCTCACCCATTTTGCCTCATTTTCCTTCTCTATAAAGTAAGGAATATGGACTAGATATTGTCAAAGTCCTTTCTAGGTTAAAATCTATACCTTTATGAGTCCATGAATAGAAACACCATATATAGGAAGTGCTCTATAATTGTAGAATGAATGAATGAACTAATGGATGATAGAAAACAAATGCCTTCACCCTATGTTCAGAACCTCACTATGTAAACAAATTGACTGCAACCTAATAGGGAAGGAGAGGGAATAAGGATTTCTATAGACCTATTTCATGCACAGCATTGCACTTTACAATTATCATCTGATTTCATGCTCATAACAACCCTGTGAAGTACATGCTTTTATCCTCACTTTACATTTGAGAAAATTGAGGCAAACAAAAGTTAAATGATTTGCTCAGTGACTGGTATATTTTTGACTTCAGGTCTTTCTGAACAGGTCAGCATTGTATCCACTATGCCCCCTTGCTGTTTACAACATGGCCAAAAAATAAAGATAAATACAAAAAGCAGCTCTGATATTTCACCACAAATTAAACACAGGAAGCACAAATGTAATTAATTGACACAGTGGCTGGAACATACTTCTTTATAATAGTGCTTTATAAATAATTTGAATTAATTTGATCTTACTCAGGTATAATAATAACCAAAAATAATAATAGTTAGAATTTATATAACAATTTAAGTTTTGCAAAGTCCTGTACATGTATTATCTCATTGTAATATCACAACAGCCTTAGGAGTTAGGGACTATTTTTTTTGCAAGGCAATGGGGTTAAGTGGCTTGCCCGAGGCCACACAGCTAGGTAATTATTAAGTGTCTGAGGCTGGATTTGAACTCAGGTACTCCTGACTCCAGGGCCGGTGCTCTATCCACTGTGCCACTTAGACACCCCTTAGGGACTATTGTTAACCCTATTTTACATTAGAGGAAACTGTAGCAAACAGACATTAAGTGATTTGCTCAGGTATATACAACTCTTGTAGTTAAAGTAGAATTTGAACTCAGGCATTCCTGATTCCAGATCCAATAATATTCCCAATCATCCTTGAAGACCAGATGTACCAGAAAAGCAGAAGGGAAAATAAAAGAGAAACTTTTGATTTCAATTTCCTGGAAAACTTTTGAGAGAGTATTCTATTAAATTTTATTTTTAATTCATGGCATAAAATAAACATTTCTATAACCTATATAATAAAAAAGATGAAACTTTGCACATGAAACTGCAAATCTACTAGATTAAGGTCAAAACTAATAATGAACTAACTTTTCATCTTCTCTTTTTTAAATCTAGGAGTATTTGCTCTATTTTTTCCTTTTCTTTTTTTTTTAACTGTGTACAAACTCTCCCTTCTAGACCTTTGTCCACTTGCATCTATATTTCTGACTATCTTTTCCTCCAAATCTGCATAGATTGAGGTGAGATAATGAGATGGAAGAAAAATACTCTTAAAATATCTTAGACTATTTATCTCTCTCTGTTCAGGATTTGACAAGATATACCTTGCTTTAAGTAAACCTGGTCCACAGAATTATGGTATTGGAAATAACCTCATATTTAATCTCCCTTATAGACTAATCCCATGTTTTTACTAATAAGCAAACTGTACTCAGAGAGGTTAGGCAATGTGTCTACACAGACACAAAGGAAATCCTAGGTCCCTGTACTCCAACTCTCTTATCTCTATTGTCAATTGCTATATCAAAGGTGGTCATGATTCATTATTTGCAGAAAGAATCACAATAATATATGGGTTCTGAAAATCTTAGTGTAAAAATCTGCTAAAACTTAAAGCTCACTAGGACTTTTGGGACATCCTGCATTGCTTGAAATAAAAAGCTCTGCTACAGCTCCTATGCAAAAGGAAGTAAATATACATGTATGCCCACTTATTGTCAAATCATTTGTTATTGCCCTGCTTTTTTTGAGGCCCGTGTTGATGGGTCCATTTTAGAATGCCTTCTGCATGAGAAAAATGATTGTGCTTTTTCTTCAATTATAATATTCATACATAAATGTATATTTGTATATCAGTAAATATTTGTGGAGGAAATTGTCATAATAAAAACTTGGAAGAGAGTTCAGAAAGTCACATATATGGTTCAAGTCTGGCAATGGACAATCATAAAATGGGGAAATTCCTGACTTTAGTTAAAAGAATAGCCTAAAATTGATTACAGTGATGGAGCTTTTAGGCAATAGGTGGAGAAATTGAAGAATAAATAAAAAAAAAACCCAAATCATTTGAAGATTCAAAAGTATATAAAATCTGTGAAATTAGTTTTTCATATCAGTTACAAGAAACTTAACAGAATAAGAGGCAGTGTAATATATAGTGGATAAAGTATAATATAGTAGAGTCTAGGGCAGCTAGATGGTGCAGTGGATACATCTCTGGCCATGGAGTCAGTAGGACCTGAGTTCAAATCTATCTCAGTCACTTAATAATTACTTAGCTCTGTGCCCCCCCCCCCACCATTGCCTTGCAAAAACAATACCAACAAAAAGAGTCTGGCTGGGAACCAGGAAGATGGGGGTTCAAGTCTTACCTCTGGCACATAATGGCTGTATGACTCTGGACAATTTATAGGTGGTTCCCTAAAACTTTAAGCTACAGAGAAGATACCAACCAGCACTGGTAAAAGATTTTTGTTCATCCTTCATTTCTTTATAACAATGAAATCAAAAGTTCAAGTCTTATCCTTCTTTGAATTCTACCACCCCCTAGCAAAATCCATATTATATTATATTAATATGAAATTTGCTGGAGAATAAGAACCTCATGATAAACTATGAATTCCATAAGCTAAAAATGAGAGAGAAAATTTAGAATGAAAAAGGAAGCAAATCCTTGGAAAATAAAATCCTGTATGGAAATTCTAAGTCTCTTTAACCTGAGAAGTAATAATGTTCTTTATGCTTAAATTTTGAGTCAGACTTTTCAAAGGAATTTCTTCCATTACATAACAGGGAAACTAAAGGAATGCTGACTGCAGTTTTATGACCCTAAATGTATGTGTGTTTTGCAAAAATACAGTTTTATATACATACACATATATATTATATAAAATATATAATGCTTTGTATATATGTATGTATATAGTTATATTAATATACACATATAATTATGAAATACACACATCTATAGACAGTAACATACAATTATAATAATGATAAATTGTATTTATATAGGACTTTAGGGTCTACCAAGTATTTTTCATGTCTTAATTGATCTTCACAACAAGCCTATTAAGTAGGAATTATTATTTTCCACATTTTACAGATGAAGAAACTGAACTTGAATAAGGATAAGTGACTTGGTCAGGGTCACCATAGCTAGTAAGTACTTCACACATATTCAAATACAGGTTTTCCTGACTCCATGTCCACTAGTCTATCTACAAAAGGATTTAGCTGTCATGTATCCCTGATTTCATTGGTAGAGGTAGTTTCCTCATTTGAATTCCCTATGCCAATGAAACGGGTAATCTTATTAATGTAAAAAAAAAGAATAATAGTTCACATGCTTATAAATGCTTGAAGAGTCAAAAGTAGTTTTGATAAAACAACTTTATGAGATGCACAGAATTACAGAAACTTAACTCTTCATTTTACTAGAAAAGAAACCAAAATGAGGAAAGGTTAAAGAACACAAAGCTATATGTATGTTTGTATGCATGATGTGTTTGCATATCCATATACTGATGCACATAATTGAATCTTTGCAAAAACTATTGAAACTCAAGTCATATTTATTAAAATGTTTGTTACAAACTTTCTAATAAATGGAGCACATTAGTTCACTAAATTTCCATTAACATCACCATTTTTTTTGTTTTTACTTATTTAAAATAAAGATGATAAAGTTTATAAAATTTTGTATAAAAACATTTTGTCCATACTATGTTTTACCTACAAGGTTGAACAAGTGACTATTGGAATGAATGACTTAGAATTTACTCAAATAGTTTCTGAAGGCACAAATTTTTATTGATGACTTATTTCATGCTCTGCTGTAAATTTTCACATTATAAAAGGTCATTTAGTAAATGAAGTATTTATATTTTTATTGGTTTTATAATAGAGGAAAGAATGATGAACTCATTTTTGTGTGGGTAAAAACTAAAAAGTATCAGGATATTTAAATTTTTTTCATTAGTAGGGAACAGATTCCTAGGTTTTATCTCAAAAAACATCTCATTCTTATAAAATAACATTGAAAGAAGTAATCATTATTAAATAAAGTTGTATTGTACTTTAATAATATAGTCATGCTTCCTTATAGTACTGGTTATTACATGAATGTGTTATATTTATACATTCTCAGTTCTGACATACTAAAATATAACTAATTTGGAAGGAAATGTGAAAATACATATTTATTAAACATATTTGTATTTTGAAAATGCTTCCCAAGGATAACCAAAATGAAATTTTAAAATTTCCTGGCTGTACAATGTTTGCCACAAAAATTTCCTTGAGGTTTCTTGCTCTCTGCCTCTGTTTCTTTTTGTCTCTCTCTTTTCTTCCCTATCTCTTTTTTCTTTTTCCTTAGCTCTTTTTTCTCTCTTTCTTCCCCTTTCCCCTTCCTAAATTTTAATGTCATGAATTTTTATAGATCTTTTCCTGTCATAAAGAAAAAACAAACAAACCCAAACCCCCCACTATCTATCATATATACACAGAGAAAAAGAGAGACAGAGACAGAGTTAGACACATACAGAGACACTATTCTCCAAGCAATAAGTTCTGGAGATTAAAAAAAAAGAAAAATAAAGTCAGTTCCTGACATCAAAAAGTTTCTATTTTTCTTTTTTTTTTTTAGGTTTTTTTTTTGCAAGGCAAATGGGGTTAAGTGGCTTGCCCAAGGCCACACAGCTAGGCAATTATTAAGTGTCTAAGACTGGATTATCTAATTCTCAATAGAGAAAAAAATTCCTCACTTTTTTGTGGCTGACTGCTTTTGTATGCTGGTAAAATCAATGAAACTTTCTCAGAATAATGTTTTAAAATGCATTAAAATGTTTAGGATTACAGAGGAAATCAATCACAGTGAAGCACAATTTCCTCTATCTCTGTCTCTGTCTCTGTTTCTGTCTCTGTCTCTGTCTCTGTCTCTGTCTCTGTCTCTCTCTGTCTGTCTGTCTCTGTCTGTCTCTCTCTCTCTCTCTCTCTCTCTCTCTCTCTCTCCCTCTCTCTCCCTCTCACTTCACTAATGCCAAGTCAAGAACATTTATAATAGGGAGAGAGAGAAGACATATAGGGAGTGGTGGTCAGGACCAATCACTCTGTTGCAGACTGTTACAGGCATTGATTCTGGAATCATAAAGGCTAAGATTCACCTATCCCATCCAGGAACAATTGCAGTGTTGAGTTAATCAAGTTTCCAGAAGTGGAGATAAGAGTTGGCAAAGCTTAGAAGGAAATGGCTAGAGACTAGGGGATTTCTTGTAACTAGATGCAAATAATAGTAATAACCAAGCTGGCCAGTGAGGCTCCAGGTCATGATATCTGGTATGGGCTTCAAGGCAATTGGGGAAGATATTGAGGAAAAGGCTAGAGAATAGGGAATAAAATTGACCATCATTAATATCTGCCCTTAATGAAGTTATGGGGGAATTCCAAGTTTGAAGTACTTGTTCAGGGTAACAAAATCACATATATCAAAGGAAGAACTTCAATCCAGGTTTCTTGAACATAAGGTTTCTTTCTATTTTTGTAGACTGCCTTAGTCCTTTGACTTTTAATCACGAATATTTTGGTCAAAATGGGAAATTTAATTATGAAGACATTATTCTTTTTTTTTTTAGTTTTTGCAAGGCAATGGGGTTAAGTGGCTTGCCCAAGGCTACACAACTAGGTAATTATTAAGTGTCTGAGGCCGGATTTGAACTCAGGTACTCCTGACTCCAAGGCCAGTGCTCTATCCACTGAGCCACCTAGCCATCCCCTATACTATATTAAAAAATAAAACCTTATAGTTGGAAAGGAGCTGAGATTTCTTTAAAGAAAGGTAATCTGAGGGGCAGCTAGGTGGAGCAATGGATAGAGCATCAGCCCTGGAGTCAGGAGGACCTGAGTTCAAATTTGAGCTCAGACAATAATTGCCTAGCTGTGTGACCTTGGGCAAGTCACTTGATCCCATTGCTTTAAATAAATGATTTTTTTAAAAAGGTAACCTGTATCAGAGAACTATAGTCCTGAGTTGTTTGTTATAGAAATTGAATACAAATTATGTTTTTCACTGGATCCAGTTAATTTAATGATCAAGGTAGAAGGAAGAACCAATTCAAAGAGAAGGTAGAAAAGTAGGCAAATACTTAACCATCAGGAAAATTATTAAGAGGAAAAATGCCCAAAAGTGTTTCACACATATCCTACAAATCATAGATATTCCATATATCTATGAGATTAAAATCCCATCCATACAACTTTTAATCCTTCCTATCATGAGGTAGAGAGCACTAGAGGAAATCAAAGCAGCAACACAATGCCATTCTAATTTACAATAAATATAAAGAAGACCAATTAAGGTTCTTTCACTTGCTGCTCTACCCTAAGAAGAGGGCAGGTAGGTGGAAGGGTAATCTGCCCTTTAAAACTGAGTTTAAATAAGCCTCAGACATTTTTTTTAGCTATGCAACCCAAGGGAAATCAGTTAACCCTGTTCACCTAAGTTCCTCATCTGTATAATGATCTAGAGAAGGAAATGGCAAACCATTCCAGTATCTTTGCCAAGAAAACGCCAAATGGGGTCATGAAGAGTTGGATATGAGTGAAAAGTCTGAATGATAATACTGAATTAGACGACAACTACATGATTTAGATTCAATCCAAGGATAGCAAATACAATTCTTCTATTTTGAGCCTATTGTGTAGAATTTAAGATTCTGTCAAGAATAAAAATATTCCTTTTCTCTCCCTCCCTCCATCCCTCCCTTCTTCCCTCTTCCTCCTCCCCCACAGAAACACACACATTTCTAAGCTTATAATTTAAATCATGAAAGTTTCATTGCATATAAAGTGACACCAGTGCAGCAAAAGAAAGAATGAAAGTTAAGCATTTTTTTTCTGATTTGATTAAAACAAAAGAAGGAAAAGGAAGAATGTCTGGGTGGGTGGGTGCATAAGAAATACCTCTGCACCTAGTGAGTAATAAAGCAACATTTACAATAAGATTTGCATGCTCTTACTGTAATGATTATCATTTTAAAACTAGCTTTTTGCCTTCGAGCTATCGGGGGAAAGACCTACAGGAAAATTACTGTCGAAATCCTCGAGGGGAAGAAGGGGGACCTTGGTGTTTCACAAGCAATCCAGAGGTACGCCATGAAGTCTGTGACATTCCTCAGTGTTCAGAAGGTAAATTAACAACATTAACGCATGGTGGGATACACCGTTTCCCTTTAATGTGGAGTAATAGTCTAACCCTTGTGACTGTTAATTGTAACTAATCAAATTACCAATGAAAATGGGTGTTAGAAGCTGAGTTCTATTTATATGTGATTAATTTGGAGATTAATCTTTAAATGGATTGTTAAATGTGGAGGGATTATAGTTCTAGTTCAAATGCCAAATAATAAACATGGTTCTCTCCTGCAGGTGGCAATAGGAGCTGGCTGAGTTAAACCCCACAGAGAGAGCCTTGAGGTAGCTACAGGAATCCCTTCAGGGGGAGGACAGGAGAGGGAGAAACTCTCTCTTTCATTCAGGGGTATGCACGTGTGTGCACACACACACACACTTTGCTCCTCCTCGCTTCGGCCCCTTCCTTACAGTTCCCAAAGGGACAGGTTAGGGAGTAGACCTGTTAGTCATGTATCAATTCCACTCACCAGACAGCTGCTTCTGTGGAAGCTTTGTCCTGGAAGACACCGGAGAAGAATATAGGATTGGGACAATGCAAGCCTTTTTACTCTGTGTGCTTTGGAGGACACGGTACTTGTGCTTTACTGGACATGTGGGGAGCTCTGAGCACAACACAGAATATTCTCTGAGAGGTTACAGTAGTGGTACCCAAGCTTTCTTGATTGAAGGCACCTTAAATCCATTTTTATTTTTTTTACCTCCTCCTGCAGCATAAATGGGCATTGTCCATACTATTGCAGTGGAAAACTGAATGACTCACAAGATGGAAGAAAAAGCATTTCAGCATTGTCTGTGGTTTTTTTACTTAGGTAAATCTGGCTGCTAAACAGCTGGAACCATGAATTTTGTCAGAAATTCAACATTTTAAAAAAACATACATCTAAAACATGAATTCTGTTGTATTATGAATTCAGTGTGTATGTGTGTTTTTAAATACTCAGGGGTTTACTGTAATGGTGCCCATGTTTTCCAGCAAGATGTTTCATTAGTTCACTGTGAACCAAAGTTCTGGTTTGACAATTTTCCTCCACATGCATTCGTTGGATATTAGAATGATTTTTATTACTTTTATTGTTGGATAATTGTTATAGAGTAATTTTTTTATTGTTTGTTGATTTAAAGTTAATTTAACTTTGTCCTAGTCACTTCCATCTTTGTTTTGTAAACTATCACTTTCCATTTCATATCACATTCTGTTCATTATATCTTTCTTGATGTTTTCTTTTTTTTTTAATAATAAACTTATCTGTGGTAACTATGAACAAGTCTGTTTTGTATGAAAAAGGGTATAACAAAGCATTTGAAGTAAATTTACACTTGGGACAGAAGTTCCTATTTTTAGAGGGTCTCCATTGCTACAGTTTATATGGAAAAATTCTGAACTGTCTCCCAATCTACTGACTTTAGTCAGATGACTGGCTGGCTGGCTGATTAACTGACTGACTAACATAGACTTTTAGAAGGGAAGTGAAAGCAAAGAATACTTTTTCAGCTTCCTTTATCTTATTAGCCTATGAACTTTTGGTCTCTGAATTGTTTGCATTCATTCCTACTCACTCAGAAAAAAGAAAACTTGGAATTAGAAATAAATGAAATAACAATAAAGAGAAGACCAAGAGATGATCCCACTTCCTTCTTCACCCCATCCCCATATCACTACAGCTTACAATCACTTTATTTGGAAAATATTATAAATATGAAATGGAAATAGAATAGAATATTTGGTAACATGGACTAAGTACCTATATAAACTAATCCTGTGGCTTGAAGAACCTGTACTATTTGAATTAGTGTTACAATAAATCATGTTTTAAGAGGATTATAATGCAGTTCCAATCATAAAAGGATATTATAATTTATTTCTCTGTAAAACCCAAAAGATAGACATTATATAGAATTTATTTAAGAGTTGGGAAGAAAGCCTCCGAATAAAAAACCATTAACTTGAACCTGTGGTAAAAGTCTCCTACCCAGGTATGCATATTGTTATTGCTATTCTTATTATTTTTATAAATAAAACAAAATGGAACAGATCGAAAGATATCTGTTGCTCATCCTGTAATTTGCAGGATAGTTGTTTCATCATTTAAAATACAAGGTATTTGTTTTTTAATCTTTCATGGATTGGCCACCATCACCTAATTGTCATATTTCTAGTGAGGAGTCTCTTGGAATTTAGCAAGACTGATCCCCACAACAGATATAGTTGAAGTATTTCCAGTTTATTAAGACCTTCTCAAGCTCATTTTTTGATGATAAAGACTTTTATTATATAAAATAATTGTCATGTCATGATGAAGAATCACTTTCTACTAAACTCTTCTGGGACAAATGACTTGACACAGCTTTTGCAATTTTAACTTCTAAGATGGTAGTGACTAAAAAGTTGATTGAAATTTAAGTGAAATCTGTTATAAATTAGGTACTAAAGTTTAGATGTCAATTATTCTTTTCTTTGAAATCTGAATCTTTTACATATAAGTTCTACTCACTGAATGACAAAAGTTCTCTCAGAGTCTTAAGAACTAAGTTATATATGATGTAAATAAAACATAACTTTTATTTCAAAGACAACATTTTACACAGAAAACTCAATCTAGAAAATAATTAAGGATAAAAAATAAAATCACAAGCATGATCATAACATGTATTTTTAAAAAAAGTTTTCCATTGAAAGAGTTTCATCATTATCTCTTGTTCTCTACAATATTTAAAAGTCTTCTCACCAATGAATTCCTCCTAATTCTTATTATGTATGTTCCATGCACAGTTAGGTCATTCATTTAAGGAAAGAAATGTTAACTCTTTGTGTGTGAAGTTTGTGAAATCTTCTGATAACTCAGAAAAAGTTAAGAGAGAAGTTGGCATGACCTTTACACAAATATAAGAATGATTTTATTTACCTGAAAATGTTCTTTCCCAGCAAGGGATTAAAAAAGATGGCATAATAATTACAGAATATTTACAGATCATTCCTTTTCAGTATAAAAGCAGATCATCTATGTTATTATCCTGGACAAGTCTAGGAACACAAAACAAATCTGTTCATTTTTTTGTTTATTGTTGCCATCAGAAAGATGTTAAAGTTGCATCTGTCTTTATGATATTTTTTTCTGTACTTTACATCTATCATTTAGGTCATGTCTTTTCTTCCCAAAAGAAAACTACTTAAAAACAAAATACTTTATTTGCTTTGTGTTTATGTGGCTGAGTATGACATTTTATTTTGAAGTGAATATTTTAAATCTTTTAAAGTGAAGGATTCATTGTAGCTGCTATAGAAGAAATAAAAATTTTAACAATGCCTTTAAGTACGATGCTAAACTAAATGGAGCAGGAGGAATAGCAAAGTGGAAGGGCCATACTTATCCTTTTCAGTGTTATAGAGCTATTGCCACCTGCTGGGGTCCTTTTAGAAAAGGATTTCTGCTGCCTGAGCCAGGCTATCACAGTAAAATTCGCTTGAGATCCTGGAATTCTGAAATTTTGAAAAGTGTGTGTGTGTGGACTTAGTATGGGAAAGAGAAGATACTCCTTTGGTTTATTCTTCTCATGTTCTTGCCTTGTATTGGATTACTGAAAGTGGGCCTCCTGTGCCTGACTAGAAACATGGGTTAGAGAAAAAGATTCCAAAACACCAAATAATTCAGTCTACTCCTCTTAGGTAAGATAATCTAGCCGCTTCCCCCTTCTCCCTACTATTCATCTTCTCCTTGCCTCAGTCAGGTATATAGTAGAGAGCCCCTATCAGTATTTAGAAAGGGAAGAGGGGAGGGGAAATGCTGAAGGGGTGACTGATAACTTAAAATTGAGTTTTTAAATTTGTGGATGTGTATGTAAGTGGGTATACACACACACACACACACACACACACACACACATATATATATAATATATGCATGTAATAATATGTAACAATATATAATGATAAATAAATACACATACATGTGTACATGCAGTTAGACCTTAGATCTCAGGAAAAACTGTCCAAATTTCTTAGACTGACTTAAGATTTTTTTATTTTTTTGAATCTGATGCCACCTTATCCAACCAATTGCATTATTACACCCCCCCACCACCCCCCACCCCCGGCAATCACCATTCCCTCAGTTAATTAATCTTGTCTGTTCCTTCAGTAGGATCAATCCCTTTCCTCAGGGTGCTTTCCTCTCAGCACTTTGATCATATTGTTTTCTCCAGCACTCTCTTTCTTTCCCTCCCTCTTTTGTTTATCTGACTCCTCTCTTCCTGTCACTATTATAGGGCCTATCTTATGTAGTCACACCTTCACTATTTTGCTTTCCCTGATTTCAGTTGCCCATTTTATTTTGCAGAATTTACCTTAATAATATATTCTGGCATGTAATCATAAATTACTATGATGAACAATCACCTATCACCTTCTGTTATACTTGTATTTCTGCTTCTCCAGCTATTATAGGTTTCATAAACACAGGCACCTATATTTATATTTATTTTTGTTCCCTTTTCCAATACCTCTTCTTCATCTCCCTCAGCAGTAACTATAATGCTGAACATATAAAACCTATGTTTAATAAATAATAAGATTGATAGCCAATATGCATGCAGTGCTTTAGAGTTTACTAAATGCATTATATTTGTTATCTCACTTGATCCTCACAATGATAATGCAAGGGTCAATTCTTATTATAGTGTTAAAATATATTATTAGGGAAAAGTTACACCTGTAGGATGATGAGATAGGAAACACCTATACTTCAACATTAGATATATATTGCTTACAAGCAATAATAGAACTTTCCATAGTCTTATCCTAAGAGAAGGAGGGAACAAAGAGAATTTCATTTTATTTTGTATAAAGACACCTGACAAAGTATAGAAGGATTGGAACTAAATAAGTGTGTGAACCATTCGTATGTGAAACTTAAATATGCTGACACATGATCTATTTTAGGGGTATCAATGTGAAAATGAGTCATGTAGAGGGCTTAGGTCCATCCAAATGCTTTCAGCCATGTGCTGTGAACCCTCTTCATTTGCATTGTAGGCAGTTACAAAATGTAGGAGGTTGAGGCTTCTTAGTGCCAAAGTGAAAGAAAGATTGAATCAATACTTTGTCTTGCTGTACAGATTAGTTAATGAAATACATCAGTAGTGATGTATTTATACCTGATATACTATAATAATAAAATGATCAATAAAGACTCATATATTGCTGACTCTAATTACATGTTTATCACTAGGGCAGATTAAATTTGAAGATGGTCAGATTCTCTTTAGATTGATATCCATTGGCATTAAATTCACCAAAAAATAATTATGGCTACAAACTAATTTCCAGGAAGAATAAGCATTGATTTATTTCTTCTGTATCTTTAAGTTACAGCATCATTTAATCATTTAAAGAATCTCAAGTTCAGGTAAGGAATGGACAAGGCAAAAGACCAGAATATAGTGGTTTTAGCATTCTTGGTAATACATTTGTGAAGCAAATGCAAACATATTAGTTTGCTAGGTAAACTCTTTAGGAACATTGCTCATTTTATCTCCAGCACCTGGCACAATGTCATACACATAATAAGTGTTTAATGTTCAGTTTATATCTTTTAAGAGGAGAAAGTATAATGAATTAAAACCAGCGCATTTCTATTAGGTGATTTTGTAATATCATACAATATCTACATACAAGAAAAAATTTAGAGAAATTCTATTTTGGTTAGCTTTATCATTCAAAGAGTCTGTGGATCAATGGGATGCTTTAAAAAAATGTGTCCATTGGGTAATCTACAGTTTCTGACAAAAAATAGGATACCGACTTTCTAGATTGTTTAACTACCTTCCTGTGTGACCTCTACTTTGGGTGTTTGGCTTTTATTTTATTATAACCTATTGTGCCTTTAATAGGAAGAATAGCTTGCTCAGTCAATAAATGAGATGGTCCTGAAAACAAATAGTTTTAGAAGTTATGGGGGAAAAGTAGTCCTGTGAGAGGCTTAAATTCTCAATCTTCTAGAAGCTTTTTGCATGGTGGTTAAGTTCTGATTTTATTCTTGATTTGGTTGAAACAACCAAATCTTAGTTAGCTCATACTTCACATTCAAGGTAACCTGACACCAAGCTAAATATGTTTTAAATTTGAGGTTTTTAAATTTGATTTCACAATACAGGATCTTCTATTGCACTATCTTGAAGCTGACTAAAATTTTTTTTTACATTAACACAAAAACCCCCACAATTTTATAACATCCCAGGCTAGCTGTATTAAAATATCATTTTAAAAAATTTTAATTGTTGAAAAGATTGCTATTTTAATACAGCAATGGTGTCCTTTTTGTGCTCTTAGTCTACTAACATATTCATATTTTATTTTCTTTTGGTAGTTGAATGCATGACTTGCAATGGGGAAAGTTACCGAGGTCCCATGGATCATACAGAATCAGGCAAGATATGTCAGCGCTGGGATCATCAGACACCACACCGACACAAATTCTTGCCAGAGAGGTAAAGATGTCTCTTGATTTTGTGTTGGCTCTACTTATGAAAGTTCTCCTTCTATCACCAGTTCAAGCCCTTTAAGATTACCACTTTGGAAAGGATACTGTACCAATGAACCAATAAACATAGAGTTATAACCTCCTGTTAATATGTATGATACTTTTGACACAGTTCTCAGGACCATCAGAGTTCTGGGAATAGGAGTTCATGATGAGGACATAATTACAGAGTTACAACTCCATCTGGCACTAACTCAAGCCCCCAGTGGTTGGAATTTTCATTATCAGGATTGTTCTGAGGATGATGGGTATCACACAGGGTATGGTAGAACATTTGCATGACTCATTTCTCTAACTTTTGCATATTTTGGGGGGGGAGGTAGAGGTGAAGAAGAGGATGATTCATTAACAGTCTTGCAGTGGAAAATAAATTGGCTATATTATTGTTAATTATTGACCTTTACACCTTTTCAGAGCAGACAGTGTTATGTAATGAAAGAAGTGATGAATTTAGAGTAAGAGAAATTGATTTTTAAATCTTAAATTTACAACTTTACCTATGTGATCTTGGGCAAGTAATATTTTCTTTGGATTTGGTTTCTTTATACTTAAAATGAGGGGTATGGACTAAATAACTTTAAATGTGCTTGCTTTTTAGTGACATGCCTTTTCTGAGTCATTTATTTTATTAATATAGGCTATCTCTCTACAGGTGATGAGAAGTGAATAAGTAAAACAAAAAAACCATAAAACTAAAGCACAGAGCTGTTCTGGTGAATTAGGCAGGCTTATATTTATATAGAAATTGTACAGTGAATGTAGATGCCTCCAAACTCTCAAACTTTTTTTCCCCAAGAGACACTTTGGACCTGAATTAGTCTAATAATTGTCTCCATTTTCCATTTCACTTTTCCTTGAAGTTTTATGGGTTTTTTTGGAATGAGTTTCTTCAATTTTAAGTATATGAACAGAAAATGGAAATGATATAATTGAAGGGAAACTTCATTTCTCCCTTTTTGCTTGTATTTACTAAGAAAATAATATGATTCTTTTCTAAATAAACCCCTGCTTTTCAAAAAATTGGCACCTCTCTTTCAGGAAATGCATAGAGAATATGCTAACAATTAAACAACAATTTCAGACTCTGCTAAGTTAAATGAAGGAGAAAGCAATGTATAATTATTTGCTTTTCTACTACTGGAATGGTGAGGACATGATCTACAAATGCTCTATTAGTATAATAAAGCTGTCATTAATAATGGGGCTATTGAAA
Organism: Macrotis lagotis; assembly: GCF_037893015.1. Lineage (NCBI taxonomy): Eukaryota > Metazoa > Chordata > Mammalia > Peramelemorphia > Peramelidae > Macrotis > Macrotis lagotis. The sequence continues at coordinate 163,145,127 of NC_133664.1, read as the reverse complement.
CATAATTTTAATTTTAAACTTAGAATGATATTCTGCAAAGGGACCAATTTTCTTAAAGAATATTCTATAGCAGGTCATTTTTATATAATCTATTTTTAATTGGGTTCTATGAGATATGGATTCAGTTTTGTCTCTGGGCTTGGGCCACCAGAAAGACCTTAAATAATTGGCAGAGTTAACCCTATCTGTTGCCCCACACTCCAAAACACATGAATGTCAACCTCATGGCTAATAGGTAACAAATTCCAATAAGCACAACCTCAGTGAAATTTCTCTTTCATGGCTCACAAGATCTGTACTTAGTTGAAAATAATTCCTTGAACAGAGGACTGGGTGGTGTTTCCAGGCAGATTTACATGACACATTTCTTGGTGTGGTTTGCAGATATCCTGACAAAGGCTTTGATGATAATTATTGCCGCAATCCTGATGGCAAGCCGAGGCCGTGGTGCTATACTCTTGACCCTGACACCCCTTGGGAATACTGTGCAATTAAAACATGTGGTGAGTTAGAGACAAATTTATTGCTTCCTTTTCCTCTTGAGAGCTGGGCCTAAGTGGACAATTATCCATGATATAGGTTAACAGCTCATTCCACCCATTCTTTGAATTTCACTGTTTTTAAAAAATATTTTAGAAAAAGTATTATAATATTATAGCATTTACTCTATATTATACATACGTCATTCTTTCCCAAGTACTTTATACATATAATTTTATAAACAAGATACAGAGACAGGTAATGTTCTTAATCATATCAAGAGGATGACTATATGGACAGAAACTGAAGTTATCAGACATGTTCAAGGTCTCAGAGTCAATGGAGAAGGGAACACTGAAATTTTTGTTTCTCTATTTCTGTTTCTGCACTCGTTCTGTCAGAGAACATTTTCTCCCCAGAGAGAATCCATGTGCTGCCAATGTACCTTGGACTCTCTCTTGATGAATGACATATATAGGAATTAAGGATAATAAGTGTAATAGAAACTTCTAACACCTTCAGTGCAGCACTAGTTAATCCTAGCTGAGCTGTCTGCTCTCATCTGCAGTTTGCACCACACAATGCTGGTTGAGCCTGCCTTTTTGCAGCTCCTTCAGTATTCTCTTTTCTTTTCTTTTCTTTTTTCTTTTCTTTCCTTTCCTTTCCTTTCCTTTCCTTTCCTTTCCTTTCCTTTCCTTTCCTTTCCTTTCCTTTCCTTTCCTTTCCTTTCCTTTCCTTTCCTTTCCTTTCCTTTCTTTTCTTTTCTTTTCTTTTCTCTCTCTCAAATAGCATTTGTTAGACACTTAACTGTGAATAAAATACTATGGTAAACACTAGAAACAAAATGCCGTTAAAAAGTTTCTGTCCTTAAGGTTGGGAAGGTTGGGGAGAGGGGAGTCGTGTTATTTGTACTGCCAAGTAAAATAAAAGATAATTTTAAGATGGAGAATTCATGTAATAAACTTCCTTTTTTGTTTCTTGAAGTCACTATTCTTGACCCTGTTCTTTCTCAATTAATTCCATCAATTTAAAAAGATTAAATGTATACTCTGTACAAGGTAAGAGCAGTGTACTAAAATAAACAGGTCAACCTTAGAGTCTGAAGATCTTAATTGAAGTTGTTTCTATGATACATAATAGCTATGAGAAAGTCATAACCCTTAATTCTTTAAGATGATTATATTAGATTCTTTTAGATGATATTAAGATGAACCATTGATCTCCATTACTGAAGGGAATTTCCATATCATGGAGATTCCAAGAGGGATAAAAGCACAGATCTAGATACTTCCCATTACCTACTCTGACACTATCCCACAAGAAAGTACCAGGCATTGTGGACAAACACATATGAACTGCACACATATGCATATTCAGCTTCATATACCTAATACCTAGACAGGTGTTACTGGAATTAGAGGGAGGCTAAGAATTAATGACCATGTACCCCTACCTGTTTACATTCATCCACCTTAAACCTTCTTCTCTCATATCTCATTCTCTTTCATTTCTTTGATTGGACACTGGGTTATTCTTGATCTATGTTCAGTTGTTTTTTCAGTTGTGTCTGACTCTGTGACCAATTTGGAATTTTCTTGGCAAAGATGTTAGAGACATTTGCCATTTCCTGCTCCAGCTCATTTTATAGATGAGAAAACTGAGGTAAACAGGGTTAATTGACCTGTCCAGGATCACACAGCTAGTTAATGTTTAAGGCTGGATTTGAACTCACAGAGGTGAATCTATTTAACTCTGGCTAACTTTCTCTCTTTCTCTCTCTCTCTGTTGTGCCACCTAATTATCCCCCCATTGCCTCCTAGTTGTCCAAAAGTTGTTCAGTCATTTTTAAGTCACATGCAACTCTTTGTGACCCCCATTTGGGGTTTTCATAGCAAAGATACTGCAATGGTTTGCCATTTCCTTTTCCAATACATTTGACAGAGGGGGAAACTGAGGCAAACGGGGTTAAGTGACTTGTTTGGGTTCACATAGCTAGTCAATGTTTGGGGTCAAATTTGAATTCACAGAGTTGAATTGACTTGGCCCTCTATCTAGTATATCACCTAGTTGAACTATATTGAAAAAAATTCCCTTAGTTCTTATTTTAGAAAAAAAGGATTTTATCTACATAGATTATATCTACATTATAATTCTCTCCTCTTTCACAATAAATTTATTCACTGGATCACTCTATCACCCTTCCAACTCCTCCCCTTATACCAGTGTGCTTAAACAATCATGTCAATGATACATCAGGAACTTTATTGGTTTTGTCAGGTTTTTCAAATCCAATTTTACCTCATTTTTACACAGAATGGTCATACCTTATACTTCACTATTACACACAAATATTCTACTTCCATAAAAAACCCTGATAGTTCTTTATGTGACCACAAACTCCTATTCATCCTTTTTCTCCATTTCTTAGTTCTTTTAAAATTTTTCTCTGCTCTCATTTCAAACTCCAGTCTTATCTTCTGCAGGAGGTCTTTTCCTGCAGACTAATGCCTTTTCCCCAATATTACTTTGAATTTATAACACATATACATATTTATGTATATATATATATATATGTACATATCTTCTGCTAACAATTTTTTTTAATATTGTGACCTCCATTAAAATGGGAACCTTTTGAGAGCGAGGTGGCATTTTTGCTCTTCTTTAAATTTCCAGGGGCTTAGGACAATTCCTAGTACCCTGCAAGTACATAATAAATGTTTGCTAACTGAATGTCTAACTGATTCTCCTTTTTAGTACTTACACTGGCCACCACTAATGCCCTGATTTCCCTTTCCTCTTTCTCAATTTCATCTCTATAGTTAACTAATTCAACTCCATTCTTTCACTGCTTTGGATTGTTTTCTTCTTTGTCCTGCCACCATGAATCCCTTGCCAAAATACAGCCCTGAATTACTATTTATATGTTAACAATAAATAAATCCTGAAGAAAGTCATGTAACTAAGTTGACACAGTATGGTACAAATTTATATCATCTAACTTCAACTGTGAAATCACTTCAGCAAGGTAATTATTTTATTTATCCCCTAATTGATTCCTGTTTCCCTCTCCAAAGAAGCTATTCCAGACCTTAACTTCCCAATGAAAATTTCCCTATACTCTTTCAGCTGAGGACTTTGCCTTTTTATTTTTTTTTTGAGAAAATTGTAGTTATTTTCTATCTCCCTGTCTATAACTTGTCTCCTTTTCTTTTTAAACTGAAAGCCTCACCAATATCTCTCACTTTTGCTTCCTTTTCATCATTTTTCTAATGAGGTAGGCTTTCTTCCTTGCAAGACTAGCTCTTCTACATGTGCTTTTCTTCTCTACAGGCTGTTCCCAACATCATTGCTTCTTTTTTTTTTATTCAAAGCTCAGTCTTTATCTACCAACTCCTCTATGCTGCCTATATACATGTCCATATCTTCCCCATTCTTAAAATAAGGGACTTTCTCCCAATATATTTAGTAGTTCAATACAGTACTCCTTCCATCTTTCAACCCTTACTCATGTGATGATCCTATCTTCTCTACTTATCATGCAAAGTCATCATGACATCCTTTATTCCTTTTCTATATTTTGCAGCCTTCTCACACTAACCACTTATCTCTCTTTTGTTCTTTGCATATGTTTATTTTTAATTCCTGTGGCAATGGTGTACCCTGTCACCATTTAACACCACCAGCAAAATGCTAGTATTAAAAATTTGAGCCTTTTCTTCTGTGGGAAGAAGGGGGGTCATTAAAAGCAATGTGATTTCTCCAGTGGCAATCCACCCATTTCTTCCTGTTCAGCTTTATGCCCAGATTTTTTATTGGCTGGTTGTATTGTCTATACCAGATAAACATATTGTTGGACAGGTTCCACAGTATGTCTATCTAAATGAATGTTGAAATCTAGTCAACCAACATTCTTCATTCCCTTGGTTATTTTCCTCTGTGTACCATCAAACCAAACTCTTCTTGTAGAGTTTTCTTCTAGGAGACTCTATAGAGTTCTGTATGCTTTGATCATTTAGATACCTAACTTGGGGTTTTGCTCAGATAAAAGGCCATCCAATATTATATCAAAGCAGATTTGGGAAGTGTCTCTGATCAGGATCTACATTGTTAAGAAGTTTTGAATTATTCAGCCATTGTTCCAGTACTTACAAGACTTGTCAAGTACAAAACTATTGTCAGCCATTGCTCTGGGACTTGATTCAGAGTAATGCAACAACTTGGAAAAATATCTTTATTGACTTCTAGGTTTGGTGGAGAAAGTTTATATCAAAAGAAGAAAGATTCACATTCAAAAAAGATAACTCAAAGTTAAGCAAAATAAGGACTTAAAGAGAAGGTTTCAAAGCAAGGATAAAAGAAAAAGGAAATACTGTGGAGAAAAATGAATGAGACTATTAAGTTACTGAAAAGGTAAGATGTTTACTAGGTGATGAGAAGATTCCAGAGTTAAGGACCAATACAGAGAGTCTATCTCTGTTATTCTCCATGAGAACTGGTCATAAGAACTGCTCTAGTAAATAAGACAAAGGATTTGGAAACCTTCCAGAAAATTGGAGAGAAGGGAGATTTTTGTAATGATATAATAACAACAACAATAATAATAGTAATAATTACAATAATGCTAGCTAGAATTTATATTAGATTTTCAGTCTTTTAAGGTATTTTAAATAGATTATATCAGTTGATCATCACAACAACACTATGAAGAAGTTATATAATTCCCATTTCAAATATGAGGAAAATGAGACTGAAAGACACCTGATGTCCAATGTTTAGTTTAGTCTCCTTCTTACAACACAATGTGAAGGAGTAGGCAAAACACCTTTCTTTTCTCCAAGTTATCAGGGAGAATGAAATACAACTTAAAAAGCAGAAGAGCTTCAACATGAAAACAAAGAAGAAAAAAAGAAATGAAAATGAAGAAGGGAATCCTGAAAAAGAACCATTGAAAGCTTTAAGTTAATTAAAGATGTGGGCTCTTTTTCATAGAAGCAGGAGTTGCAAATGAGAGATTATCTGATAAGGGCCAGAAGAAGAAGAAGACATAACTCAAGTTATGGTAATTAGTGAATGCCCGTTGAAGCAGCAGATCAATCAACAAACATTTATTAAATACATATAATACAACAGGGACTAATTCCTAATCAAAAGTTTATATTCTAATAGAAGACAAAAAAAGTTTGTAAACAATAATTATTTACAAATTATATGCAAGATGTCAGGGATGACCTCTTAAATCTGATGACTATTACATATTTTTTGTAATTCATGTAGGAATAAGTGATTCTGTTGGAAGGACCATAAAAAATTTCTAAGGATTTGGAAATTTCAGGAAGAAACAAAATTTTAAGGGCATAGGTAGTTCTTTGATCACTATAGCTGATGAAAGACATAGACCTCAAAATAAGAACAGAAGATTGTGTAAAGAGTCAGTCAAGAAGATAAAATTTAGTATGTTTTGGAGGTTTTTGGTTTTAGATTTCTGTATCATAGATTAAAATATAGGATTGATGGGCTTTTGGTCAGGGATTGAGTGTGCCTAATTGAATTCATTTCATGGTCAAATTCTAGAAGGCATTATTTGAATGAATGATCAATAAATATCTAGAAAAACAAATGGTATTCTCAACATGGCTGCATTAAGAATAATATTTAGGAACATAAAAAGATCAACTCTTTTTATTTTCACAGCTACCCCTGCCTTCTTAAAGGATACCTTCCTCGAATCTTGTCATTTTTCTTTTATGTACTATTTTATATGAACTTCCTTCAATAGAATGAGGGAAAGGTTTTTTTTGGATTTTTCTTTGTAAATCCACGGCTTAATAAAGTAATAAATTGTAACTTTTTAAAAAAAGTTTTTGATTAATGGTTTTAGAGGTAGAATGGAGCTTAGAAGATTTCAAATTTAAGCCCTTCATTTTTGAAAAGGAATAAACTGAGACATTGAGAGTTTAAGAGATTTGTCACAAAAAAGATTAAAGAGAAAGGCCCAATTTTTAACTCAGGTTCTCTGATTCCAAAACTAGTCACTTTTCTTCTTGGCTACACCAAACTAATTGCCTTTTTTACTTTTTTTTGTTGGATTCATTAGATGGATTTATTATATTATCAGGGGAATGTTGATAATCTTTACTTAGATATTCCTAAACCATTTGACCAAGTTAATGTTATTTTTGTAGCAAGGAGAGATATGGGGTGGATGATATTTTAGTAGCATGAATTTAACAATGTTTGAATGGTCAGATCTAAAAAATAATGATCAATATTTTGATGTCTTGGTAGGAAGGCTCTAATAAAAAAAATCTCAAATATCTGTTTTTGATCTTGTGCTATTTAACTCTTTTACCAATGATTTAAAATGAAGACAGAAATTCATTATCAGTTTCTCAGATGATGAAATGCTAGGAAGACTAGTAGAGTCAGGATCTAAAAAAAGTACTTGATGGTCCCAAACAAAATGGAATTTAATAGGGATAAATACAAAGTATCTCACTTGGCTTTTTAAAAAGCCTAACAATACAAATGAGAGAATCATGACTAGATACTTGAAAAAAAAGAAGCTGGGCATATGATATGTAAGTAAAAATTTGACATTAGACTCCATTAATGAGGGGCAAGGCGTAAAGGATTAGGGACTTGATAGCTTCCCTTTTCTCTGCCCTGGTCATACCACATCTTGTATATTGATTTCACTTCTGGCAACTAAATTTTAGACACTGGTGAGTTGGAGAAAATCCAGATGAGAGAAACAAGGATGTGGTGAAGTCTTGAGATCGTGCTGTCTGGGGATCAGTTCAAATAATTTGGTATATTTTTTTTTAGATATAGTGCAGGCCATAGTTGATTCTTTCAGTATAAGACTTTCTTTCTTCCCCCCTGTTAAATTTTGTCTTATCTATTTGAATTGTTAATTTAACTTGCTGAATTTTTCAGGGTGGAGTGGGGGGGCAGAATTCTTATTTTATTACCCAGTGAATGTGCTATCCTTTACACCTTTGTTACTTCAGCAAATTTGAAAAACAAATCAGCTATGTCTTTAGACAAATTACTTATACAAATACTTTATTTGAGCTACTGATGAAAATGTTAATCAAAACATGGTCAAAGTTCTTTCAAAAGCACTTTGGGAACTCTATTAGAGGCCTTAATCCAAATTGAAACTGACCTATTAATAGAAATTTTTTCCATCTAGACATTCAACAAGTTCCAAATTCATATAACCATACAACTCTCAGGTTCACACCTCCATTTCTTGTCTACAAGATCAGCCTAAGAACCCTTCAACACTTTGCTGAAATTCATATGTATTATATCGACACTATTTCCCATTCTATTCAATGAATTTAGAGTAGTGTTCCTGCCAAGAAGGAAAATATTTTTAGTCTGGCATGATTTGTTCCTGATTAAAAAACCATTCTGTGTCTTAGTGACCATTGATTTCCTTTCTAAAAAATTTTAGAACTGCTAATATTCCATTTTAGAATTTTTTAAAGTATTAGGAAAACTAAGTTAACCAGCCTAAAGTTTGTTGATATTGACTTTCTTCTTTTCCTTGAAGATCTAGATAAAAATATTTTCTTTCACAGACCTGTGCCAATTCATATTATCTTAGATTTTTTTTAAAGATCACTAAAAATTATATAGGAATCCTATTTGTCTTTACTTTGACATATAATTCTTCTGGGTCACATGACTTGAACTCATTATAGGTACTTAGGTGCTCTTGAATTTTGCCATTTCTCTTGGGTTTCAGTTCAGGTATACTATCTTTAATTTTATCTTTTTCAGTCCAATTATAGGAACCTTTTCCTTGAGTTTCCTCTAGTTTCTGAAATAGTTAAAAATTCCATTTCTTCCTTAGAGCTCAAAATCAATTTATGCCCATTTTGTGCTTTACCACCACTATCAAATTTTATAGGACCATCATATTATTTTGTATTCATCCTCCATTAATTTCCCTTGTTTCCATCCTTTACATAAATCTTAAAAGATAAAATTTTTGATGAGTGGTCTATGCAACCACATTGTTCCCTTCAACCATATATCCCTCCAGATGGGAACTGTTTGTTTTTGTGCCATATGTATTTTATTCTTGAGAGCTTCCACTACCTCTTGAGCCTTCGCATTTGGTATTTTAGGCCATAAAATCATATCTATATTTTCTCTTAGTTCTTTGAAATTCTTTCTTCCAAATCTCCTGAGCATGTCTGGCTTTCATCTCTTCTGTCATGAATTTAAAAATAGAGTGGTTGCTTCTTACCAAGGTTTCTATCATTTCTACTATTGTAACCATTTCGTCTTTGTCACTCTAGATTGTCCAGAATACCAGTTCAATTTACCTCTTCACCCTTTGTAAAAATTAAGCAAAAGCAAAAACCTATCTATAGTTCCCCTTTTTGCTGAAAGTATGTGCTAGATATTTAGGTAGCTGAAATATATTATAGTTATATTTGGGTATTCTATTGATGCATGTATAATATATATATATATATATATATATAAATATGGACATGTTTATGTATATATATATGTACATATATATATATGTATAAAATTTATGTTTCAGACATCTGCCTGGAGCCCTGGGGTTAAGTGACTTGCCCAGGGTCACATTGCTAGTGTGTGTCAATGACAGGACTTATATCAGCTACTGTATGCTGTAAACCAACTGGCATATGGTTTCAAACACCTACACTGGGGCTTCAGCAGTGGTGGCAGGTAGATCCAGCATTAATAGTGGAAGTACAACAATATTATTCCAAATATCAAAAAATAAAATCTATAATAGTTAAATAGATCTAGATTCCCTATCATCTCAGCTTTGTCTTCTCTAAAGGTTCTCTACATTCAGAAGACTTTTGATAATTAGCATATTATTCAGATATTTTACATATCAAAAATTTAATAAAATAGATCAAGTGGTCCTATACCTTAGAAAGTCTCCTAAACTTCCTCTTGCTGTCTTCCAAGGGTATCTTATGGGTCATGGGACTCCCTGAACCCATTCCTCATGGAGATATAACAAGAGAAAGAAATGTAATAAGGATTTCATACCAGTATCAAAGGAAAAACACAGAATAACAAAGGAAATCAGTTTTGTCTTCCTGCTCACCAGTCTGCCAGGCATTAGAATAGGTCCCAATCATGAAATTCAAGATCCTTCATTCAGTCTCTGTTTTCTCCAGATCTAAACCAGCTTCAGAGTTTCAATCAAAAAACAATAACATTCCTGACTGATGGAAAACCTCATGAAATTCCAGAATTCCAAAACCCACAATAGTAGCCTTTAACATGTTGCTATCCACATAGTGATTTGTAAATCTGATTTCAAGAACAGAACTGTAGATGAAATAAGAAGAGGCCAATTAACCCTTATTGTCAATGTGAACTATCTTCCATTGCATAATTACATGGCTGCTGCTTCTTCCTCTTCTTCCTTCTTCCTTCTGTCTTTCTTCTTCTTCCTCCTCTCCTCCTCCTTGTCTTCTTCTTCCTCTTCTTCTTCTTCTTCTTCTTCTTCTTCTTCTTCTTCTTCCTTTTCTTCTTCTCTCCACCCCTCCCCTTTTTCTCTCAAAACTTGGGTCTCTCATCAAGGCTAGAATGTAATGGTTATTCATAGAACCAATATCAGTATTAGTCAGTTTTGGAATTTTGACTCATACTATTTTTGATGTGGACTGGTTCATCCCTCCTTCAGCTACCTGGTGTCTCGGCTGCCAGGGGTTCACTGTATTCATACTAAACTTAGTGGGGAGAGCTGTTCAACTTAGTTCAGGGCACCTCAAGACTTCTGTGCTAAAGAAATACATGTCTCAGATTTCCCTGGTACCATGAATTCCAAGCATGTTCTATAACACCTGCTCTTTACTGCTCATTTTGAGATTGTCTCTAAAACTTTCAATAAAGGGGAATAGAAATCATCATCTCATGACTATCAAGATTATCCCAAAACCTTTTGCTAGTTTCTCCACAAATTAGTAACAATCCAGGGCCAGAGTAAAAAAAATTAAAAAGGCAAGAAAGAAAATGATAGGAAAAATTATATGTCATCAGTATATATCAAAGTTTTCTTTTTCTTCCTCCATTGAACCTCATTCAAAACCCTCCACCATGTGTTCCCCATCTGATTCCTAAGCTTTTATACATGAGATATTGTTCTTCTAAAAATATAATTCTACTTTACTTTCTTTTGGTGTATTATATTATGTTCTGTTTAACCAGGCTCTATTATTCTAGGGTCAAATTGTATTCTACCAAGTTTAATGGTATCTAAGAGAATAAATCAATCTATATCACTTGAAGTCTCTACCTATGCCCCCTAAAGATTTTACTTCTTTTCCCAGGATTTAATCCTTAATTTTTAAAATTTTCTTCTGGTAACCCTCTCATTAATCATATACTTCAGGCTTTATTATCCTTAGGGAGCCACTACCATATGCTAAATATAGAGTATGGAAAGACAACACCTCTCTAATTATATTTATATGAGGTTGATAAATAGCTAAATTTGTACCATCTAGCAAGGCATCACCAATTGCCCATCTCTGTCTCTTCTTTTCCATAAATAAGAAGCTATGTTTTTCCTCATTGGTTAAACCTCATCTTAGTAGGGAAAGAGCTTGTTATCTGTCACATATATCAGATGTGACCATGTCCACTCTTCTTCCCTTCCTTTGTTTCACTTTTCCCAGCTAAGGCAACTAAGTGGTGCAATAGAATGTGGAATCAGAAAAATTTCAGTTCAGATCTTCCCTTAGATATTTACTATTTACTGCTGCTCACTATATGAAACTGGGCAGGTCATTTAAGACTCATGTTTCTCAGTTGTAAAATGAAGTCACAACAACTTCTCAGAGTTTTCAGAGTAGGTTAGATAGGCATTAAGCTAGATGACTTCTAATGACCCAACAAACCTCAACATTTGTGATTACTTGAATGTGTTCTAGGATATTTTAGAAAAGTTTTATACCAGTTTGCAAATTTTATATCAGCAGAAAAATGACATTTCTATAGATATAACACCAGGTCATGGTTTTCTTAAATCTCTTCTTAATGTTTGATTTTAATAGAATTATGAAAAACAAAACTGTTTTGATATGATATTTTGAACAAAATATGTAATATATAATGGCTTTACTATGGATCAGCTGTTTCAATAACTTTTCATATTCTAAATAATAACATTGATATGTCCCTATCCTAGTTATGAAAGCACTCTACAGAAGTTTCTTTATAATCATTACATGAAGTATGTAGAGTTAGTGTCACTATTTCTTTTCTACAGATGAGAAAATGGAGGTATAATGTGGTTTGGGGAATTATTTGTTCAAAGTCACACAACTAGGAAATGGTAGAGCCAAGATCCAACCCCACTTCTTCTGACTCTAGAGTCATCACTCTTGTCATGGTCTTTAAAATCAATCAAGTAGTGCACATTTTGTGGGCTAGACTTTGAGTCAGGCTACCTGAATTCAACCCCAGCCTATTACACTTATTAGCTATATGACCAAGGGTAATCACTTGATCTCTCTGCATATCAGTTTCCTCATCTGTGAAAGGGATCAATATTATGGAATTGGGATGAGACTCAATGAGGTTAAGGTGACCGAAGTGCTTTACTTAAAAAGCTATAAATGTCAGTTATTATCATTAAAAATGGTGAGCATATTACCAGATGCAAACCTTGTTCCCCCAGGGTGAGCCCTACAATTATCTAGCAATAGAATAGCTGTTCCATGTCTGATATGCCTCTGGCATGTCAAAGGACTGACCTTTTCAGTCTGCTAAAACATAGATGAATATTTGCTTAGCCTCTCCTCTCCCCTCAGGCTGTAAGCAGAGCTTTTCTATCTTTTGTCTCTTTACCTCTGGCTTTCTTCTCTCCTTTCAACATGTTTTCTGATTGTTGTTGGCATTGTGGCTTCTAATTGCCACCACCTGTACAGGGCTGCTGCTGATCTTCATGGCTGTTTTCTTTCCTCTTTTTCTCTCTGCTTTTCTTTCTTTTTGTCTCTTCTGTCTCCTATCACTTCTCTCATGCTCCTTCCCCTTTTGTCCAGAAAGACTGGCTTTTTATGGACAATGTCACGGAATCAATGTTGCTGAGTTCTCATTGAATGCTCTTTCACTGCCAAAGAAGATTTTATTTCTATGGGCTCCCCATCCCATCTACTTTCAAATCTTGATTTTTTTTTCTGGAAAAACTGCTTTTCAAAAGGTAGATGCCTAGGTAGCTGAATGCTTTTTTCCTTCATAGTTGCCATGCTTCCTTTTTACAGTAAACTGTACCATTTGTAAATATTATGCAGCATCTTTAATACTTTAAACCTATACCAGAACTAAGAATCAAAATATTTAATGTTTAAAATTTTAATTTGTTCTATATGATTAGATAAAGTAAGTCCATTGAAGTTCTCATATTTGATGTAAATTGATTACATTTGTGCATTTTATAAATTCAACAGAATACACAAGTTCTATATGACTTGTTTACTTGTATTCTAACCCAAGGAAATATAGTGTTAGGCATGTGCCCCCACGCCCACATTGACCCCAAGGGAATGAGAGATGTTCTATCAAAGCAAATTACTAAGTAATAAACCAATAGTTTTGAAGACTTTTTAGGACAGTCTTGTCTCTTGAGCTTTTCATATAAGCTTGGATAGAGTCCAGTGAACAATTCAGATATGAATCTTGGCATCATATCCAAAGAAAACGTGCAAGCAATTTGAGGTTTGTGCATTAGAAGCTGTTACTACTTTCCCATGTCAGTTTATCATGAGAGGCGTTTTAAATTTATAATGAAGCTGCATTCTGCCTTTTGTTACTGGGGGGTTACAAAAGTAACCTCACAAGAGAAAAGCTTCACCACTGTCCTGGATTTCTCCAGAAATTACAACTGAGAAAGATCAAGCTTTTATTTGCTATGCAATGACTGGAAGTCAGAGGTAGACTATCCTGATAAGACAATCAAGCATTTTCCCAGTGACCTATGGAGTAATCTGTAATTTTCTGGACAGAAAGGGAGTAGAAATTGACTTTAATCTATAAAAAGTCTGCCTGCCTGGACTGAGTGGCTTACTTTATGAAGCTCATTCAACCCTCTGAGGATGACTCAAGTTGAGAATCTCAAACATGAGTAGCCCTTCTCAGAGAACTCTGCTCATATCAACAAGAACAAACATCTTTTTGATAAAGTTGTGAATGGACACTGCTGTAGGAAAACTGGCAAGACATTTTATTAATATTTATCATTTAGACATAATTAGTTGGTATACTTTCTATGTACATTATAAATCTTAGCTTTTCTCATTCCTTAGTCCTGATTCATTTTTTTGCAGAATATTTCTAGCATCTAGCCTTCTATGTTAAAATTCATCAAGTGTGAAAGCATATGCCAACTTAATTTAAAGGGTACTTTTAAGTTCTTCATAGAATTTCTTTTCCTCTTAACTTTTGCAATCGATATTAGTGCATAACCTATAATTATTTTCATAAAAATATTTTAGCAAACTCCATGAATCCTCTGAGATGATAAAATATCTCAGATTGAGATATCCTCTCTTCTAAAAATGACATTTGTTATTGCCTTTGAACCTATTAAAAAAAAACAAAGTCCACCAAGTACTTTTATTTGCTTTTTCTAAGGAGAATCAATGAGCTATCTTTCCATTTAGCTTCAACTTCTGTAAATCTCTGGTTTCATTTGAATAGAGCATTATACCTAGAGTTAGGAAAATATGAGGTCAAATATAACTTCAAAAATTTACTAGCTATGTAAGCTTAGACAAGAACTTAACCTGTCTCCTTCAGTAACTTAATTTGTAAAATGGAGAATTTAACAACACCTACCTTCCAAGATTGTTGTGATTGAGATAATGTTTGTAAAATGCTTTGAAAATCTAAAAATGCTGTAAAAATGTAATCTCTTAATTGTAGCAAGACACAAAAATGAAGGTGATTTAGTTCTTCCAAAAGTAGTTCTCCATGTTGTCAAATGATCTCACATTTAAAATGTCAATTCATGCTTATGTTTAATCTCTTTTGATTCTTAGCACTTTTTCCCCTTTTCTTCCACTCTGCTACTGTTAAAGAAAGGGACCACAAAGGACTAAAGACCATTTTGTACTTTTTTGTTTGTTGTTCCCTTTAAAATAGACAAAGAATCATAACCAAGTATCCAGATTACTGTATTGCATCATAACTAACTAGTCTGGTCTTTGTAAAGAAAATATTTCTTTTGCTAGGTTCATACTTAAAATCTTTAAAGCATGTTAGAAGGCTTTTTTTTGTGCTCGTTGTTCATTAGTAGAGCCTTTGAAAATCCAGAGTCATCTCTATGTCACTCTCTGATGTAGGACAACTGTTTAATGTGTCCATCAAGAAATAGTAAATACAATTAAAAGGTACTGTGCTAAGTGTTTGATATACAAAGAATGTTATACAGGAAAACTCTTTTCCTCGAGGAGAATGAAGTCTATAAGAAGAGATAGTCATGTAGATAACTATAAAAAAAGTTAAGCATGAGAAATGCAAAAGAGAAGTCAAATCAAATTGATAGGAATATCTAACTCAAAACTTTGTGGAGGAGATGGCACCCAAAAAGGGTTTTAGGATTTCTGGAATTTCAGGTATGAATTTCAAAAATTTGAAAATAGCAGAGTCATTTTCTAGACAATGGAGACAACAATGGGGGCACAAAGACAGGAATGGGTAGGTTAACATTGGAAAATAGTAAGTAATAAGACCAATGGACTGGAATATAGAGTATACAAAGAGGGTAGTTTAAAACTAAGCTGGGGGCGGCTAGGTGGCGTAGTGGATAAAGCACTGGCCCTAGAGTCAGGAGTACCTGGGTTCAAATGCGGTCTCAGACACTTAATAATTACTTAGCTGTGTGGCCTTGGGCAAAGACACTTAATAATTACTTAGCTGTGTGGCCTTGGGCAAGCCACTTAACCCCATTTTCCTTGCAAAAACATAAAAAAAAAAAACCTAGGCTGAAAAATTTGGTTGAAGTGACATTGTGTATAGAGCCTTAAATGCTAATTTAAGAGTTTGAATTTTAATTATTAGGCAATAGAGATCCTAGGGAAATTATTAAGGAGAGAAATGATGCTATCAAAGATGCACTTCAGGACATGGCAGAAATATGAAGGTTAGACTGGAACAGTGGTTAAGGATTCAGTGGTTATCTCAACAACCACTGTGAAAAGTTTAAAACATGCTGAAAAGAAGCAATTAAGCCAAAACAAAATGAACTAAATGATCCAAATTATCTCATTAAGATTCCTGAAACATTTAAAGTAGAGGTAGGGGTGTAGGTAGAAGCCCTTTAAAAAAAGTCCAGGAGAGAGAGAGGTGATAAATAAGCACCTGAACTATACGATTACTGTTTGAAGATTTGGGGAGAGGTATGAAAGATACTTTAGACTGAGTTTGTATCATTAAACTGATTCAACTGAATGGATGAGCATCATGACACAGTTTGAGCCTGGGATACTGGGAGAATGGTGGTCTTGTTAACAGAAGTAGGGAATTTAAGACGGTCAGGCTAGAGGGAATGGCTTCTTCCACTATTTCCCCTGTAAACCACTGCACTTGGAGTGATTATTTCAAGACTTCAGATTTATTTAATGCATCTTCCCCCTGATATTAATATTCCTTCTATTACAAACCTTTGACCTCACTTCCAAATACTATCTTTGGTCTTTGCAATAAGACACATCTAAGCAAAATTAAATTGATGTTCCAAGAAGTCCTTGATCATGTTTTAATAGCCTGGGGAGAGATCTCAATAGCAAATGTTGTTTTCCTAAAAGCATTTCCAAACAGAAAAGTTTGTTTGAATCATCAGAGGAAAACATTCTTTAGCTCTTAGACCAGTGAGTATCATGTAATAATACTTTTGCATTTGTTTCAAAAGAGTGGCTGACATTGACACCCCCTCATCAAATTTTTTATTTGTGAGAAACTCTCAAAAGAATTCCCGTTATTTTCAGTATGGACCCAGTGTACATATCTTTAAAAACTCTCTTTGCATGTGGCAAGGCAGTATTTGAACAACAAGTTTATTTGGCTAAAGTTGATCAGCTTCAGCTGATTTTCAGGGATATTTGTTTGGCAGCAAAGGACAATGAGTCGCTCTTTTAGTTCACTAATTCAATTAACTTCTCCAAAGGAGCAGTGTGCCCAGCATTCTATATCCCCTCCCAAGTTGCCTGGCATGAAACATTTGTTTTCTTTTTGAAATAAGCCTCTGGGATATAGTTGGCAACTTGTATTAAGACAGCAAAATAAGTCTATTTTTTATACTTTTGGAAGAATCAATTCTATTTTAATAACAAACTATATTAACAACAACCAACATATTATACTCTTCAATCAGCAGTAGACTGATAACTCATTATGGATTAATTAATATTTATTGTATACTTTTTTGAAGGTTCTATACAGTAGCACAGTGCTAAATTTTTAACAATTTGCTTTCTAGAAACAACAACAAATTATGTATATGTATATATACATATATGAATATGTATGTACATATTCACACATATACATATGTGTAAGGCATTAAATTCAGTTAAATCTCTAATATTAAGATTTTTCTATATCATTGTTTTAAGTCTAGACAATCAAAACAATAAATCAAGTCCTTTTTTTATAGCACTTGCCAGTTTCTGAGTGGTAAATACTCAAACAGAAAATGTAATAATCAACTATTTTGAGCTGGATCCAATACACCACTTGGAAAACTTCATTGTTAGAAAATCATTTAATTACCATTTATTTCTCTTCTAAATAAATACATTCTTGACTATACTACTTTCCTTATAATAAACAATAGCATTATTTGTTTTGGAGCATTTAATTATGAGCATCATTCCTAGGAACTGAGGACCAAAAAAGCACATGCATAACTCAATCGACTTCAGAAGATTTTTGTTTTGTTTTGTTTTATGTAAGGAGAGAAACTAGTTTAAATATCAGTAGACTGTGGGTCTAATCAGGGAGAAGTAGTTTCACTGAATTAGCCACAGAAATAAGTAAACACTGTCTAATAGCTGAAAATTATAATTTTTTTGAGATTTGATACTAACATTAGTTGTCAGTTGAAAATTACTAATGTTAAATATTTGAATTGACTTTATATTCTGATGAAACCCAATGAGACACTGATGTTTACTCTTAGAAAATGCCTATCATTATATTTTAGTTATGTTTGTGCTCTTCTAAATTTTTTGAATCCAAAGAGTTTTTATAAATTTTTCCCATCCCCATCTCTTCTACTAGTAAGGAATTGTTGAGTGATTGAAAATATGGGAGTTTTGTTTTTTAATTTGTTTACATTTGTGTGGTTTAAATTTTTTTCCACTTTTGTTTTTTGTCATTTTATTATTTTTTTCCTTGAAGGATTCAGTGGTTATCTCAGCAACCACTGTCAAAAGTTTAAGACATGCTGAAAAGAAGCAATTAAGCCAAAACAAAATGAACTAAATGATCCAAATTATTTTCTCATCAAGATTCCTGAAACACTTAAAACATATATGTTTCATGATTTAAATCTGCCCTGCATCATCTCAATGCCATAATCAGCATCTAGTTTTCATTCCCTAGTGCTTTTGTATTGACCTTGTCAGCATTTTACAAGTTACATATTTAATATAGCTGAGTAAATCACCTCATTCTAGAGACTTTTCTTCAACTTTTTAAAAATATATGAATGTTTCATTCTTCAACTTAAGATTTGAGTAAAATGTTAGGTCTATTTTTGCTTATTGCTATGTCAAAAAGAGAACCACTATAGTTAACATATGGAAAATGTCACCCAGTGTTAATATTCGAATTTTCTGATTTCCTTTCATACAGTCTCCTGTATTTTCTCAATATATTTTTACTAACCAGACATGAATATGATAGAGAAATTTTTCATGATTTGCTTTAATTATATCCTTGCAGATAATCACATGCCATTTTAGAAGCAGGGGATAGAGTGACTAGGAGCACCTGGGGTCAGGTTCTGCCTTTGTGTGTCCTTGATTTGTAAAATCTGGCAAGCTACTTAATTTTCAGTGGTCTACCAATTTTCTAAGATTATATGTTGCAGAAAACATGATAACCTGCATTGGTAGAAGTAATTTCCTATTCCTTCTACCAATGAAATCACAGGTCTGGCATCTAATAACTAAAATATAAAGTTATTTTAAACATGTAGCATTAGTCAGTCAGGTTGGTAAATAGTTATAAAAAATGTGCCAGATGCTCTATTCAGCATTGGAGATGCAAAGACAAAACCACTACTTTCAAGTTTGAGGTGTGTACAGGCAAGAAACAAACACTGAGTTTTGGAAGGGAGGGCATTAGAAGCTGAGTAAATTCAAAATGGCTTCATATGGGTAACAATTCTTTGTGCTAAGTCTTAAGAGAAAGAAAGACTTCTAAATGTGGAGGTGAGGAGAGAATGCAGCCTGGGAATAGAGGATACCCACTTCAGGTATGAGGATGGGAGATGGAGTGTACTCTTTAAGGAACAATAAAGAATGGACCATAGAAAGCAGGATGTGGATATCAAAGCTGGAAAGGTAGGTTAGACCCAGATTGGAAAGGATTTTAAATGCTTAACAGAGGAGTTTGTAAAAGATTCTAGAGGTTTTGGTTGACTTCCTTCTCTCAAGTCTTTCTCAATTACAATCGATCCTATACTCAGCCATCAAAGTAATTTTCTAAAGCATACATCTGGTCATGTCATTTTTTCTATTCATTAAACCCCAATGGATCCAGATTGCCTATAGAAAAAAAAATGTAAAATCATCTGTTGGCTTCTTAAGGCATTACTTCATTACCTGGATATTTCTGACCTTTCAAGTTTTCTTACTCTTCACTCTTTCATGTATTCTGCAATCCAGTGACATTGCTATTTCTCTCACATGTCACTCTATCTTGAACCTGTGCCTTTTCACTGGATTTTTTCAAAAGAGAATTCCCTTTTCTGGAATGCTTTCCCTTTCTACTTCTGCCTCCTGGCTTCCTTCAAGTCTCAACTAAAATGCTACCTTTTGTTAAGATTTCCCCAATTCTCCTTAATGTTGGTATCTTTTCTCTAAGATTATCTCCAATTTATAATGCTTATAAACTTGTTTTTCATGTTGTTTCATTCTCAGAGTGTGAATTCCTTGAGAGTTGAGACTATTTTTTTACTTGTTGCTTTTAGTACAGTGAGCACTATGCTTATTGACTTGATTCGTCTAATAGAATTCATTGAGAATGATGTAATCAGAACTGATCTCTAGGAAAATCATGTTAGCTGCTTAGTATGTGTGTGGGACAGACAGTAGAGAGAGAGAAAGATTTGCTATAGGGAGACCAATAAAGAGATGATGGTGAAAATCCAGGTACAAGGTAATGAAGGTTATGTGAAAAGAAAGGATAAAATAAGGAAGATGTATATTTTGTAGATGAAGGGTTTTGAGGTGGTGGTGTTTAAGGGTGAAGATTCAAGGAAAATTTATCTACATTGGAACTTTACGTAGGTTGGACTCTTCTGAGAATAATCCCCCCAAACTGAAAAGTATTTTCCAACACAGAAATGAATAAAAATGACAAAGAAGATTTGTAACCAATAAATACTTATGCATAAATTTTATGCAATTATCAATCATTGAACAAACATTAACTTTAATAGACTTTTGTATTCCATATAATGCTAGTATGGGTATAAAGGATTTGGAAACAAAAATGAAACAATTCCTAACCCGAAGAAGTTTACATTATATTTTAAGGATCAGGTGTGGACAAGAGGTCAAAAACAAGGCAAATCTGTTTCAGTTTTCTATAGTTGAAGCTATATTTAATTTTGGCTTTTCCCTACATTTGTGGTTCAGGTTGTACAGATGTTAAATTCTGATGTGGAACATTCCTGTGGATTCTTTGCTTATCTGTCATCCAGAAGAACCTGGAGAAGCTGAGTTGAATGAGGTGTTTAAACCTGCTCCATTTAAGTTTGGATCCCTACATTCTTCATGCAACATTTATACCCTGGCATTCACCAAGGAAAACATGTCAGAATTAAGGAAAATAAATAGCTCTAGAATAGTAAATACCTAGAGTAGATAGAATTAAGGAGTGCCACAAATAATAATTTGGAAAAGTATCAAATATAGTTCTTCTAAACTTTTTGAATCATTTTCAAAGTGGTGGACAACTGTTTTCATAAACTATCGCAATAAAATGGTAAAAATGAAAATTATAAATTGTTGTAGAAACCGAATTTTGCTCACTTTATTCTGTTAATGCTTTTCATAAATCTTCAAGAAAAGTGGTATTGTAGAAAATCTTGGAAGGGTATTGAAGAAATTAATGTTAGCAGATACAATAGAGTTAAAAATGTCAAAAACATTAATGAAAGGAACATTTAAGGTAACTATTTAAAAGACTAGCAGAAAGTTACATTAGCACTTTAAGATTGAATTTCCATAGAATTTATAGACTGTATTAATTATTTTGTTAGAGTCAAGATCATGGTTAAACACATTATAAACGTTTAATTTCAGAGCATCAGAGCAACTTGATTTTAGTACTGTAGTAATGTCAAATTTAGGGGTAATTTGTTATATAATATGTATACATATATGATTACTCACATACCCACATACCTTGGGCAACTAAGTAGGCCAGTGGAGAGAGGACTGGCCCTGGAATCAGGAAGACCTGAATTCAGAACTAACCTCAGATACTTGATATTTATAAACAGGGTGACTATGGACACAAGCCTGATTGTCTCTTCTCTGGGGTCATCTCCAGGTGTCCTGTTGCATACCTGGCCACTGGACCCAGATGGCTCTAGAGGAGAAAGTGAAGTTAGTGACAGCACAACACCCCCTCACTCAAATCCAATTCATGTGCTTGTCATGATGTCATGGCATCACCTCCCTGTTGCCATGAGTGAAGGACAAACAATAACAGCAATACACAAATATATGAGTGTGTGTGTGTGTGTGTGTGTGTGTGTGTGTGTGTGTATACACACACTTATTTTACTTTAGGAAAATACTCAATGGTAGGTCTTCTAGGATTTTTATTCATGGGAAAACATGAATGCCAAATACTATCTAAAACTGTATTTGGTACTATGAATTAAGTCAAATATTTTAAGAATTTTCTAAAATAATAAGATGATACCCATAATATAAATAAACTTTGAAAGAACAACTAAGGCAATGTAATAAGAGTACTTCTTCTCCCCTTCCCTTTTGATTTTTAAAAGCTCATAATACCATGAATAATAGTGATATTCCTGTGGAAACAACCCACTGTGTCAGAGGTCAAGGGGAAGGTTATCGAGGTACTGTGAATACAATATGGAATGGAATTCAGTGCCAGCGCTGGGACTCCCAGTATCCTCATCAGCATGATATAACTCCTGAGAACTTCAAGTGCAAGTATGTATAATTTAATGGAAATATTACTGGTCAATTTAATGGAAATATTACTGGTCATGCCATGTTCTTTGAGCTAGCAGATAGAAGGTAGACAACTTTAACATCTCTGGTCATAAATCTTTTTTCCCCCTTCTGCATACACATTTTGATAACAATTAAAGGTTGGCAAGAATGTTAGTTTTTAGATCACAAATTTATTTTGGAGGAGAATTTTGTTTTGTTTTGTTTTTCCACAAAAGGGAGCAGACTTCTTTTCTCAGACATAATTTTGTAGCATTGGAAAAATTTACCTTTTAAAATTATGCTAAAAATTAAATGTAAATAAATATTTAAAACTTCTAAAAATTTCTCAGTTTAAATCCAAACAATTAATTGTTAAGTGGGAAGCTAAAGCAATTATCTGGACAATTTAAGTTAAAGAAAGCTAGTTTTAGCATTAATTGATAAGATAAGGATATAATGTTAAATAAATAAATTATATTTTACTTTTCTTATAAGATACACTATAATTGAACACTAAATTATTGGAAGATGAAATGATTGATTTTGAGAATGTGGTGTTACCAATACTATCTTCTTTTTTTTAAATGTACACCAGTAAATAATGTTGTAATTAAATTTTGGTTAATTTGCCCACATAGCTGCAGAACTCCTACTAAGCTTATTATTTTGTTACTGTTAACTTGTTAGTACTCTTCCCCACGCCATGTGTACATAATAAATCATCCATAATAATTGACCAAGATGCCACAAAATTAGAAGTTAAAGTCACAATGGAAAGAGAAAATATGTATATATAATATATATATATATATATGAATAGAGGAGGAAAACACTTAAAATGGTGTCAAATTAATGTTAATTATTATATGTATTTAAGAGATTACTGTATAGACTATGTGATTAAACATCCAACTGGCTTTTCCATCAGAGAAAACAATGAGCATATTAAGTGAACCTACATATTTCATAATCATATGAATTATGAAGACCAAAGTAGTAATTGGTGTCTAAGAAATTCAAGTCAGATTCTTTTCCTTTGAACTATTATTTCATGAAGAATTATTCTTTAATTTACTAAGACAAATGCAAACAAAAAATTTAAAATAAAGAATGAAAGCCACATTGTCCAGCCTAACATTTTGCCATGGAGTATTCATGAGTTCATCTGGTAGTAGTGTGTTGGCCTGGCAGAATGTGGCACATTGGTAAGTTTCTGATTATTTTTGAAATATTTTACATCAAATTTCAGTACCATTACAATGCTCTTTCTTCCAGATGCTGAATCTTTTTTTTTTCTAAATGAAAGTTTTGCCAAGGTATATTGTTTAATGATAGTCTGTGATGAAGCAATATGAATCACATAATTACCTCTTCCCTTTATTCCCACTTCATTAGCAGCTGTAAACAATTCATGTTTCAATAGAGAGGAAAGAATTCAGGAAAAATATTAGGGTGAGTCTAATCTTATTTTCTAGCTAAACTCCGATTAATGAGGTGTTTCTGGATTTAGACACTCACCTCAGACACTCTTCAAAACTGGGCATTGGCAAATTTGGAGGGTTACTATGCACCTTGTGCTTTCATTTAGTTATTTTGGGTCAAATAAAAAATCTTATTTCACCAAATACTTATTTATTTAAAATTGTAAACTAAGCACATTTTATGTGAAATTTGATATATACATTTCATGCTCACACATAATTTATCAAAATGTAAGTATGTGGTGTCACAGAGAAAGAGACTTTTACTCTTATTAATTTTTTCTTAATAATTGGCTTTTTCATAAGGACTAGAGCAGCCAAAAGTTTGAGTTTGGTCCCAAATTATGAACACATGCCATTCAATGAGTTTGAAACTTTGGCAATCAATGTTCTTACATCCTTAAATGAAACAGTCTGCGCTAGGACTTAAGGCAGTTAGAGAAATGAAATGAGAGATTTAATAGGAGTGGTTGCCAATTTGAAACTGGGTTGATGATATGGTAGCTTCACTGCTGTATATTATAACCAGTTGCCTGTTCTTTCCTTTTAAAAATTCTCTATTTCAGATAAGCCTCATAAGTGTAAATGAATGATTATGCCACATAAAAATCACTTAAGTTTTTTAAAACTGTATTTTTCAATAAACTTTGAAGTGCTTCTGAATTATTTTCTTTTGTAATAAGAACATATGAAATCTTACAATAAAATTAGTTATCACTGATATATAATGTCCAAAAAAGAAAAGAAATAAGGAAAAATTCCCATAATTTTTTGAAACCACATTTGCTTGCTGAGTTTTTAATTACAATTTTGAAAGTATTTTTAAAACTTTAATCTACAATTATATACATCTATTATCTAAAATTATATTCATCCATTTAGGATTTCAACATACTTTCTATACTTATTATAGTATCTATTTTCCTAATTAAATCATTGATAAGAATAGTTATTAAAATCATTTTTTAAAGTGGATATCATGTGAAAGGCAACAGGGATACAGGAGCTCTCTAAAGATATATGCCAGAATCATGGGGAAGCATATACACAAAGCCTAGATGAAACAGAAATTCCCTATTGATTATGAGGTTCTTTAGAAGCATCTGATCACAGATAACCTTTCAGTTATTATGTAGATCTCTGAAATGCTCTAGGTTCTCAAAACTGAATTCTACAGTTACTTAAATACTAGAAATTTTTAAAAATAAACACACTTCTATACAAGAAAACAAAACCTAAACTAGATGAAAATATTGTTCAGCTTATGACACACAGGAGTAAATATGTATGAGCATGAATCTTGAAGAGAATCTAGAGTTGGACTATGAATTGGTCCCAAAACTACATAGACAGAAGAGAGGCAGTTGGATTACATTTTGGAAAGTGTAAGACATTTTTAATAATACCAAGTTCCTCTTTGCTTTCAAAATCCATTGTTTGGTGATAATAATAGGAATAAACATTTTTTAAGCATCTATTATGTGAACAAGGACTATGTGAAGCACATACATCATTTCATTTGATCTTCAAAACAACCCTGCTAAAGGTTGTTCTATTCACATTTTACAGTTGAGTAAAATGAGACAGGAGTTAAGTGACTTGGTTGCGTGACACAGTGGATAGAGCACTGGCCTTAAGAGTTAGGAGAGGGGCGGCTAGGTGGCGTAGTGGATAAAGCACTGGCCCTGGAGTCAGGAGTACCTGGGTTCAAATCTCGTCTCAGACACTTAAGAATTACCTAGCTGTGTGGCCTTGGGCAAGCCACTAAACCCCGTTTGCCTTGCAAAAAATAACTTAATAAAAAACACCTAATAATAATAATAAAGACTTAGGAGAATGGAAGTTCAAATCTAGCCTCAGATACTTGCCTCTTACTAGCTGTACTTAACCCTGATTGCCTCACATCCAGGGCCATCTCCAGTCATCCTGATTCATATCTGGTCACTGGACTCAGATGACTCTGGAGGAGAACGTGAGGCTGGAGACTTAGCACAACATTCCCTCATTCAAATATAATTCACATGTTTTTCATGGCATCACCTCCCCAATGATGCAGTCTTTTTTGAAAATGAAGGAAAAACATTATCAAGCTAAGAATTCTTTTATTTCTACAAATTATAGAAAATCATAATCTAATAGGATCAAAATTATAGGATATTCAAAGAGTAATGAAAAGATACTGGCATAAGCAGGCATATTACCAACAATAGCTTTTATATGGAAATATGTCATAAAAATGTTATCAAAGATATGCACGACCAGTAGCCTGATCATAAAGTGCAAATTGCAGTCAAGTGGTGGACAATGCAAGTGACAAATTGACTTCCATTAAAAATATGAAGGTCATCCAGACTATTGGGTAGTATTTATGTAGTGATATAGAAAAATTCTAATTTGTTCATAAATTCATCAAAGTTTAACACAAGGCATTGGAAGTAGAAATAAAACAAAAAAACAATGTCTACCTTCAAGGAGCTTATAGTCTAATGGAAGATTAAGACAAGCACAAAAATTATAATAAAAATTAAATTGTGATAAATATATCAAAAAAATCAACAAAGATACATATGGATTTCAAAAAGAAAGAATTACTTCTGGTTGAGAGCATTAGAAAGGGTTCATGGAAGAGATAGGATATGAACTGGACCTTGAAGGATGGCAAGGCTATTAGTACAGATATGGAAAGAGTGTTTTCTAGGTTTGTGGACAATGTGCAGAAGTTTAAAATGAAGAATTATGTAAGCCCATTTATACATTCGTTATTTTTTTATATTTAGATTTCCATTTTAAAGCATTCATAATGATTTCAAAAGTATTTGCAGATGCTAAATTCAATTTTCTTCTATGTTGTACTGCTTCTTAAAACATTTTTAAAGGAATAACATACCATACCCATCAACTTCATTAGCAGCTTTAACTATGGTCCTTCTCGGCTTAACACAAGGAAAATAAAAACTAATTTGACACAAAATTGTACTTGTCTTTAAAATATATTTTAAAACATTATGGGAATTCTTTATACATTAGATTTTATTTGTCTATTACATACATTCTGTATTTTTTGAGGCATTATAGGACTGATTTCCACAAACATAACATTTTTAATTTACATTAACTTGATTATTTTTTTGATAGAGATCTAAGAGAAAATTACTGTCGAAATCCAGATGGGGCTGAATCACCTTGGTGTTTTACAACAGATCCAAATATTCGAATTGGCTATTGTTCCCAGATTCCGAAGTGTGATGTTTCAAGTCAGCAAGGTACAGAATCATTACACATTTTGTGCCTAATTAAATTAAGTAAAAATCAGTTAATGGAGGACAAGATTGATGACAGTTACCTCAGTTTATCTATGTATACAAAACAGTGTGTTCATGTTTGTCTATATTTTATATTGGTCTGTCTCACAAACATCTATATCTATCACCTAGCTATCCATCTGTAACTATCTATTTATTCTAGGGTATGGAATAGTAGGTGGTACAATGGATAGAGAACTGGCCTTGGAGACAGAAGGAAGAGAGTTCGAATCTAGCCTCAGTCCCTTAACACTTGGGCCATCTCCAATCGACTTCATTCATATCTGACCAGTGGACCAGATGGCTCTGGAGGAAAAGTGAGGCTAGTGACTTAGCACAGCACCCCCCCATTAAAGTCCAATTCATATGCTTGTCATGACTTCACCTTTCTGATTTAATAGTCTTCTTCAAGAATGAAAGAATCATCATCATCATCATCATAGTGCATAGAAAGATAGTTTAGAAGCCAAGAAGAGTCTAGTTTCCAGTTCCATCCTTGATACAAAATGTCAGTATGGACTTAAGCAAGTCTCTGAATATTGTATAATAACAAAGAAGTTACTGGTATGCATTGGTAGAAGGCTTCCTCCTATCTAGGGACTTCCCTATACTCATAAATTCACAGGTGGAGTCCCCATTCCTATTTATCAATAGGGTGCATTTTGTGTATTTGCAAGGATAACTAGATATATATGTTATGGCAAATCCATGTCTGAATTGTTCAGTATACAATCAAGGTCTATTAATGAAATTTACTTCAGTGCTTTCTCTTAATACTTTACAAGACTTGCATTTGGATTAGGCTGCTTTAGGGCACATGTCCAGTGTATTTGAATCAATATGACCAATATATCTATTAAACCTTTACTGTTCCCAAGCCTTTACTGGTAATACAAAAAGAAGAATGATAGTCATTGCTTTCATTAACCCTCCTTCGACCTTCTCTCACCATCTTATCAGTGCTCATTAGCAACTGTGAAAAGAAGAGCTGTGATGGAAAAGCAGCTGAATCTTTTCAGTTTTACTGTTCATTAGATGCTCTTGTAATAGTCAGAACAAGAAGTTGAAAATTATTAAAAGCTAGTTTGGTAACATCTGTGTTTTCTACTTATCTCTTAGTCACATAGATTGATTTTGGAAGCGGGGCAGTAGGATGAAATTAGTATTACTCCTGTATAAGTCTTGAATTTGCATGAAACAATTTTAGGGAACAGATGCAGTGTATTCAATTCAATATGACCAACATTTCTTAAGCCTCTGTTTCCAAAGCACTGGGAGAACAGGAAAGAATGAAAGTACTTTCAGGGAGTTTACTGGGTAAGGGGATATGACCTGAGGTGCATGAATACATAAGCATCAGTCAGAGTGTGATAAGAGACTCCAAGATCCATGGAAAATGTTATTAAGAGATCTACTCAGGTAGAGCTCACTTTCCCTTAGAGTATAGGGAAGGTTTCCTGAAAGAAGTGTATTCTGAATTGTTTTTTGAAGAAGTAAAGACTTCAACTGAGATAGAAGTCTGGGATTAGGAAAAAAGTCTTAGTTATGCATGAAGGGTCATATGGACAAAGTCTGAAAAAAGGAGATGGCCAGAATTCAAAATAATTTAAAGGAAGTGAGGAAGCAAAGTTAGGCAAATTGTTAAGCTAGATGGTACAGAACCAGAAAAAAGAAGATAAATTTTCTCTAGTAGTCACTGTAGGGTTTTTATTAGCTCTAAAATAGTAATAGAAGTGCATATGGAAAATCTATTCCTCAGATACTGATGGACTAGGAGGAGACAGAATGAAAACTAGAAGCTATTGTAACAATTTAGGTGAGCAAGGAGGACCCAAACTAGCATGGTTTCACCACAGAATGTAGAGAAGATAGAAACAATAGGATTTAGCAATTGATTGAAAAGATGGGTTAAGGGAGAAAGAAAAACAAAAGATGATTCAAAGGCCTTAGAAACTAGAAGACTGTTATCATTAATAAAGACAAAGTTAGGAAAGAGGGAAGTTTTGAGGAGGAGGTGATGATTTCATTTGAGGCATGTTGAGTTTGAATGTGTCAATAGAACATTTCAGGTGAAAACACTCAAAGGCAAATGAAAATATGAATTGTTTTCTATCAACACTCATCTCATATGCTCTAATTTAGATTTGCTCTGACTTCTTTGATTTTTTTGCTTTTTGCTTTGTATCCCCAGTGCATAGTATATAGCAAATAACTAATAGATGACTTTTGATTGATTAATTGAATTACTTATCAGCAGGAAATATATTTTGAGCTTAAGATCTGAAGTACTAGAGATAGACATTTTTTCTCATCATAATTCAGAT
Source organism: Macrotis lagotis (assembly GCF_037893015.1). Lineage (NCBI taxonomy): Eukaryota > Metazoa > Chordata > Mammalia > Peramelemorphia > Peramelidae > Macrotis > Macrotis lagotis. Next base: position 163,116,091 of record NC_133664.1, on the reverse strand, counting down.
TTATATTTTATTAAAATATAATGAAATTGTATTATATTATATAAAAAATTTTGATTCAATATTGAAATTTATTATTTTTGAATTATTTTGGACATCCACAAAAACGATCTGTATAAAACATTTATTTTTGGCTCAGGAACTCTTTCAACAGTAGCAAAACAGTTTTCTGGTAGGAAAAAAGCATTTATTTTCCAAGTTTCTTTCACATCGATGGAGAATTTTCATAAAAAACTTCATGAATAACTATCAGTGAGTCAAGTTCACACACTTAAACTTTCTTAGTAGTCCTTTATAGAGAAAAAAATTAAAAAAGAGAAAGAAAACCTTTGGGATTAAATATAAAGTTCAGTAATGCTTATGTCTTTTAAAATATTTAATCATTATCAAAATGAATTTAAATTGTATTCAATTTTAATACAACAAGTTGCTATATCTTTTAAAAAGTCATAGAATGCCCTGGTGTTAGTAGAGACCAAATTCATATTGTCCGTTTCTGCAACACAGATATGGATAGCTCATTTTCAAATGAAAACTGTATAAGGCACTCTAAGATCATCTTAATCCAAGATTAGATTTCTTTTATATGTTTAGCTTGTTTTAATAATATATTTAAGGAAAATTTCAACAATGTTAAAAAATTCTTCCAATTAAACTTCAATTAAATAGAGCCTAAATTCCCAAAACAATCTTATAAATATATTTTTCTTGTATTGAAAGTTTAACTAAGCATAATGTATGAACTGTGAAACATGGCATAGAGATCTACACATATAAGATCCTTCTTTACAAGTTAATTATCTAAGAAAGGCTTCAAGAAAAACAGAAAAGCATATTAAAGATCGATCAATTTGTAGAAAAATATTATATTCAAAAAATGCTTATTAAACTACTGCATACAAAGCACTCTTCTAGAAGTTGGATGTAGGAACCAAAAAATTTAACAGTTCTTGCCTTCATTCTACACAGCAGGGCTGGGAGAGAAATGAATATAAGATAGATAATATATTTCAGGAGACTCAATGGAGTATTGAGTCCAACATCTTCCTAGATTTTAGTTCAAATCTGGTTTCATATACTGTTTGACCCTGGAAAGGTCACTTAACTGCCATTTGCCTCAGTTTCCTTTCCTATAAAAAAAAGGAATAACAGCACCTAACTCTCAAGATTGCTGTGAGGATGACATATCTGTGAAGCCCTTTGCACAATGATTTTCACTACATAAATGTGAGCAATTATATTCAAATAATCAGCCAATTTGCATTAAGTAAATACTATGATAGGTAAAGTATGAGATAGAGACATTCCTATTCCCAAGGAACTTACAATCTAAATGGGTATATGTGCATATAAAGAGTTAACAATCAGTGGCATTAACATAAATGCCTATATCAACATATGATAAATAGCACAAATATTGAAGTTAAGCATGCCACACATCTCAGTATAACTAAAAATATTAGAAGAATGCCTTAAAATGCCCTAGAACTCTTAGAATTTAAAGGGATATTAAAGATGAAATAGATCAGAGATTCTTTATCTAATTTCCACTTCCTCCCACCCCCAGGATATAGGAAATGAATTTTTTGGAGTTGAAGGGGATGAGTGTGTGTGTGTGTGTGTGTGTGTGTGTGTGTGTGTGTGTGTGTGTATTGTGTGCTGTGTGTATATATGTATGAACTACTAATTAAACATTGCCATTTTCTTCAATTATAATTTTTTTCCTTAAAAACACACATCTGAGGAGCACATAAGTATCACCAGAGAGCCAAAGGGGTTCAAGACACCCTACAAAATGTTAAGAATTCATGGCTTAGGGGCGGCTAGGTGGTGTAGTGGATAAAGCACCGGCCCTGGAGTCAGGAGTACGTGGGTTCAAATCCGGTCTCAGACACTTAATAATTACCTAGCTGTGTGGCCTTGGGCAAGCCACTTAACCCCATTTGCCTTGCAAAAAAAAACCTAAAAAAAAAGAATTCATGGCTTAGACCAGTCTAAAAATTTTAGTGATACAGGAACTATGTCCCAGAAAAATAGAGTGACTTGCCCAAGTCTGCTCAGAGAATTAATGACACATTCAGGACCAGCCCTGAAGTCAGGAGGACCTGAGTTCAAATGTGACCTCAGACACTTAAAATTACCCAGCTGTGTGGCCTTGGGCAAGCCACTTAACCCCATTGCTTTGCAAAAATCTAAAAAAAAATCATGCTAGGAACTATTATTTTTTATTGTTTCAATGGTTCTAAAATTCATAAAGTTTTAATTTAGGAAATCAATGAACTTATTTAGATCCTCAATTTGGCTTTAAAAAAGAACCATGTAATTGTTCCAGATTGACAACTTGGACTTTAAATAAAAAAAAAATTGTATTCTGAATCATTCATATTGTAAATAGTATATTTGTAAATAATTTTTATTGCATTTTTTATTTCAATTTAGTGGTTTTAAAGAAATAATTTTCCTTATATCATGCCATAAATTTCTTCAATGATCTCTTTTATTTATTTTTAATCATTATTTATTTGTTTGTTTATTTGTTTATTTATTTATTTTAAAATTTAGACTGTTACCGTGGAAATGGCAAGAATTATATGGGAAATTTATCCAAAACAAGATCTGGGCTGACATGTTCCATGTGGGACAAGAATATGGAAGACTTACACCGGTGAGTAAATTTTCTTTATGGAGTAATGGACATATGTTAATAGCACAAACACAGATTAAAACAATATATAGTGTGTGATTCTATATTTTGAAATGTGAAAAGTATAAATATAGAGGCAGTACTATACAGTGAAAGAAAGAATGTGTTTGGAGTCAGAGGGGCTAGGTTTGGATGCCAGTTCCCCTACTTACCACATATATGATTGACATCTCATTGTCAAGAAAATTAATGATGCTAAATGTAGTGAGCATAGCCATGAGAACATTGCACATTTTAACAACAACTTTATGGGATGATAAACTATGATGTACTTAGCTCTCCTCAGTAGTACAATGATAAAAGGCAATTCTAAAAGCTTTGCGATGGAAACTACCATCCACATCTAGAGAAAGAATTATAGACTCTGAATACAGACCAAAACATACTATTTTCCATTTTTAAAAATTGTTTTGTGCTTTATCTTATTTTTTCCCTTCTCATAGTTTTTTTCCTTTTGTTCTGATTCTTCTTTCACAACATGACCAATATGAAAATATGTTTAACATAGTTATACATGTATAAACTATATCAGATTGCTCATGCTCAAGGGGAAGGAGAGGGAAGGAGAGGGAAGGAGGGGGAAGGAGAGGGAAGGGAGGGAGGGAGAAAAATGTAGAACTCAAAATCTTTCAAAAAAATAAATGTTGAAAATTATCTTTGCATGTAGTTGGAAAAAATAAATTAATCTATTAAAAAGAGATAATCCAAATACCAGCTTCTACAGGATTCCCTTCCATTCCCATTGTTTCTTACCTCATTGTTTTCCTTTGAGATTATTTTTCATTTGCATTCTGTGCTGTTTTTTTTAATTTTTTAAAATAAATTTGTGCCGTTTTTTAAAAATATATCTTTCATTAGAACAAATGCTCCTTTTTTAAAGTTTTTTTGCAAGGCAATGGGGTTAAGTGGCTTGCCCAAGGCCACACAACTAAGTAATTATTAAGTGTCTGAGGTCAGATTTGAACTCAGGTACTCCTGACTCCAGGGCTGGTGCTCTATCCACTGTGCCACCTGGCTGCCCCCAAGAACAAGTGCTTCTTAAGAGCAGAGACACAGTGTTTTTGACTTTCATCATATTCCCAGTTCTTAGTACAGTACCTAAATAATAAATGCATAATCAATGAATGTTTTACAAACTGACCATAGAAATATTAGTTTGGCAGCTATGACAAAAGTGAATTGGAAAGACTGGTAAAGAAATCAATTAAGAGGCTATTTCAGGAGTCTAGATGAGAAATAAGAAGGTCCTGAATTAGCATGGCAGACACATAAGTGAAAACGATGGGATGTTATGGAGGTAAAATTAACAAGATTCAGACACTGACTGGATATAATGAGACCAGTACAAAGAGTTGAGGATAAATGCTAGTTTTTTAATTAAGTAACTCTGGACATTTGATCCTTCTTTCCTTCCTTCATTGATGGTCTTAAATAGAGAAATTTCAGTGGAATTGAGAAGTGGGAGATGGTAAAGTAGACAATGATGGTAGACTCTTTTTTAACTGTTGAGAAAAAGGGAGATTTACAGGACACAATTAGGGCTTGGTAGGATCCAGTGAATATCTGAAGGGTTGGGCATCTAATGTTTGTACATAGCAGTGAAGAAAGCACTGGATAAGGAGAGAATGAAAATTTAGGTGCAAGGAAATGCTTGAAGAGGCAAGTTATTGGAGGACATATGTATCAAATTATTTTCTCAATAAATGTCTTAAACTGAAGATACCACTAAAAATAAGTCTAATAAAAAGACATAAAAACCTTGCTCAAATAACACTGTGCAGAAAGTCTTCCCATCCCTCTCAGTAGTACTATATCTCAAGAGCATGAAGAATGAAGTAACTAAATATTAGTTTGATGATTATGTTTTCCATTTTTATTATAGCATTTTCTTTTTGTAATTTAATTTCCCTAGGGCTGACTCTCAGTTTCCATTATTACTTAAGGTCATGTTCTTTGGGTAATTCAAATGATACAAAATCTACAAACATTTGCACAGATCTAAATAAATATATATTCATATATGGATCTAAATATAAAATCTTTTTTTCTGCCTTTGAAAGCTTCTGAATTTTGAATGACTTCATTATTTCTTTCTCTTCACTTTAGAGGAACAGTTAAGAAATAAGTAGTAACAAGAAAATAAAAAGTTGTGTATTTGCCTTACAGTTGCCAGTAAAGTTGCTATACAGTACAGTATGAAAATATTTTAATTGAAAAGGACTCAAGTAACATAAAATATAAGTTTGTGAAATCCTTACATCCCTAATTTAAGTTGGAAGTTTCTAAAGAAAGGGTTCATTGAAACATACATACACTTTTATATATGTGGTGAAAGTTTAAGATCTATATTGCAACCTATGGGTTGTCTTCTTTGTAATATTTTGTTTTCTTGAAGTGAGCAGCTTATGATGTTTGCAACATGTTTTTATGCAGGCACACTTTCTGGGAACCAGATGCTAGCAAATTGAATAAGAATTACTGCCGTAATCCTGATGATGATGCCCATGGGCCCTGGTGTTACACAGGCAATCCTCTAGTTCCTTGGGATTACTGCCCAATCTCTCGCTGTGAGTGTGCTTACTTTTAATGTTTTTCAGTTGAAATATTTTAACTATATTGTGTCCATTGTAGTAATGTTTATAAGGGTTGTTTTTCACATCCTCTGCCCCTGTTCCATCACTCTCATCACTGTGTTGTAGAAATTTTCAAATTTTTTTGTTCATTAATTTCCATGTCATAAGGATTCATCATCAAGTAGCCATACTACCTATAGATGCCTAAGTAAGTTGGTCTATGGAAAGCAGCCTCTTGCTAGGAACATACCTGAAAACTTTGGTATAGGATAGCTAGGTGGTACAGGGATAGAGTGAGAGTTCATATCTGGCCTGAGACACATTAATTGCATGACCCTGAGCAAGTCACTTACCTATTTATCTCAGTTCTTCATCTGAAGAATGAACTGAGAAAAGGAAATGGCAGACCACACTAGTATCTTTGCCAAGAAAACCCCAAATGAGATCACAAAGAATCAGATATGACTAAGATGCCGGAACAATAATAGAACTTTCCAGAGCTTGGGTTATACTGGAATAGTTTCCAATAATGCATTGTCATTTTCATGCTCCTAGGACTTTTCATGATAATGTGGAGAGTTTTAAAGGGCAAGCAGTTATGAATAGGTTGCAACTTGCATTGTTGAAGAATTATGCATACAGATGAGATCATAGAGAGAAGAGTGTTAGTCTAATCAAGAATCATTTTTTTTAAGTGCTGGGATCTATGCTAAATGCTGAGGAGAGAAAGAAAGGCCAGATGCATTTTTAAAAACCCAACAAAACAAAATGTTCTACATTTCACAACTTTGTGGTTAAAAAAGAAAGGAAATTTAAATAGACAAAAAAAAAAAAACAGACCAATCTCATAAGTTTCAGGTTTGTGGGCCATGTTTTAAAACATATGTTAATAGGTATTCTAAAGAAAATTAAAACTATTGGTGAATCTAATGATCTATTTTAGTAATATAGCCCATAAGTTACATCCTCAGGAATTAGCTTAATTATTACTGAGCAAAATATCTTATATTTGCAAAACAATTCAAAATTCCATGTCAGTATCAATAAAATGATGACTTTCTAATGAAAATTTTCAGTTTAAAAATAAGAACTGGTTTATATCTCTCCTTTTATTTTATTTCCATCTCCCCTTTTGATATATTTTCCTCTATCTTACTATCCTTATTTCATTATTTTTTCTTTTCTTCTTCCATATGTGACCTGAATAAGATGTCCATATAACATAGGATGACTCAATGTTAACAGCAACTTGAATCAAGAAGACTTGATTTCAAATGCAGCCTTACAAAGACACTTACTGTGTCTTTGAGCAAGTCATTTAACCCTTTTTGCCTCAGTTTCCTTATCTGTAAAATGGATAAACCACTCCAGCATATTTGCTAAAAAAAAACAAATGGAGTTAGACATTAATGAAAACATTAAAACAACAGTAAAAAAAATATAATAGCACAGATTTCTATAGCTACAGAAGAATAACCCAGACATACTCTTATGGACATGGATGACACAGGCATACCCTGGTACTCTACTACCATTCAACTCATAGACTCTCTCATGTGTTTGCTGATATTCAGACTCCTATATCTTCATATAAGACATTTGTGCTTCCTAGGTGCTGTAGTTGCTTGTGTGGACTATCCTCTGTGCTTTTATTCTTTGGAGGATTTTCATTGTAAAACAAGCATAAAATAAAACATGTATGTGTCATTGAAAAATTGATTTTTTTTAGATAGGGAAAAAAATCTCACTAAAAAGGAATATTCAAGTTATCTTTTATTATATTTTCTTATTTGCTATATGCCAGACAGTTCTCTACTATTTTAAACTTTTTTTGTGATTTTTTTTCAAATACTTTTAAAGATATTTCTCAATATTCACTTTTTATTACAATTTTGAATTCCACATTTTCTCCTTTCCTCTCTTCCCTCTCCCTTCCCCATTAACAACTAGTAATCTGATAAAGGTTACATATGTACAACCATGTTAATAATATTTCCATATTAGTCATGTTGTGAAAGAAGAATCAGAACAAAAGGGGAAAAATTTCATGAAAGGAAAAAAATAAAATATAAAACAATTTTTTAAAAATTGAAAATAGTATGCTTTGGTCTGCTTTCAGAGGCAGTTCTTTACTTTGCCCATACTTTGTACCAAGTCTGTTTGGATAGAGGATGGGGACTAGATCTGTGATTTCACTGGGGAAGGGAATTATCAAGTGAGGAAACTTACTTACAGTTCAGATCAGTATTATTTTTATAACCCACATACAGTCTTAGAGAGGTATCTAGAACAATGAAAGATGAAGTGACTGTGTACATAGGGTAACACTACAAGAATGTATATCAGATATACATCTTGAGTCCAGGTTTTCCTAGATCTGAGGATCTTAGTTCAGTAACACTAAACCTGCCTTGCCTGGCAGTGAATCTGCCTGGCTGCATTAAGAAATCTTTCCTTTACATACTTTGTTCATAGCAAAAGAAGAAGCTAGGTATTATATTGGATAGAATGTTGTACTGAAACACAGGAAGACCTGGGTTAAATGGAAATGATAAGAGCACCTAGCTCCCAGGTTTGACATGTGATGTTAAAATGAGATTGCAATAGCAATGAAAAAATCCTTCAAATGTGTCAATTAAGAGATTATTGATAATTCTGGAGAGAACGATTTTAGTTGTATAATGAGGTCAAAAGCAAGACTGAAAAAGGTTGAGAAATGAGAATAATTCACATAACATTTTATATAGAACTTTGAGGTTTGTAAAGTAAACTTTATTCATTATAGCAGTCCAGAAGTTTCAACTTAATTTCCAAGTAACAGCTTAAAGAAATCTGCCAAACTTAAATATGCATGTGTTAGTGTGCATATGTCACTGCAATGAAGGCAGCTGAAGCAGATGCTATGGAAGGCTTAGAGTTGGTTAGACATTGAAGATGCCAAAGTTATCCACTGTATCTAGAGCCATCACCAGTTGTCCTGACTCTTGCCACTGGACCATGATGACTTTTGAGAGGAAATGAAGCCAATGACTTCATGCAACCCTGTCTCATTTAAATCTAATTTATGCAGGAATCAAAAGGCATCACCCATACCATTTTACCATTCCTATCTCAAAGACCAGTGGTGACAGATAAGTGATGAAGTAACAGGTATGGATACACTGGGAGTGGTAGTCACAACCTCGCACACAGGCAATCCAGGCCATAGGGGTCATCTCCTCACTGGAAGCACCCTGCGTGTTGGATGTCTGTGCAATCTTTGGAGGATCACATTGCTCATGTCCTGGTGTGAGAAAGGGACTAGAAAAGGCCCCTTAAAAATAGTCTGCTTAGCCAACTCTGGCCTGATAACTGTGGTGGGGGTTATCCCACCAGTGGTTGAAAAACCAAAAAATGTACAAAAACTTCTTCAAAGAAAGTGTGTGTACTCATGGACAATACAAAATCAAATATGTCTGAAAGACAAATAGTTCTTGTTGCAAGAGAACTCAGCAGGTATTACATGAACCAAGACTGAAGCTAGCTTACGGAAACTAGAGCTGGATACATATTCTTTTAGAATGGCTGTAGTGAAGGGAAGCTCCACAAAGCTGGGGTAGGTTTTGCGATAAAAAATAATCCAGTCAACAAACTTGCATGTCTGCCAAAAGGAACGAATGACAAGTTTATCAATGCAATTGCCATAAAACTACCATGCCACCATCATCAGTGCTTATGTTCCTACCATGACAATGAGGCCAAAGAAAAATTTTTTAAAGATCTAGAGACCCTTATCATCAATATGCCAAAAGAGGAAGAGCTTATAATTCTAGGTAATTTTAATTCTAGAGTAGACTCAGGCTACCAGACATGTCAGGGAATCCTTGGCAAAACTAGAGTTGGAGACAGCAATAGCAATGATCACCTACTACTAAAGACTTGTACATCTCAAGACCTTCTCATCACAAACACTGTCTTTCCTTTACCTAAATGCAATAAAACTTCCTGGATGCATCCTCAAAGCAAACATTGGCATCTAATGGACTATGTGATTGTAAATAGAAAAGACAGACAGGATGTGAGGGAGGGTGACAAAGGCAATGTGTGGTGCAGAGTGCTGAACTGATCACAGACTCATCCTCTCCAAGTAGTCACATTCAACTGAAACCATGGCCTAAGGCAAAGCGACTACTAGAAGAATTACTGTCAAGAGATGAGAGAAATTCTCTGAACTAGAACAGTTTGTTGCTAACTTGGAGGGGAGGTTGAGTCAATACACAGTTAGCAACAGTGGATTAGAAAAGGAGTGGACAGTTTTCAGAGATTTGGTGTACAGCACTGAATTTTCTCATCTGGGTCACTACACTCACAAACATCAAGCTTGGTTTGATAAAAATGATGGGGAAATACAGAACCTGCTAAATGAAAAATGAGAACTCCACAAGGTTTACCAGAAGGATAACACATCCATTTCTAAGAAGACAGCATTTAATTCCAACAAAAACAAAGTACAAATAAAGCTAGGAGTGATGCAGGATTCTTGGCTCAGTAAGAAGGCAAATGAAATTCAGTTTTATGTGGATAACACAAGCTTGTGCTAATTTTTGTCTAACAATTAACACCAAGTAATCACAGGGACATCTATGTATGGAACCACTGGTTACATCAAAGGAAGATATTTTGAATACTGTGGATACGTTCACTTACCTTGGCAGTATACTTCCCAGGGAAGCGCACATTGATGATGATGTCACATGCATTGCTAGAGCTAGATCAGGATTTAGGTAAAATGATGGGAGAGATGAGCTATTAGACTACCAAACTGAAAGGCTACAAGTTGTTGTGCTGTCCTCATTTCTGTATTCCTGTGAATTATAGACAGACAGTCTACCAGTGCTATACCTGGAAACTGAATCACTTCCATTTAAATTGTCTTAGGAAGATTCTGAAGATCACCTGGCAGGAGAAGAAACCAAACACTGAAGTTTCTTGAGCTAAACTGCCTAAAATTGAAATATTACAACAGAGTGGTCATGTTGCTCAAATGCCAAACATATGCTGGCCAAAAAAGACTATTTTTATGGAGAACTAACACAGGGCAAGCACTCACAGTGGGGTCAGAAAATACAATACAAGGATGTTCTGAAGATCTCTCTTAAGAACTTTGCAACTGATTGTATATTATGGGAGACACTGACACAGAACCAAGTTTTGGTCATTTTGATTTTCTTCAATAATGAAGGATGGGCAGAGACAAGATGGCAGCAGGAGAACAGCCTTTCTTAGGAGCTCTCTCCAAAATATTCCAAAAACGTTAAAATTATGACTTTAACTAAATGTTGAAGAGACAGCACCCACAGAAAGATCTAGTGTGGCAATTCTCCAGCCCAAGGTAACCTGGAAAATTGTGGGAAGGCTCTGATCCACAGGGTTGGAGTAGGGCTGCAATATGTCAGAGTGAGGAAGCTTTAGCCTTTTGGGAACAGTCCCAGGTTCCTGGGTCCCTGGGAGCCCTGGCTCCTGGCAGCAGAAGCAGTTTCCTGACCTGCCACCCCAGGGAACACCAAGCACAACTTGAAAGACCAGTGGGGAAACCTCTGCCAGAGCAAGCATGAAGCCCAGGCCAACATGGTCCTCCTCAGCACAGCCCAGATCCCAGGAAATGGAAGCAGGCCTATGGAGCCATCCAGCAGGAGCCACCCAGCAGTTGCTTCCTGAGTGCTCAGCCCATGGAAGATAAGGGAGTGGAGAAAGACTGCCAAGGTCTATCCTCTGTCCCTAGGACAGGACTCTGGGGCTTTGACCACATTCAGACTCTGGTCACAGTCTGGGCCCCCATAGAACAGGGACCCTCCTCACAGCCCCAGGACAGAGGGGTGTGCTCGCATCATCCACAGACCAGAACACAGGCCAGGAGAGCAGTTAGAGCCTCCCATATATCCTTAAAGGAACTGAGGTGATTGGGAAGGTGTCCCAATTATGCTCAAAAGCTCAGGAAGCACCCCAAAACCAGGGCATAGACTGGGGAAATGAGTAAAGAGGAAAAAAAGGAAACCTGACCATAGACAATTACTTTGGTCCCATGGAGGATCAAAATACACACTCATAAGATGAGAATGTCCAAGCTTCTGCATCTAAAGACTGCAAGAAATATAGAAGTTGGGCTCAGGCTATGACAGAGCTCAAAAAAGATTTTGAAAATCAAGTACGGGAGGTAGAGGAAAAATTGGAAGAGAAATGAAGGAAATGCAGGAAAAACATGAAAATGAAGTCAGCAGCTTTGTCAAGTTATCCAAAAAATACTGAAGAAAATAACATATTAAAAACAAGTTGTGGGTGGGGGGAGGCTAGGTGGCATAGTGGATAAAGCACTGGCCCTGGAGTCAGGATTACCTGGGTTCAAATCTGGTCTCTGACACTTAATAGTTACCTAGCTGTGTGACCTTGGGCAAGCCACTTAACCCCATTTGCCTTGAAAAAAACTAAAAAAAACCAGTTTAGGGGCAGCTAGGTGGTACAGTGTATAGAGCACTGGCCCTGGAGTCAAGAGTACCTGAGTTCAAATCTGGTCTCCGACACTTAATAATTACCTAGCTGTGTGGCCTTGGTCAAGCCACTTAACCCCATTGATTTGCAAAAACCTAAAAAAAACCCAGTTTAGATCAAATGGATAAAACAGTTCAAAAAGTTATTGAGAAGAATGCTTTAAAAAGCAGAACTGGCCCGATGGAAAAGGAGATAATAAAGCACTCTGAGGAAAATAAATCCCTCAAATGCAGAATGGAGCTAAAGGAAGCTGATATCTTTGTGAGAAATCAAGACACAATAATTCAACACCAAAAGAATGAAAAACTAGAAAAAAATGTGAAATATCTCATTGGAAAAAAAACAACTGATCTGGAAAACAGATCAAGAAGAGATAATTTAAAACTATTGGGCTACCTGAAAGTCATGCTCAGGAAAAGAGCCTTGACCTCAATTTTAAAGAATTTCTACAGGAAAATTGCCCTGAAATACTAGAAGCAGAGGGTAAAATAGAAATTGAGAGAATCCAGTGATCTCCTACTGAAAGAGCTCTCTTACAATTCCCAAGTCAAGGAGAAAATATTACAAGCAGCCAGAAGGAAACAATTCAAATATTGTGGAGCTACAGTCAGGATCACACAGGACTTAGCAGAATCCATATTAAGGGCTCATAGGGCTTGGGATATGATGTTCCAGAAGGCAATAGAGCTTGGAATGCAACTGAGAATCAGAAAAAACTGAACATCCTCTTCCAATGGAAAAGATGGACTTTCAATGAAATAGGAAAATTGCAAATAGCCAGACCTGAATAGAAAGTTTGATCTTCAAATACAGGACTCAGGTGAAATATAGAGAGGGTGAACAAGAAGGATAAATAATGAAGTACTTAGTGATGAACTGCATGTATTCCTGTATGGAAAGATCATACTAATGATACTCATATGAATCTCATTTATTAGAGCAGTTAGGAGCTTTTATAGACGAGACACAGGAAAGAGCCAAATTTGAAGGTATATTTTTTAAAATGGAGTCAATGGCTGAAAGGGAAATGTACTGGGAGAAGGGAAAGGAGAGGTAGAATAGACTAAGATATATCATGTATAAGAGTCAAGAAATAGCTTTTGCAGTGGTATGGAAGGGGGAAAGTGAGGGGGGATGAGGGAGCCTTCATTCTTATCGGAAATGGCTCAGAGAGGAAACAGCATACACACTCAATAGGGTATAGAAATCTGGAAGAAAAAGGAGAAAAGGGGGACCAAGGGGAGGGAAGGGGGGATGTGGGTGATAGGGGAGAGGATAGATCATGGGAGAGGATAGTCAGATATAATACATTAACTTTTTTTACTTTTTGAAATATGGCCTTTTTTTTGAAAGGGATTGGATGGGCTGTTTAGGACCAAGGGTCCAAGTGATTGCTGGGTCTATGGGTGGGTGGCTGGGTGGGGAATGTAGGCTTGGGACCTCTTGGCCCCAAGCAGTACTCTGTGCGCTGCACCATTTGGCTGCCCCACAGCACATTTTTGAAGAGGGACAGAGTGAAAGGAGAGAGAAAATATAATAAATGGTGGTGGGGAGGAATGGATGAAGGAAATTACAATCAGCCACAGCAACTGTGGAAAAATATGGAAGTAACTTCTATGATGGATATGATAAAGAATGTGATCCACCTGAGACAGAGCTGATGGTATCAGAACACTGACTGAAACATAGTTTTTTCTCTTTCACATTATTTCTCATGAGGTTTTATATTTTTGTGGGGGGGGAGTGGTATTAGGTTTACTCTTAAGAATATTTTAGTAATGTGTAAATAAATTAAAGAAAATTAAAAAAATAAAAACATAATGAAGGACAGGAATCAACTAACCTTTACAAAAATAGAATAAAGTCTACAAAGCATGGTTGATGAATATCACTACATCTGACCATTCTCCCTATTCAGAATGTCATCACCTGAGTTCATACTGTCATCACTTCTTGTTTAGATTATTTCAATAACTTTCTCTTTATTCTCTTTGCTTCAAGATTCCCCCCTTTCTCACCCATTTGCCACAAAGTTACCAAAGTGAACTGCCTTAAGTACGAATTTGATTATGTAACTCCTTTGCTTGGATAAAAAAAAAAAAAAAACTTTTGCCTTTGGAATAAAAAATAAATTTATCTCTTTGCATTTCAATTCACATCACAATATAGCCTCAAACTATTTTTTTCTAGGATCACTATAAATAACTCTGCTTTTTACAGTCTACAAGTAAGGCAAATTTTCTATTTTGATTCCTTCTACACTTCACACATGGGTCTTCTAACTCCCATCTGTATATCTTGACACTAGTAACCTCTATACCTTGAATACACTTTGGATCTATCTCTGGCTTGCAAAATCCCTCTCTCCCTTCAATATGTGACATAAGCATCAACTCCTATATGAGACATTTTCTTTTTTTTTAATGCAAGGCAATGGGGTTAAGTGACTTGCCCAAGGCCACACAGCTAGGTAATTATTAAATGTCTGAGGTCAGATTTGAACTCAGGTCTTCCTGTCTCCAAGGTCACTGCTCTATCAACTGTGCCACCTAGCTGCCCCTATATGAAGCATTTTCAGCCCTTCTCTCCACTGCTATTCCCTCCCTTCCATCCTTTCTACTTGTTCCATATAGATTTATTCTCTATATATTTATGTACATATTTTCTCCCCAAAAGTATATAAAATCTTTGAGAATAGATATCATTTATTTTTTGTATCATATTCCAGACACTTGAAAAATTTAGATGTTCAATAAATGTTTATTGATGGATAGAGAAACTGGTTCCTACCACTTCCATTACTGTTTGATTCCAAACCAAGTTTATTATTGCTTCTCTACCAATATTCCACCACTACCAAAATATGAATTCCTAAAATCAGAATAAGATTTCAACAAACTCAGAATAGGAGTTATAAATCAAACATTTCCAAAGTTGCCCAAAACTAAATTTACAATTTATTATTCCACATATTTTCACCTATTGTTCCTATCATTGTAGACATTTGGGGGAGCAATTTGTTTTTAAGAATATTTATCATTGGATCACAGTAAGAGTTCAAAGTAGCATTAAAAAGTATGGGGGTGGCTAGGTGTGCAGTGGATAGAGCACCGGCCCTGGAGTCAGGAATACCTGAGTCCAAATCTGACCTCAGACATTTAATAATTATCTAGCTGTGTGGCCTTGGGCAAGTCACTTAACCCCATTGCCTTGCAAAAAAAATCTAAAAGAAAAGTGCATTAGCACTTTTTGCAACTAGAAAAATGGAATGCCCTGACTAATTGGAGTCTTAAAGGCAGACATTGGCACATCTAGAATGTGACCTTAGGCCATGGGGTTCTACACTCAGTATTTTTAGCCATAGTGCCTTAAAAATGAAATAATTATTTTATAATACTTTTTATTTCTATTTTCAGATTAGATCATAAATACAGATTTTCATTAAATCTATTATCCTCTAACATCCACAATCAACTGTTTTTAGTTTTTTCTTTTAAATGACCAAAGAAATTATTACTTGTTATATATTTCAAGTGCTTCAATGCAATTAAATTATTTATTAGACTTCAGTGAATGAATGAATCAACAAATGAATTAAAAGCATCTTTTAATCACTAGGTGCCAAACACTGTCCTTACATCTGGGAATATAAACACAAATATATTTTAATTTCATTACTAAAGAAACATCCTTTCTGATGAAACAGTGATGGCCAAGAAAGTGAGTTACAGTCTGAGAAATCACAAAGACTCAGTGAAATACACAAAGAGAAAAACAATAGTTTAGTTAAATGACAAAACTTACCAGGGACAATGGTTTTGATGATCTCATTATAGTTCTCAGGTAAAAGGGGAAAAGTGGGGTAAGGATGGTGTGGCTACAGTGGTGCACTGAAATGTGCTCTAGAACCATCTCTCAAGAGCCAATTATTTCTTTATTTTTTAGTGTGAGTATATATTGGAAATTGACAAAAGCTATAGATCAAGATCTGATTTATTGTTTTGTGTCTAATCTTAGGACAGAAAATGTAAACAATGTAGATTAACTGTATGTGTCTATATTTACATATATGTACATGTATGTCTATATATATACACACATGTATATATATATATATATATATATGTATGTGTATATACATATTTGTTTGGAAAGTTAGTTCTTAAATATTTTCTAGAGTATCCTTAAATGGCAAAGTGGACATTGGCCAGCATGAAGATGAAGTTTCATGGATTCAGGAAGTTAAAGATCACCAACTTTCCTCCTTCCTGTCTTGGACTCTGTTGGGCTGGTTTAAAGGATAGAGCAGAAGCAAGGTGGGAGAAGGGAGGGTTATAAATGACAAGAAAGAAAATGTCTGGTGTGACACAAGGAACTTAGAATCTGTAAATAATTTCAGAACTTCTACTGTAATATGACAACAACAATTTGACTTTTGCATTCTTCTAAATGGCCTCTAAAACAATATTGCATGTAGTTTTTAAAGACCCATTAAAAAAGAAATCAGATATGTGGAATAATATTATTTAGTTTAAATGATGAGAAAAAAAAACATGTTTTAAAGCACTCTCAAGTACTAAATTTATTCCAATGTCAATTCTTGAGGGTCATTTTAAAACAGTGTTCAAATGTCTGACTTACTAAGAGTTTAGATTTAACTTTGATATTTTGAAAATCAACAAATCTAATATCCTTATTATTAAGATTTTGTACATTATATAGTTTTGCAGGCTTTCTTCTTTTTTAAGAAAAGCAGCCTAACCTTTAATAACACAAAAGCTCTCGTTCCAAGAGCAAAAGAGCAAGAAGAAAAAAATGTACCTTGTTTATTAGTGTTAATCAAATAAAAGAGTTGAATCACCTAAGGCTTCTTTCCACATTATAAAATATTTTTTTCCAAACCCAATAATGAACTACAGGCCTTGCAAATCACGCCCTCTTCACAAGATGCTAGCTGTCTTGCAGTTTTTCACATCAAAGCAGCCAAGGGAGCACAGAGCTATTCATTTTAAAAATTGCAAGTAATTGACTTGGGCGGAGAAACCAATAACCTTGATGTTTTAATTTCCCTAGCCTGCACCTCTCTCAGTTTGTAGACCTCCTATCCATACCAGCTAATAAGCTGTCAGCAGCTGACTCAAAGACAAAACCCACCCAAAATAATCTAAAGAGAAACTGGATGAGGGGAATAATAAAATTCACATTCCTACCCTTTCCCCCCCAATTTTTTCTTTATATTTTTAAATTAAATGTTAGAACATAAGTCTTTTATGAGAATTAATTGCTTAGAAATACCTCAAAATAAATAACTGTCAAATTTGTATCCCTGAAAAAGAAATTCTTATCGCTCCCTCTCTACCCCCCCCCCCCCCATTGCTCATTCATTTGAGTTCGGGGCAATTCCAGGTATTAACAGTCAGCTAGTGTTAATTGTGCCTGACTGCACTAGGGCCATCAATTCTGAACAGCTAGTCATTTAGCTCCAGGAAATGCCTTGTGCCTCATTCATTACTGCTTAATTATTCCCTATCCCAAGTATCTTCCTGGCCTGTCTCTATTGCTGCATTTAACCCCTGGTAGGAGATTGGTGAAAAGGAGTGTCTTTTGAAATTGAAATTAATGTTCCATACAACTACCAAAGAGATCCCCTCCATTCTCACTGTTCTATAGCATTCCATCCTCGAAATCTGAACTGTGAAACATGGAATGGAACCTTGAATTTCCACTCAGCAACAAACATTAGTAGCTCAGATTCAGAACCACTGGAATTTCTAATATACATATATGTGGTATGTTCATTTCCTTTAGTTCTGCAACTTTGCTAGTTTAAAATTCAGTCTAAAGAGGAAAGTTATTTTTAAAGGAAAAATTATGGACAATAAGATTAAAATAATTTATCTAAATAATGGAATCAAGGCAGGCAATAGTATTTCAATGTTTTCTATATTTTTCCTCCAATATAGCTTAGTCCTATTCAGGATAATATAATTTCCATTACTGGGCAATTTAGGGCATTTCGATAGAAATTAGCTGACATAAAGGTCCACATCGAATAGCCTACCAAAGAGACAATTAAAGCATATATATATATCATCCTGTACTCATATGCACAGCAATCTAATTTCTTCCAATATAAACAAATTATAATTATCTTGAAAAATTCTACCTTAGTTCTTAATCTTTGGAAGAATTATATATACAAAAATATATTTGCTACATATCTATCTATCTATATATATATATATATATATATCTGTATACACACACACACACACACACACACACACATATATATATATATATATATATTTCTGTGTGTATATATAAAAAGAGGAAGAGAGGGAAGAGAGAGAAATTACAGTAATATGGAGCATCTTGAAGTATTGTTTCTTTTTTCACAGCTACTTATTTTAGGACTTTTCAAATATTTCTCATCAGTTTTAAAATATTTTATTTACTTTTACAGGTAAAGGTGATACTACACCTACAATAGTCAATTTAGACCGTAAGTAATCTTTTTATAAGCACTTAATATTTACATATACATACACATATTTATATTTCTTTTGTGCCTGTATTAAGTTCTTTCATGATTTTCTTAAGTTTTCCTCCTAAGATTTTTATTATTGTTGAAGATTTAAAATTCTTTAATTTTATGCAAATGAGAGATATTTCCTCTAATTTTATTGGACAATCATATGTATATTTAAGAAAAGAGAAAGAGAGGCTGGCTATAAATCATGTAAAAGAAGTATTCTTTGATTTTTGACATGTGTTTTCGTATTTTAATTTGAATGAATACTACAACATCAGTTTCACAGAGGTCAACATCTGTCTTAGTTTATATCTCTTACTACAGTTATAAACTAATACAATTAGCATAATTTTGTTGACATAATAGACATTTAATATATGCTTGTTGAGTTGCTTTAACTGATAGTATTACTGAACTTATGGAAATTTGACTTCATGGAAATATGAGAAAAATAATTTAAAAATTATTCAGTTGCCATTCTTCCCTTGTGTTCAAATTTTTATCCTTATTTGTTTCCTGCTTTATTCAAGATTATTTAAATCATTTTCTAAATGTCTACTAAGCACTAAGCTCAGCTAAGCTACTGAAAGTTTATCCATTTTTGCACCTTCCTTAGGTTGAGGGAGGTAAAGGATTATTTCAATTTCACAAATCAAATCAGTCATGTCAAAGTACATGGGATAATAATTTAAATCCTTGGGTCACTGGACATGTATGATAAACATAAAAACAACAATGAATACAGAGGTCAACTAGAAATAACTAGAATAAAAGGCTAATGCAGGTTAATATTTTTACCTCATAAATACATTATGAATACAGATTGTAAACTTGTGGTCAGGGATTGTCTTTGCCTCATAGTGCTTAGAACATAGCAGGCAGTTATAAATGTTTACTGAATTGAAGTTTTAAAGGTTTTCCCTAGAATAAAAGAATCTTAGAGTTGAAATGAATCTCAAAAGTCATCTAACCTAATGCTACATTACTACATTATTATATTACTAAAGAATTATTAGATGAATCATTCAGTTATAATCTTCAGAATTATTCTCTGCTATTCATTTTATAAAGGAGATGATACTCTTTTGGGAATTATCTCTATTGGTTGCCAATCTAATTTAATTGTTTTAATCCCTTTCCAATGAAACAGTCTCTTAGCTGTTTATAGATAGAAAGCATGCCTCTCTTATTTTTTTCCCCAGTTTCTTTAAGCCATTATCAAATACTACTGTTTCAAGTCTCTTCATCATCTTTGTCCCTGTCCTCTAAAAATGCTTCTTTTTTAACTTTTCTAATATATATAGTGCCTAAAATTGAACACAGTGATCAACCACTGTAATAAAAGACTTGCTCTTTTTTAAAGTTTAACAAAAAAAATCCCTCAAAGATAGTTGTTTTGCTATGTTGTTCAGACATTCAGTTGTGCCCAACTTTTTATGACTCCATGGACCATAGGACTCCAGGGCTTTTAACTCCCTTTATCTCTTGTGGTCTGTCCAAGTTCATGATCATTATTTTCATAACACTATCTATCCATCTCATCCTCTATCATCCTCTTCTCTTTTTGCCTTCAATCTTTCACAACATTAGGGTCTTTCCCCATGAGTTCCATCTTCTCATTATGTGGCCAAAATAATCAAGTTTCAGCTTCAAAATTTGACCTTTCAGTGAAGAGTATGATTTAATTTCTTTGAGTTTTGACTGATGTGATCTCCTTGCTGTCCAAGAAAGAAATCTTCACAATTTAAAAAGCTTGATTCTGTGATGCTTAGCTCTCATAACCTTACACTGCTACTGAAAAATAAATGTAGTTTTAATTTAATGGACCTGTGTTGGTAAGGTGATATTTCTGCTTTTTTTATTATCCTGTCCAGATTTGCCATAGTTTACCTTTCAAGGAGCAAGCATCTTTTAATTTCATGGCTATTGTTGCAATCTGCAGTGATCTTTGAGCCCAAGAATATAAAATCTAATGCATCTTCCATTTCTTCTCCCTCTGTTTGCCAGGGAATTATAGGACCTGTTGCCAAGATTTTAGCTTTTTTTCTGTTAAGTTTCAAGCCAGCTCTTCTCAGTTCACATATTGCTGAAGCTTAGATTTCATAATCTTAAGCATAACCTTGCTGGTGTGTGAAATGAGCACATTTGTTCAGTAATTTAAATATTTCTTTACCTTGCCCTACTTTATAGGATCATAATATCATTCTTTCTAATTAGGGACTACTGTTGAATTTTTCAAATTTGCCAGCATATTGAATGTAGCACTTTGAGAGCATCTTTTAAGATTTTAAATAGCTCAGTTGGAATTCCAACACCTCCAATAGTCTTATTGTTAGCAGTGCTTCCTCAGGTCCATCTGATTTCATTTTCCAAGGGAGCTGATTCTAGATAGTAATCACATCAAAGTGTTTATTAATGATGTTAAGATCTTTTATATATAGTATATACTTATCATTTTTGAGATTATGACCCAGTACCCTATATTTCTCACCCTATATTGACTATGAGGGCTACTCCTTTTCTTTAAGGGATTCTTGCCCACAGTAGAATATGTAGTGATCAACTCATTCCAATTCATTTAAGTTCCCTGACATCCAAAATGTCAATGTTTAATATTTTCAGCTCATATGTGACCATGTCCAGTTTACCTTGGTTCATAGATCTTATGTTTCAGGTTCCTATGCTATATTGATCTTTACAGTATCATACTTTCCTTTCAAAACCAGGCATATTCTCAGCAGAGCTATCTTTCAGCTTTAGCCCAGCTGCTTTAAAAATATTGGAGCTACTTGTAGTACACTACTTTTCCCCAATATATTGTTGGACATCTTCTGACCTGAGGGGCTCATCTTCCAAGGTCATTTCTTTTATTGTTTTGGTACTGTCTGTGGGGTTTCTTGGTTTGCCATTTCCTTCTCTAGTGGTTCACCTTTTATCAGAACTCTCCACTATGACCAATATACAGGGCATGACTCAATGTTTCATTGAGCTATGCAAGTCCATCTAACATGAAACAATAGTAATCTAAAGGCGTATCTTACTTTATCTCTAGGGAAATGTATTTTCATTCATTTAATTATCAGAAATATTTAAAAGAATCTTTGGGAGTTTACATTCGTGGGATGGTACAGGGGAGGGGACACTGACTTAGAATCAAGACAGTGATGGGTTCATAGCCTGTCTCAGATAATTATTAGATGTGTTTGTCTGAGCAAGTCAATTATCTATTTTGTTCCATTTCCCTCATTTGTAAAACGAGGGAGTAGGATTTGGGACCATTCAGACCCTTTCCAAGTTTGCATCTATCATGCTATGAAATCCTGTCAGAACGTGAATGTAAAGCAAATGCCAAAAACCTACTGCAATTGCAGCAGAATGTGTCATGAATAATAAACTAACTTTAACACCTTTGCCCTCTCTCCATCCCTCCATTACAGTGAGAGAGGGCTGGACAATGTGAAATTCTTGGTTGTATGGGACTAAGTTTCATGTTCCATGGTTCATCATTGTTTCATGGTTCATAGTATCATGGTTCAACATTCAATGAACCCTCCATCCCACACTAACCTATTTGTTTTGGAAGTTCTGGATTAATTTTTATTCTTTTTGGGCAACAGATTGTCATGAATAACAGAAGTGGTCAGAATAACTCATTTTTCCTACCACTGTTTATGCTTGGAATTTCTCTCCTTTTACCCCTCTCCTTTACCAATTCCTCCTAGTTGGGCCAGCTCCTTCCTCTGTACCTCCATCCTTATTTTTTACCTAATTCTAGAACATAAAAAACAGGATTGATATGTGCTAGGGGGAAAGGGAGGAAGGATTGGAGTTTACATCATCACAAATCTTCTCATTTCTTCTCTTCCCAACCCTACCCTACAGCCAACACAAGTTCTAGACATCAGTCCTCCAGTCTCAATCTCTTAATCTCAGACTTAGTCCCATCAGCAATATTCCTAGTTTTACAGTCACAGAAGATTGAAATTGTCTGATATGTTTTAAAGCAAAGGATCTTTTTGGAGCTGGGGTGGGGTGAGGGGGAGTGTTTATGGAGATTATATTTTATTTTTATTTTATTTTTTCCAATTATTTGAAAAGACAGTTTTCAATATTCTTTCATTTGTAAGTTTATGAGTTCCACTTTTCTCTACTACCCCTACTTCCCTCCCCCCTCCCCAGGGCAGCAAACAATCTGGTAAAAGTTGTACATGTGCAATTGTGTTAACGTATTTCCATATTAATCAAGTTGTGAAAGAACTAAGGGGGAAAATATTAAAGAGAAAGAAAAACATAAAAGAAATTTTAAAAGTTAACACAGTATACTAAAAGTAATGTTTTTTTTAAACATTTTGATTACTGCAATATAATTTGCTTCCTTTGTAATTCTAGGAATTTATTTTGTTAATTGAAAAGCATTGCACATGGTGATAAGATTCTGTGGTACTATTAATAGTCGATTTTGTTACATAGTTTTTATTCTGATAAAAATATTTTTAAATGAAAAATGCGTTCCTAGTTTTAAGAAATTTACAAATAATTCTTTGGAACATAACCTATGCATATTATCTACACTTCATGCATGTGGATTTTAATTCTGTGTTTGGGACTATTTTCAGATCCTGTCATTTCCTGTGCAAAAACAAAACAGTTACGAGTAGTAAATGGAATTCCTACGCAAACAAATGTAGGATGGATGGTTAGTTTGAAATACAGGTAATTATTTATTTCAAACATAATGACTAAATATGTATTCAGTTTAATAATTTTTAAAAGTTTCTCTAACTTCCATTTCTATTATATATAGGTATAATATATATGCCAAGAATGCTTCTTTCTCCCTCCCCCTTTCTGTCTTGATATGTGTACATATGTCTATGTATCTATCTATCTATCTATCTATCTATCTATCTATCTATCTATCTATCTATCTATATACACACACAATATATGTAAATATAAATATGTATATATACACACACATGATTATATATTTGTGTATTCTCATTATAGAACTCTTCATAAAAATGATCTATACAATTGCTCATTCTAGAGCATATCAATTTTTTTACTGTAAATCAATTAATTAGATATGACATCCAGAATTAAACTTTTTTTTGGAATTTATCTCTAGAAAATGAATGGTATAATATGATTCTGTTGCAGGGTAATCTTATAAAGAAAAATGAGTGATGAACAATTTTGTTCATATTTTTATAACATAGAAGTCAAATTGGTTGAGAAAAAATAACAGCCATAAGAATCTAATATTGGAAATTAGGAGGAAGGTAACTATAGATGTGTAATTTTTCAAGGGAGATATATTTTTAGTTTCAGGTCACATTCATTTTAAAAATATTATTCATTTAATTTCATTAAGCAAATATTTATTAATATCCCCCATATAAACAAAACACTAGGCTAGATGAGGAGAAATAAAAACAATGAAAAGAAGTCCTTGTACCATACAATGTGTCTACAATAATGTGAAGGAAGAGAACAACCAACATCAACACTGAACACTTTACACTTTGCAATTATAATGACCAAGATTGTCTCTGAAAAACAGGGAAATGTATTTCTTTTTTTTTTGTTTGTTTTCAATAGAGGTGGAGGATTATGTGGGAAGAATTTTACATTTACTGTCAAATTAGACTAATATGTTGGTTAGTTTTGTGGAACTGTTTCCTTCTTTTTTTCCTCCCCTAAATAGGGGAAGAAAATGGATACATTTGGAAATGATGGTGCTATAAAAAAGAAATCAATAATTTTTTAAAACCTTAAAAACAACATCTTGCTCAAGGAATTAACCTTCTACTGACTGCTACCATCAACACATACAAGATTAAATAAAGCACTTAAAATATACATATGCATATGGATGAATGTTAAAACAAAATAAAATAGATGAATTTATTGGAAGAAAAGATTATATAAAGCATTATTGGAATTTTCACACTATTTTGTTATCTTAATTCTGATTTCTTATTTTAGTACATATTGTTTGATTGCATTATATATGTGTATATCACAACTATACATTATGTATATACATATATACATCATGTTACATACATATTAGAAGCATAATGAAATTAGAAAAAATCATATTAACATATTTTGAAGATAAAGACTAATTCTGTTATCAACAAATATTATGCAGAACTAAATAAAACCTGAACCCATCTAACTCATCTCAACCCTTTATATCCAGTCTGCCCTATGTCATTCTTCATAGGCCATCCTACCAGGCACCAAGGTACCTTGTCCTCTATTCCTTTTTTTCTGGTTTTCCATGTCTTCTCTTGCACTGGGAATATTAAACATATGTGCACTCTCATTCCTATGAAAAGGGTGTGACAATTTACTGCATTTATTTAGCATGTGCTTTAATAAATGTGTGTTGAATCAAATCTGTTGCCATTTATTACATTTCCTTTTGCTTTCCACACAGAAATAGGCATATCTGTGGAGGTTCATTAATAAAAGAAAGTTGGATCTTAACTGCAAGACAATGTTTTCCCTCTCGGTAAGATATCTTTAAAATTAAGTATTAATTTAGAATAATTTTGATTTTGTTTGTTTTTGTTTTTATATTAATTTCATTCATGTATATTTATTTTTGAAAGATATAAATCAAGGCGACAGCACATGATTTACTACTCTCATTTATAGTTTAATTCACAGACGTTGCAATTGGCCTCAATGCATTTGGCATTTACATTATCCCTTGAACTAATCCCTATGAAAATCAACCTCAGGAAAGAAAGAGACACAGCATTATGTGTCTTAAGAAATCTTCCATCTAACCTAGTGGTTTAATAGACATGATCCTTTTTCCTTTTCTTTTTTTTAACTAATAAACATTTTTGTAATTGTTATTTTCACTGCACATAAAATATATTAAAATTGTGTATTCATTGATTTTTTAAATATTAGGCTTGTATTTAAATTGATGGAGGTTAGCCATGGTGAAGAAAATTATTAAATTAATGCATATCTGAAAAAAATCTTCATAAAGGGATGCTGGGAGCATTGAGGGATTCATTGACTTGCCTAGGGACAGAGGACAGGTTGAGTCAGAAGTGGGACCTTAACTCAGGGCTTCCAAACATACAGAATTCACAGAACACTTCAAAGTTCATTTTGATGGATAAGTGGAACACTCTCTAACACCTGGAAGATAAGATGTAGAGTTGAAAGAGGCCTTACATATAATTTTGTCTAGGCTCCTGGATTTTAGAGGGGAACTAACTAGACATAAATAAGTGGCAGAGTTTGAATTTAAATTTTAGTGTTCCTTGAACTATATTGCAGGCTACAGGGATTTATAGAAAACATATAATTTAAGCTACTTTGTGGATTGCCTTTGTATAACTGTACTTAATCAGGATCTCTTCCTATAAATGAATTACCCTCCACACTGTTATGTTATGGCTTATAATTACAAATTTCATTTGATTTTTGCTATATTATGCAAATAGCTCCAGAATACACACATGCACACACAGACATAATGTAAAAGCATAATCACAAAAGTTATATCAAAATTATATGTTACATTTCAATATTTTAATTAGAACTAAAGATTTGAAAGATTATGAAGCTTGGCTTGGAATTCATGATGTCCATGGACGAGGAGAAGAGAAACACAAACAAGTTCTAAATATCTCTCAATTAGTCTATGGACCTGAAGGATCAGATCTGGTTTTACTAAAGCTTGCAAGGTTAGTACTTCAAATTTGAAGATTATTTTTTCTTAACTTAGAAAGGAGTCAAATGAGAATGCAATGTCTACTTTTGATTTCTGTCTTAAAACTTCTAAAAATTTTGAATAAGCTCAAGTAGATTGACTTTTATTTTTCAGGCCTGCAGTACTGGATGATTTTGTTAGTACAATTGATTTACCTAATTATGGCTGCACAATTCCTGAAAAGACTACTTGTAGTGTATATGGATGGGGATACACTGGATGTAAGATATTTAATTTTCAATTAAGTTGCCATTTTATTTAAAATAGAAGGATTTCTATTTAAATATGATATTTCTCTATTTACAATTTTGATTTTAATTTTTGTATTTAAGTAATCAACTTCGATGGTCTCCTTCGTGTAGCACACTTATTTATCATGGGAAATGAGAAATGTAATCAATATCATCAAGGAAAGATTACTCTGAATGAGTCTGAAATTTGTGCTGGGACTGAAAAAATAGCAACAGGACCATGTGAGGTAAAAAAAATTTATAAACCTAGAATGGCTAATAGAAATTATGTTCTCTAGTATATTTCCTTTTATTCTTTCTCATATTAAAAAACAAAAAGATTGTACTAAATATACTATATTATTGTACCAGAATAATCCATCTCATTTCATTAAATGACTCCATAAAAACAGGATACCATAAAACTAAATTACAAAAGGAAGTTAGTTCCATGGGATTTAGGGATGACTGAGTAACATTTCTTTAGGCTTTACAGTGTTACGGTATGTTGTGATTGTAAGGTATTAAAGGCTTTGTGAAATGGTGTTACTCAGAGTAATTGTTTGCATTCTTTGCTCCCTTTCTCCCAACCATAAAACAAGAGCCTGATTATATTAGTAGAAATCTTACAAGTAAAAGGAATGATATCTCAACCTAGAAGACCTAAAACTCAGGATAGGAAAATCCTAATATCTCCCACACACATACATACACACAATGTATCAGATACTCTACTTAAATTAGATCATTCCCTAAACCTTGAACATTCCCTCTGTTTTCCAAACTTCCATTCAGTGCATGCCCTCCTATTAGAAGATAGAATTAGTTTTGTTTATATAGGATTAAGAATAAACGTTCGCATATGACTATCATGGACTGTTTTAAATGATAAAGAATTATCTTTTTTCCTCTAAAATGATGATTTTTGCCATGCATGTCCTTTTTCTAGGGAGATTATGGTGGCCCATTGATATGTGAACAGCATAAAATGAGAATGGTCATTGGTGTTATTGTACCAGGTCGTGGCTGTGCCATTCCAAACCGCCCTGGGATTTTTGTTCGAGTAGCATATTATGCAAAGTGGATTCACAAAATCTTATTGACATACAAGGTACCACAGTCATAGCTGAAATAACTGTGACTGGAGCCCCAACTTCTATAGCTCCTCTTACAGAGCGCATGAAACTAAAATGTCACATATAAAAATCCTAAAAAAAATACAACTACTTGACTGTCAAATTTATTAAGATACTCATTGATATTTATGAGTGTTTTCTGTCATTCTGTCTGTCAGTGTTATTTTGTAAATGTTGAAGTGAATTAAGGTATGTGCAAGTATAGCAACATATCTCCTGAAGATACTTGAATGGGTAAAAAAATTACAAAGTTATTATTGCTAGATGATAAAAGAGTTTTAAGGAAACATCAAATTCTCTATGCTACTTTCCAAGTTAGTAGTAACTTAATGATGAACCACAATTTAAAAATAATATTATGTCAAACTCATCACTGTAACATACTAACCTCTGTCTTTAATGAGTTCCTTGAAATTAAATTACATTCCATTTTATCATTTAAGATAATCATTCACATTTCTTTCATTCTATGTCTTCTAACACCCATATGTATTCATGTACCTCTGCATGCCATGCGCACATACATAGTACAGGGTCATGGTAAGTAATTCATGGTCATCATCATTCTGGAACTGTGTGATTCTGTTCTCTTGTCAGGTAGTATAACAGTTTCTGAAAGCTAGAGAAAAAGAAATACAAATGAGTGCCAGAAATAAAAAAAAAAAAAACTTAAGAGTTTTTGTTTAAATAATGCAGTGTGTTGCCAATACCAAAAGTTGATTGGCATCCCTGTGACCATAACCCAGTGAAGAT
Organism: Macrotis lagotis; assembly: GCF_037893015.1. Taxonomy (NCBI): domain Eukaryota; kingdom Metazoa; phylum Chordata; class Mammalia; order Peramelemorphia; family Peramelidae; genus Macrotis; species Macrotis lagotis. Next base: position 163,087,888 of record NC_133664.1, on the reverse strand, counting down.
TAAAAAATCATATTCTAGGTATTTGACAACTCTTAGAATGTTAGCTGCTTTGCTGATGGTTTTTATTTTCTGTCATAGAGGGAGGGTAAACTGGACATATGTATACTCTTTCCCTACTCTATTTAAGTCCTTTTATTCATGCAAGTTGCTAATATCTCTTTGCCTAAAGAATCTTTTAGATTCTATGTAAGTATATTAAGAGGAAAATGTTTATTTCCTTCACTAAATATATGCTTTAAATAAATTAATTTTCTTAAATTTAACAAAACAAGTTAATTCTTAAAAAAAAACTTACAGTACCAGATGAGTACCAAGATTAATGTGAAAAGTAGATATACTTCCAAAACAAAAAGAAAAGCTATTGAAATAATTTGTTATTTCAAAACATTATTTTAATCATGTAGTTCAACTTTATAAGTAGCCTCTCAATATGAACTTATTGGAAGGAAAATCCCTCTCCTGATCCAATATACTTTTGGCAATAAAATGATGATTTTTTTTAGAGGCAGAAGACCTTGGATCAGATTCTGTTTATGGCATTTATGTGTGTTAATGATGACCCTCTTGCTCTCTCTCTGGATTCCAATACCTCATTTGTTAAATAATGGAGTTGGATAAGTTGACTTCTTTGTCCCTCTAAGGGACAAAGCCCTAAGACTATGATCCGATAAAAGAAAATCTATTTAGAAGAAAGAAGAATGAAATTATATAGAACATCATCTTTAATGATGAAACAGTATCATTCTAGTAGGGCATTATATCAAGTCACTGTGCACTGATCTGGTCAAAAGCTATAAGAGGTTTTTGATGAAAATTTTTATTTAGTTTTTGAGACCAATAAGGTCATTTGATATGGATTTTCATGTATAGATTTTGTTTGGAAATACAGAAGCTGAGTTCTGTCTTACTGATTGTAGTTCCTCATGATAATAAGTAAAGTGTTAAGTTTCTCACAGAAGTCCAAATAATTCTTTAGATTTGAGAGGTGGAGGGTGGAGAGATATTAGTTACTCATTTCATCCTGGCAAGATAGAGTCCCTATGAAATTCTCTCTCTCTCTCTCTCTCTCTCTCTCTCTCTCTCTCTCTCTCTCTCTCTCTGTATGTGTGTGTGTGTGTGTGTGTGTGTGTGTGTGTGTGTATGAGAGAGTGTGTCTGTCTGTCTCTCTTTCTGTTTCTCTCTCATTTAAAATCTAGAACCACATCTAGGTCCTATACGCTTTTGAACTGTTTGACCTTTTTTTATGAGCCTCTATGAAACTATATGGAAATGTTTAGGATAGGACCCAGAAAAAAAAAGAAACCTGATTGTGAGATAACTCATTCAGTGAAGAATGCTAGAATTCAGAGAGATGTGTTCATTAAGACTCTTCAAGATAAGAACCAGCAGATTTATTGCTTGCAATAGGTTATCTCTAAAGCATAAAGAGTCCATTCACAAATCTCTTAGATTGGCTTCATTCACTTTTACTAATCATCATTTTAGGCAAAATGGAGTATGTGGAAAAAAGATATTAAACATGCTTAAATGCATTTCCTTAAAATAGTCATAGCCTTGGTATCATTGTTTGTAATTCACATAGAAAATAACTATTTTAAAAAGTTTTAAACAATGTCTAGATATATTTTTAAAATTTTTTTCCTATAGGTTTGAAAACCAATCATTTCATTATCAATTATTATACATTGCATAAAAGAGAAGATAGATAAAGCAAATATTCTTAGAGACATGGGTCAAATATGTCATTTTAAAACTAAATACCCCCCCATTGGAATTTTTTTGTTACCATGTTCTAATTCTTAGAAAACTTCCATTTGTTTTAAAGTGAGCTCCAGAAGTTATAATAGGAGTCTGAAGACAAAGAGAGAGAGAGAGAGAAAGAGAGAGAGAGAGAGAGAGAGAGAGAACAAGAAACTGTCATTATCTAAAAATTTGAATAATGTGTAATCACATTAATCATTTTTGGTAAAATACATAAAATCTATTTTTGATGAATGTTTTTTTATCTTGATAAAGCATAACACTAATTAAATTTATATATCTTCCTTGCAATTCTAAGATCTTTTTGGGAAAAAAAGGAAATAATGAGTTAATTTGAATGAAACTTTATTGATCTATCAAGAAAGGCTTCTTAGCTTAAATGGTTACAATCAATCTCTGCTTTGACAATTTAAAAGTGGATATTTCCTAAATGATGCATTTGTAGGTATTCTGTATTACTAAGAATAATGATTAAAAAAACTAAAATATGTTATTATTCCTCTGCTGGGCAGAAGGCATACAATCTTTTTATATACTTTTATGGGGGGAGGTGTTATTATATGATGTGTAGGGATTTTTTTACCTGTTTTTCTGTGGCAGTGCCTCAGTAAAATGGTTTATATGGAGTCAAATCTCTAACAGGCTAAGGATTGCTATCCAAGTGTTCAAGTGATTTCAAAATATTAGGAGGAACATGAGACACTGGAGGGCAAGAAAAGAGAAGAATAATGATGTGATAGCAAAGCTGTATTTCACTTATTCCTGTGAATATTTCTTGTTGGTACCAATGGTACCGTACAAAATGAATGTTATAGCCGCAGCTTTTTCTTTAAAAGGAACACTGTCAAGAAAGGAAAAGATTTTATCTATTCAAAATTAGGTTTGCATCCAGTATTTTCCTGGTATTTTGGTGCAATTGCTTTTAGAGAGGAATCATTATATTCATGATGAAGAAATAATGTGTCAAAGAGAATATATTATGCTATATTAATATATAACCTAATGGGAGGATGCAACCAAAACAAAACCCTTCTGTAGGTCTCTGAAGTTTTGAAGGTAGCCATTTTGAAGATAAATTATTCAGTATATTTTGTAAATAAAATTATTTCAAAATGAAGGAGTATCACCTCAATGAAACATTCTTGTGGCTTTGTATGTATTTTTTTCATGAGAATCCAAAACCAAAGTTAATTTTCAATCTTTAAAAATAAGTATAAGTTAGAATTTCAAAAAAGGAAATATAAGCCATGAGAAACCTTTTGGACACTATAAGTCTTGACAGTGTGCCTTTTAAATAGGCTTATTTACATTTGCACAGAAAGTGTTTGTCTTTGAGAACCCATAAGTGGAATACTGTGGATGTTATGACCATTTGTCTTGCATGTAAATAGGAAAATAATAATGCTGCCTATTGAATGGGTGTAGCTGGAAGCTTACCCAAACAAAGGAACACTGTGGTTATGACTTGTATTATAAATTTTCTGTAATTAATGGCATCATTATTAGTTAATAAAGTTATTTTTGTAACCTTGTTTATTATATTATTATAATTAATAATAAAATATTTTACCTAGATGCCTTATGTCCTTTATTTTAATCAATCACACTTTTTGGATATTTTGGTTCTAATTCTAGAAAGAAATATATTGAGATGATAAACAGTATAATTTGCATACTGTGTAATTAGGAAGTAATAGGATCTTTATCTAGCCCTTCAATACAGAAGTTTTACTATCTTTTTATTCTCCTCAGCACAATCTATTGCCTTGGGCAAGTCATTAACATTCTTGGTTTCAATTTATTTCTCTGTAAATGTAAAAAAGATATTTATGCTCCTTAATTCTGAAGATTTTTGTGTTTTAATTATTTTAAAATTGTTGCCAAGATATCTGTAATAAATTGCCAGTCAAATTTCCATATTAAATATATAAGACAATTGTATTTAAAAATTTCTTAAAAGATTAAAAAACATAAAATATGATCTAAACAACAGTCATTTTTCTACAATTTGGAAATTTAAAAACTCCCACAATTTTGCTCATTTGAAGGTCTAATATTGCATAAACCCTAAGTGCCCAATCCTTTCAATTGGAAGGAACAGTTTCAATTTTAGATTGTATCCTGAGAGAAAAAGTTTTTCATTTCAAATTAAGATTTTTTATCATAATGGCACATAACAATCTAATATTGACTCTGAATTTAGTAGTTTATTAATAAAAGGAAGTTTACAAATTTACACTTGTCCTTGTATATTTAGTAATTAACCTCAAAATTCAAAAAATTTATTGAAATGGATGTTTACAACATAGTTTGGGGACCTTTCCCACAGTGATATAGATTGAAACTCATCTATTCCTGTCTATTCCTTTGACCAGTAAAACATATTTTCCCAAAAGTTCATTACAGGTGCCTACCTGGTGTGCTAGAAATCTTATTTACTTTTTTCTAACACTGGAAGAGAGTAATATTCTGGCTATTCATCTCTCATAATTCTTGCTATGAATAGAAATATGTGCACACATTTTCTACAAATTCTTTTTCAAGTTTTTTGGAGCTTCATTTCTTCCTAACCCCAGATCCAAATCCCTGGTTCAAGCTGCATTGCATGATGATTCCAACATTATATATCAAGTCCTGATATATGCTGAATACTTCTAGGAACAGTGTAGTATGATTTTTTTTGCCCCTCAAGGTGATGCAATGACAATGTGTGTGTGTGTGTGTGTGTGTGTGTGTGTGTGTGTGTGTGTGTGAACATGTAGAATGTTCTTCCTATTGAATATTGATGTGGAGCCTTGGAAGCCAGCTTCTGATTATGTTTATTATTTGTAATGGAAAGGCCCTGTTTCCTCTCTTAGAGCATCCTATTGGTTTTGAAAAGTCAAATAAAATTAAAATTAAAAACTACACTAACAAAAGATTAAAAATTGCTTGCTTTAAATCTGTGTAAACTTATAGAGAGTACAAGTGGCAAAGAGATAACTCACAGTTCATGATTTCTGGAAGTTTATTTCTTTCATTTGTGAGGTTTTCAAGAAGTTACCTTTAAGCTTGGGGAATCTGTATTCAATCTGTCCTTGGCTCTTGATGCTGACACTGCTTCCAGGATGTTGTCCTGGGGGAGGGGAGGTGATGCTAGGATGCTGATGGAAGATGTGAAGTCCAAAATCCTTTGGATCTTTTGAAGATTACAAGGACCTCCTTTGAGAAAAGTGAGTAGAAAGAAAAGAAAGCAGAGATGAGGCCTTGCCTCCTTTCACCATTCTCCACTTTACTAATTAGTTCCTTTTCAGAAGGTTTATTGGGATATCATACTTGCTCCTTCCTCATTGTATCCAGTTTTAACCAGTTAAATAATTTGTAGATGATTCCTTGAGTAATTGTCAATTCAAACATAATAAATCACTCCAGTTTGAAAAACTTTTTATATTTTGTCTAAAACTGACAGTTGATTAATTGAGGATTTTATCTTTAATTGGGACTGAAGGGTTTTCATGGCATAAATATTGATTGCCCTTTCCTATGTACTTACAATTTTAATTTACTGATATCTGGCATTCATTTTAGGACTTTAACTTGTTAAAACTGTTTACAATCATACATTTCAGTTTATCTACTAACTAGCCTATGAAGTAGGAACATAATCTCATTCTCATTTTACAAATGAAGAAACTGGGGCTCAGAGATTGAATGGTCACAGAATCAGTAAATATTAGAGGACTGTTTTAAACCCCAAACTCTTCCAACTTCAGGACTAATGTAATTTCCACTGCTAAACACTTACTATATTATTTTACATAATTGGAGCTGAAGAATTGGGGAGAACAATACTAAAGTCTTGACCTTTTATTATTTGCAAATATCCAGAATTTATTATGTAACTATTACACATTTGGCGAAAACTACTTATCAATATATTAGAACCATTTAAATGGTCCATTATAAAACCCTTGTTAGTATCAAAATGCCATTATTTCATGTATTTTTATTTTTAAAAGATTTGACTTAGGGGCAACTAGGTAGCAAGTGGATAAAGCACCGGCCTGGGAGTCAGGAGTACCTGAATTCAAATCCACCTTCAGACACTTAATTACCTAGCTGTGTGGCCTTGGGCAAGCCACTTAACACCATTGCCCTGCAAAAAAAACTAAAAAAAAAAGATTTGGCTTATAAATACTAGAAATTTTAGTAGTGAATATTGATTAAATTAAAATATAATCATATAGTTTACTGACAATTAGAAAGGCTATTCAGAGTAAAATATTTATGCTATAATCTATAATTTTGATTTGTACAAGCATCTCTTACCAAAAGTTGGCTATTTTAGAGCTTTCTTTAATTTGGTTGCTTAAGTATGAATTAGTGAAGTTATTTTGAGATGCTTTATTGGGTACAAATAAACCATTCAGCTGGATAAGACAGGAATTAAGGTGCTTAAACTATTAGTAAATTTATATGGGTAAGTATGGATATAAAATATAATTTTTGAAAGAAAAATTGTGCTTTTAGTTATTAAAGAAGAGGGAGTTTAGTCTATGGAGCCTAATGTAGTTTAGATTATGCTGGTTGAACATATTCCCAGCTGGTTTTCTTTCCTGGAGAACTGATGTCATAACACTGAAAGGAAGGGAAAAAAAAGTATCTCATCAATTCTTGCTGAAACATCATGCGTCAACAGCAGGACAGTCATTACTTATGTGCAAATGTGCCATCTGCTGTGCATTGAGGAATTGCACAATATTGTTGCTCAATAAATTGGTTAGAAAGATTTTTCCTTTCTTTACTAAAAGGGAAAAATCATTGGGAGTATTTTGCAATTTGTGGGGATAGAGAAGAAAGATTGTACTTCATATTCATTTTACATAAATTTCTAAAAGTTCAATAATGTAGACAGTTAACAGCCATTTATTGAGATTTTACTACACATGCAAATTTGGTAACCAGCTTGATATAGATTGACATTCCAGAAATAAAACATTCTACTTCCTGCCTTCTCACCACAGATAATGTCAAGGTTTTGTCCTAATCCCTTCCCTCTTGAAATGTGTTGCCTTGGAGATTTTCTTACCTTCTATGATTCAAGTATTCAAGTATCTATATGGATAATTTCCAAATTTAAGTATTCTTTCTTTTTGTTCCTGACTGACAGCATAACCTAAATATAACAGTGGAATTTCAAATGCAAACTCATCATGTCCAAAATGTAGTTCCTTATCCCTATCCTCACCCCAACTCCCACTCCATTTTGCTGACAAATTCCTATTTTTGATAAAGTCTTCTCAGCTCAAATACATAATCTAAGAGTCTAATGTATTTTCTTGACTTTTCTCTTTCTCATCCACCAAGTCCTAATCTACATCTTTTCAATCTTACTTGACATCTTTTGAATGTCTCCTTCTCTCCACTCAGATACAAGTCACACAAGTCAAGTCCTCACCATCTCACAACTAAATTACTGTAAAGGCTCCTATTTGGTGTTCTTGCTTCTAATCTCCAATATCTTTTCCATATAGTGGTCAAAATAATATTTCTTAGACTTTGGTTTAAACATGTTCCTTCAATGGCTCCCAATTATTTGTAGTAATAATGAAACTAATTCCATAGTTTGACATTTAGACTTTCCAGTTTGTCTTATTTACCCTTTCAGTCTCATTTCATAATACTCCCTTTCCTGAATTTTATGTTTCAATCAAACTTGACTACTAGTTGTTCCCTAGACTTGACACCCAACCCCCTACATTCTCACAAGCCACTCACCATACCTGGAAAGCATTCCATCATCTCTGCCTCTCAAAATCCTTGTTTTCAAGAATCAATTGGTATGATAATGAAGATGATGTTTGTCCTTCATTCTCGAAAAAAACCATGACATCAGAAAGATGACACCATAACATGCATATGAATTGTATTTGAGTGAGAGTGTAATTAGTCACCAGCCTCATTTTCTCCTTCCAGAGCCAACTGCGTCCAATGGGCAGATATGAATCAGAGACACTGAAAATGTCCTGAATGGAAGGTAATCAAGGTTAAGTGACTTGCCCAAAGATACATAGCTAGTAAGTGTCTTGAGGTTGGATTTGAACAAGTTCTCTTGACGTCAAGGATGGTGCTCTACCCACTGTGCCATTTCTAACTTGAAACTTTCCTTTCATACTCTTTTCTTTATTAATCTCTCTCCTTTCAACTTGTCCATCTTTGCTTCTGATTACCTCCTCCCCACCATCTATTCTCCCTTCTGTCAGCCCCCTTCTCTTATCTACTTCTATTTTCCTATAAGGTTTGTTGCAGTTCTAGACCAAATTGATTGTGTATGTTAATCTCTTTTGAGCCAATTTTAATCAGAGTAAGGTTCTTCTCCATTTCCTCTTCTTTTCTTCCACTGTAAAAGGTCTTTCATGTGAAAAAAATTTACCCTAAAATGGGGTAAAATGCTTCTCTTCTTTCACCTTCTGTCACTGCATTTCTCTCTCTCTCACACCCTTTAATTAATTTATTTTTTTATATATAGTTCCATCATGCCCTCTGTTCATGTATACTGTTTTAATAATGGAAATTCTGTAAGGTACAAAAATCGTTTTCCCATATAGGAATGTAAACAATTTTACCTTATTTCATCTCCTATGATTTCTTCTTATTCCTATTTATCTTTTTTAAAGTTTCTCTTGAATCTTATATTTGAAAGTTAGAATTTTTTTCAGCTCAGATCTTTTTATCATGAATACTAAGAATTCCTCTATTTCATTAATTTTTCTGAGTAGGTGAATCTTAGTTATAATCCTAGTTCCTTTGCCCTCCACAATATCATTTTCCAAGTTTTAATTAATGTGGAAGATGATTTGATCCATTAACATGGAAGCTGCTAACTCTTGTTGTTATCCTGATTTTGTCTCCACAATATTTAAATTGCTCCTTTCAAGCTACTTACAAGATTTTCTTCTTGATTAGTGAGCTGTGAACTTTGCTATAATATTCCTGAAAGTTTTCATTTTGAAATCTCTTTTAGGAAGTGATCAATAGATTCTTTCAATTTCAATTTTACCCTCTGGTTCTAGAATCTTAGGGTAGTGCTCCTTATTAATTTCTTGAAAGATGACATCTAAGGCTTTTTTTTTAGTTTTTTGCTAGGCAATGGGGTTAAGTGGCTTGCCCAAGGTCACACAGCTAGGTAATTATTGAGTGTCTGAGGTCAAATTTGAACTCAAGTACTCCTGACTCTAGGGCTGGTGCTCTATTCACTGTACCATCTGGCTTCCCCTTAAGTTCTTCTTTTTTAATCATAGCTTTTACTTAGTCTAATAATTGTTAAATAATCTTTCCTTGATCTATTTTCCTGGTCAGTCATTTTTCCAATGAGGTATTCCCCATTGTCTTCTATTTTTTTTCTTGATTTTTTTTTTGTTTTTGATGTCTCATGGAATCATTAGCTTCCCCTTCCCCAATTTCAATTTTTAAGGAATTATTTTCTTCAATGAACTTTTGAACCTCCTTTCCATTTGGTCGATTCTACTTTCAGGGAATTTTGTATAACTTTTTCCCTTTGGCTAATTCTGCTTTTTAAGATATTTTTTCCCTTCAATGGATTTTTGTGTGTTTCTTTTTCTGTTTTGCCCAGACTACTTCAAGGTGTTGTTTTCTTCAGTATTTTTATTTGCTTACTTCACCAAATGGTTGACCTTTCCCCCCGATTTTCTTGCATCCCTCTCATTTCTTTTCTCTACTCCTCTCTCATATTTGTTTTGAAAAATTCATTTGGAGGTTTTCCATGAGATCTTTTTGAGCCTGAGGCCAATTTGCATTTTTCTTTGAGGCTTTGAATATAGCAGTATTGACTTTGTTGTCTTCTTTTTAGTTTGTGCTTTAATCTTCCCTGTCACCATAGTGACTTTCTGTTGTCAGGATCTTTTGTTGTTATTTGCTTAAGTTGATATTAAATTTGGTTCTGCTCCTTGGGGGGAGCAGGCACTGTCCCTAGCTTCAGGCTTTTTGTGCACTTGTTTTCAGAGGTAGTTCTGGGGCAGAGGGATTGTAGATTTTCAGTTTTTCTAAGAGAGCATGATCTTAGATGAGGTGTGTTTACTATACTCCTGGCCTTTATTCTCATCTGTGAGCAACCACAAGGACTTTTTTCCAAACAAGAATTATACTTCCCACTCTACACCCTCCTGTCAAGCTCTGGTGTGCTAGTGCTGCTCCTCACCCTGGGACTGCAGTTCAGGACCAGGTCCTGAATCCCTGTATGGGCAACAGCTTCCTGCTTCAAGTGACAGTAAAGGGATGCTGTTAATCTTCTAACCAGTTGTCTGACTCCTTTACTTTCTGTGGGTTAAGAGTTTCAGAGTTTGCTGCTGCCGTGCTAATTCACTCACCACCCCCTCTCCCCCCAAGGACTTCTGTTGGTTCGCTGGTGCTGCCTGCACTGGCGCAACCTTGGCTGGCTTTCATACTTTTCTGCTGACCTTCTAAAGTTGTCTTGAGCTGGAAAATTACCTTGCCCTGTCCTTTTGTGGGTTCTTTCCACTACAGGATTTGTTTTGAGGCATATTTAAAGTAGTTTGGAGGGAAATTTAGGAGAGCTCAGGCAGGTCTATGCCTTTTCTCCACCATCTTCACTTCATCTCTAAAAGCATATTGTAGTTTGATGAGACCTGTAAAAGGCTAAGCTATTCTGATTAAGATACTGATCTAAGCTGGTTTCAAATAATTCATAATGAAAAATGCTATTCATCTCCAGAGACTGAACTAATGATCTTTGGATGCAGATTGAAGCATACATGTTTTACTTTATCCATCATGTTTGGTGTATGTTTGTTTTGCGACATAGCTAGTATGGAAATATATTTATTTTTGCATGACTTCATATCTGATATGATATAATGGTTATCTTCTCAAGGAGTAAGGGGAAAGCAAAACAAAAATAATTTTGAACTTAAAATTTTATAACTTGAATATTAAAATAAATTTTTTTTAAATGAAATGAATTGAGTATTTTTCACCTACTATCTTCTGAAACCAAACCTACATTTGGGTCAAAGTTTAACAAGTTTCTTTTTTTTAAACATGCAAAGCTTCCTCTATAAAGAGATCTTCCTCTCTAAAGAAAAAATCCTCTCTAATATTCCTATAAGAATGTCAGAACTAAATATCAAAACCACATTCTCCAGCTATCTCAGACTCAGAAAATCTATAAATATCTCATTGCTAGTCAGTGACATATTTCTTTTGACAAATCCCCATTCAGTGTCTTTTTGACATTATTTTTTTATTTTCATAGTCCCACTCTAAGCATTTACAGTTTCCTGTGTGCTCTATTACCATTCTGACATATCTGTTCCGTCTATCTTCTCTCCTCCCACCAACTACAACTCAATAATCAGTTCCAGGTTAGTCTTCCTCAAATTCTGCTATTAATAGACACTACCTACATAAATGCCTTAATTTTACATAGGCGAAAACTAAGACTTAGTGAGGTTAAGGTTAAGTCAGATGTGTAGTAAGATTCAGAGCTGGTATTTGAACCCAAGTTCTCTGTCTCCAAATCAAATATTCTTTGCACTGTTGATATTGTCAGTCTCCTGTTATGAAAACTGCAAAAATTATAAAATTGAAGTATTTATAAGGATTTATAGTGCCAACAAGATTCTGAGACTTTCTTAGACATACTCCCTTAAAAGAAAAGTCATTGGGCAGCTAGATGGAGCAGCGGCTAGAGCACCGGCCCTGGAGTCAGGAGGACCTGAGTTCAAATACAGCCTCAGACACTTAATAATTACCTAACTGTGTGACCTTGGGCAAGTCACTTAACCCCATTGCTTTGGGAAAAAACAAACAAAAGTCTTTTAAGACATAGTCCCTGTTAAAGTCCTTTCTACAGTAAAGTTAGAATGACATTGATGCTAAGAGGGCTCTCATAGCATTTAAAACTCTATCAGTGAAGAAAGCACTAAGCTTACTATCTAATAGGCAAAAATAACTAAATAAAACAACCCAGAAGATGACCTTCCACTGGTGGTTTCAAATTTCTATCTTGTCTTTTTATATACTACTCAGCAATAGTCTCACCTTGTTCTATGAACTCCATTGATGGGGGCCTAGGTGTTTTATGACTTCACTTCTTCAGCCTTGTTTAATAGGCTTACTCTACTGCACAACTGAATTTATTTTGAAAAGTTGATTTAGCCTTTAATTTGATGACTAATTTAAGGTTTCCTGCCCTGGTTTACATTTGTGAAGTTTGTCCAAAGCATGGAAATATTTGTGGCTCTAGTTTCTTTCCTAAACTAGTTTTGTTTTTTCAATTTTGTCCTCAAAAGAAGTCATAATCAATACCATTTATACTTCATGACTTAATTCTGTGTGTATATATTTGATGAATTTCAGTGAAATTAATAAAGTACAATTCAGATATTGTAGTTAGGAGATTATTTTAGTTTTCCCCCTAAATTACTCATGCAATAATAACTAAAAAAAGTTAGGTATTGCCATGAATAAAACATTGGGCTTGGAATCAGAAAGCTTCATCTTCCTGAGTTCAAATCTGGTCTTGGTTACTAACTTTGTGATGCTGGGCAAGTAACTTAACTTATTTTCCTCAGTTTCTTATCTAAAATGAGCTGGAAAAGGAAATGGCAAACCACTGTAATATATTTGCCAAGGACACCCCAAAATGGGGGTACTAAAGCATCAGATAGAACTTAAACTACTTAACGATAATGGCTGAAAACCATGACCTTATCAACCAGTAAGTTTTCTCACATCTGCTTTTTTCTTTAGTCATAATCAACTTCAATTAAAAAATGTATTATTAGATAGCATTAGTTAGGTACTAGTGGATGTATAAATGGATATTATAAAGTCTTATTGAAACTACCAAATCCGATGTGATAGCTTTTATAATTAATGGGCTATAAATGATATTTTAAATAATTACATTTCATTTATACTTAAATAAGTAAACATGTACAGTAAAGGTTACTGTCTTCAAAACTTGACCATAGAGATTGCTTCATTAAAGACAAAAACATTATTTCAAAATAAAAAAATAAAATTCTTCCTTCTTTCTTTCAAAATCTTCTAACTCTAACCATTCTTTCTTCTGAAGTAAACACACACACACACACACACACACACACACACACACACACATCCCTTTTGTTTCGTCCTTATTTGTTCCCAGTCAGTCCTGGAAACATTTTATCCTTATGCTTTTCGTTTTATTTGTAAACTTTTTTCTCCTTACCTTATTAATACAGAGTATTCCACATGATAAAATCTTCCCTCCTTTTTCAAAATGTGTCTCAATATTCACCTTCCCAAGAATCATTTCAATATTAAGTCCTATATAATGTACACTCTGTTGGCTACTATGTAAGAAATGTTCCCTGACCCGAAGATTGTAAATCCCACTAGGAAGATAAAAGTATGAGCAAAAGAATAACTTTAAGACTGTTAAATGCTAAACAAAATGCAACAGTGGTTCAGAAAAGAGAGAAATACATATGGGCTAGTCTATTTGCAAGAAGTGAGGATTTGACCTTGGTCTTGGAATTATGCATTCACAATTTTTATGGACTCATTGAACTTAGGATGTTAAACTTGGAAGAGACTTTAGAGATCATCTCCCTCATGCTATTTAATGGTTGAATTAACTAAATTCCATAGAAGTAAAAATAAATGGAGGAGCCAATGAAAACTCTCGCCTCCTAAATACCAGTGCTTTTTCCATGAAAGCAAACTAATTCCTTTCAGGATCTTCTTGTTCCTCTGTTCCTTTGTCTCAAAAGACATACTCTTCTGATTAGTTCCTTTGGGGGCCAATTTAGAAACCCAGACAATTAGACCCAAAAGTCATAGATAACATCTAAACAGAGGTTTCTGCACTATAGAGAAAGAAACAGAGGCCCTAAGAGACTAAGACATTTGCTATAAGTTTTACAATATACAAATAGTAGAATTAAAACTAAATTTGTTTTTCTGATTCTAATCATGTAAAATCCTCATCTGCTTCCTATACCTCCATGCTTCTTCTCAATGTCTTGACAAGTACTTTTTTCTAATTAGATGAAATCATAAAAAAATAAACAGGATTGTGATAAATGAATATTTCTTATAATGGATCACTTTTGAAATAATTATTAACATATTTTATATGACTATAAAGGTTTACATATAGGATAATAATGGAAAATTAGGTGTATTACAAAATTTATATAGTACAAGTATTGTTCCTATTATTTTAAAAGCAATATTGACTTTTTGCCTCCTATATTTTGAAGCACATGCAACTTGATCAATATAAGATGCATTACACAAATATATAGTACTCTCTGTGGAAAATCATCAACAACCTATACCTTTCTCTTCTTCCTAATGACCATCAAGGAAGATCTCATATTTGAAAACACAGGTAAATACATATTATACTTTGGAACTTATATTCCTGAGATCTCCTCAGAGAGTTCAGATCTAAACTCTTTGGAAAACCTGCATATCTTTTATCTGGCTCCAGATTTAGGGTGTGCTGGTAAATGGTTATTTAATTTAGTTCAACCAGCATTTTGAGTTGAACAGGATAGAAGATTAACCTAATCTGTAGGTATATGAAATATATGTATATATATATATGTATGTATGTATATATGTATTTATACAATATATGTGCATATATTTATGTACATACTTACAAAACTAAGGGACAGTAAACTTATAGTTTAAGTTATAGGTACTTATGCATTTCCATACTTTCGAAAAATCTTTAGGATTCCATATGGAGACTTCCATAGAGAGTGAGGTTGTGTGAAGGGGAGAGAATAAAAGAGGGGGCCAGGCTGTCCTTCTAAATTAAGAAAACCTGAGAGTAACTGCCCTAGAGAGATACCTTCTGCTGTGCTCATGTCAAGTTTCTTCTTTTATGTAAATGAAGACATGTTTTCTTTTATGCAAATTTTAGGAGTTAAGAAGTTTTTCTTGCTTGAAAAATAAATTTGTCCTGGATTACTTTAACACCAAGTACTATCTCCTACCTCCTACCTCCTATTTCCACCTAGGGAAACAAGGGAATTTTAATTAAAAAATGTTTTTTGGGGAGGAGTGTAGAACAAAATTGTATTCTTAATGTTCCGAATTGGAAATTGGAATATACTTCATGCAGTATTTATCTGTAGTTTAAATATAATTATAAAGTTTAGAAAGTAACTTGGAGGTCATTAATTTTATCCTGACACCTAATTCAAGAATCTCCTCTAAGATATTTCATATATATGGATACTTATCCTCTGCTCAAAGATTTCCAGTGACATTGAACTCATTATTTCACACAAAGTGCATACTACTTATGAATAATTTTATTTCATAGAAAATACTTCTTTTGTTTAGTCTTTGGGAAATTTCCCAGTGTTTCTAATAACCTTGAATTTCCATATTTCAAAGTTTCATCTTTTAAACATCCATTCTGCTGAATGATCAAGACAAGTGTGGTAGAATGCAGGTAGGAAGACCTAGATTCAATTCCAATTTTGATCCTTCCTGGCCATATGACTCTAGGCAAATCATTTTAACTTTTAGCTATTTAGGCAGTCCTCTAAGATTAGAAGTTACCAACCTAAATTCATAGTTATTATATCATTGAGATAATAGGCATGCATATAAAAATGTACACATGAATATATATAGATATAAATGTGCATATAAATAGATGTGTGTGTGTGTGTATGCATGCATACACATGCATCTTCCCAAGATCAAAGGTGAAAACTGAGAGGAGGGTCTATTCTTATATGTCTAAGAAGAGCCCATAGACCCAAAATCCAGAGATGGAGCCCTACTGGCTTTATGGCCAATAGAGGATGGAAAAAGAAGAGAAATCCCTATTTCCAATATTCTTCCCTTATGCTTCTTCTACAAAGCCTCTTTCAACTATGGCAGACTCACCTTTATAAAGACCACCAGAGAGATATATGTAAAATGTAGTCAGTCAACAATTAGCTCTCTAATGTTCAATTCTAATTCTAATTCTAATTTTGTTCACTAATTGCACCAAAAAATTCTTTATATTTCCTAAAGGGGTGGCAGAGTATTTACATAGTTCTGAATTAGTTTAAAAACCTGATATCTCATCTTTTTTTTTTTCACTCACTTCATGATAGCAATTAATGGAATCATCTATTCATTATATACAATGAAAATATTTATATATGTACATAGATATGTATCCACAAAATATGTGCTATATGTTCACACATTTTTCCTTTGATGATGCAACATAAATTCCAGTCATGGAATGCCACATTTTCTAAAAATCTAAAGTTGTGGATTACTCAAAGGGCAATGATGGAGAAAAGGATTGGGATAAATAGGATGCAATATATGGCCAATAAGAAATTATATAGGAAAAATATTGGAATGGCTGTCAGAGAGATATTTGCCTGGAAAAGAAGATAGTTCTATTATGTATGAAAAAGAGGAAAAAAACCAATGAAGGGTTCCATGCTTGTTTGATATCAACATTATATCAAAAGATCTAAAGGAAAGTTGCCAGTAAAAAATGTCCACCACCATATGCAAAGGATTTATTAGCACACATAAACAAGACTCACAAAGGATTATGCAAATATAGATTTACTATCTGCACCATTAGAGGCACTACCCATAATGAATTTCATGTATCTTTTATTAAGCCTTTATTCAGCTTCTTTTATGTAACACATATTTTGTGAGAGGTTCAAATTTAGAGAATCCACCTCAAATGTTTACATGGACTATGTGTGCCCGGCCTATGGAAGAGCATTCTGACTCACATTAGTCTGATCAGCCACAGTTGAACATACTGTAAACTGTCATTTTGCTCCTCTTTGAAATGAATGATAACAACCAATCAACCAACCAAAGAACTATGAACCTGGTTCCACAGATACAAAGAGGAAAAAAAAAGAAACAGTTCTTTCCATCATGGAGTTTACATTTTGTTTATAGAAATATCATTTTCACAAATAAATAAGCAAAACATGTACAAAGTAAGTACCCAGAGAGGAAAAAAAGGGAGGGGGAATTAAACATTAACAATGGTAGGATCAGGATAGGTATCATATAGGAACTGATACCTAAACTAAGCCTTCAAATATGCTTGGGATTCCATGAAACAGAAGTAACAAGTGAGTGCATCCCAGTCATAGGTAACAATCTTTTCAAAGGTCCAGAAATAGCTCATAGCAATGACATGTCTATGGAACTACTGCAAATACACCAATCTGGCTCTAGCAAGAGTTCACGAAGGAGAGTAATGTATAATAAACCTGGAAAAGTAGAATATTACAGTCAGATTGTGAAGGAATGAGAATGCCAAAGGTATTTGCATTTTGTTTCCTGGATGCTCCTCTTTAGTCTAGAAACATGCCTAATTCTCCTCTTCCCTGCCCCTCTTCCCATCGCCTTCCACTACCATTAAAAATTGTACAATCAATCAAAAAGGCATTTAAGTGCTTACTTTGTGTTTGAAAAAATTAACTCTTCACCAGGCTTTTCTACTTTCTCATGTTACCCTATATTTCTCCTTTTTATAGCCAATATCTCAGGAGGGGGAATAAACTGTCACACTCATAGTTTCCATTTCTTTACTTCTCTCAGCTCCTTTTGCCATCTTGTTTCCAAAGTTATGAATAATCTCAACTAACCAATTCAGTGATCTTTCTTCATTGCTTAATCTTCTTGACTTCTCAGCAGTATTTGCCACTCTTGAACACTTTTCCTGCATATTCTCTCATTGCTGGGTTCCCATGGCTCAGTTTTCTATCAGACTTTTTTCCTTTTACCAGTTGACTACCCATTCTGAGTTCCCTTTACTGAATCATTACCATATCCTTCTCTGGACTCTGCCTTGAACCCTCCCCTCATTTCAATATACTTAATATCTCAATGATCTCATTGGTCAGTTAACATATCTATACATATGATTGATATATCCACCTTAGTCTCTCCCGAGCTCCAGGTCCACATCATCAATGACTTAGTTGACATTTCTTACTTCATATCCAATAGGCACTGGGAACTCAACATACACAAAGCAAAAATCTACTCTTTCTCTCATATTTCATCCCTCTTCCTATCTTCCCTTTTTTTGAGGATGCCAATATTCTTCCATTTAGACAGATTTGCAACTTCAGTATCATCATTGAATCTTCCCTTTCCTTATCTCTCCAGCCAAACAATTGGCAAGTGTTGTTACCACTACCTCTAAAATATCTCTTTCAACTCATTCTTTAATTCTTTTATATGACCACCCAATCTAGTTCAAGCCTTATTACCTCTTTCCTGGACTATTTCAGTAGACTTCTAATTGGCACCTTTGTCTCATATCTCTCCCTTATCCACTTCACTATCTACATAGCTGCCAAAATCTTATTCTTTTTTTGTTGTTTTTGTTTTGTTGTTTTTGGCAAGGCAATGGGGTTAAGGGGCTTGCCCAAGGCCACACAGCTAGGTAATTATTAAGTGTCTGAGGCCAGATTTGAACTCAGGTACTCCTGACTCCAGGGCCAGTGCTCTATCCACTGCGCCAACTAGCCACCCCTCAAAATCTTATTCTTAAAGCACAAGTCTGAATATGTTACTCCTTTGAACAAGAAACTTGATTGCTAATCATTGCCTTTAGGATAAAATAAAAGCTCCCCCCTGGACAATTAAAATCTTTTGTGCATTAGTTCTGATCTATCTTGGAAAGACTATTACACATTTTCCACAGTGTTAAAATTTAGTTCAGGTTCCTCTCTTCAACCCCCCCACCCCCCGCCACACACACACACCTCTTCTAGTCAGAATAGCAAAAGATTTGTAAATAGCCCATGTACAAAAGGGGAAATAGTGAGAAATAAGGTTGCAAAGGAGAACTAGGAAGTCATGTAAAAATCATTTCAAAGAAACAAAATTTATAAATAGTATCACATATTCACCAAAATTCATATTCTCATGAAATGCATTGAATCTGCTGAAGTCAGCTAGGTGCTGCTGTCAGGGTTCTAGTCCTATGATACATGAATTTCAGGAAAATTCCAAACCTCCAGTTCCAGATAAGTGGAAGATCAAAAGGGTGCTGACAATCTTGAGATGATGACTTTAAAGTTTTACAAGTAATTTTGAGATACTGTGGGATATGTTAATAAAATACACTAAGATGGCACAGATAAGAATCTGTTTTCCAAAACCCTTATAAAAATGAGACCTCAAATTCCTTTCCCCTGAGTACACATCCATTGGGTCTATGCACTTATTGCTCTCAACACAAATCCATAGTCATGTGAGAAATACACAGTGCCTCTCCCTCTCATATTGTCTTTCTCATGCTACCTGCTTCCTTTCTCCTGCCTACTCCTACACACCTTTTTCTACTTGTCTTTTTACTCTCTGTGACTTATTTATTGGATCTTGCTTGGCTGACTAAAAACATGCCTCGTTCTTCTACCAAGTGTGCTTGCCACCTCATTTTCCAACACCAATTTTGGACTTTACCAGTGAGCATTCATATCTGTCCCCATTTTACACTTCTATGAAGTTACAGTCACACTGGCACACTTGCTGATCATGTGCACATTATTCTATCTCTCACCTTCATACCTTTGTACATGCTATTCCCCTTGGAATGTATTTTTTTTTTGTAAGGCAATGGGTCTAAGTGATTGCCCAAGATCATACAGGTAATTATTAAGTGTCTGAGGGAGGATTTGAATTCAGGTCCTCCTGACTCCAGGGCTGGTGTTTTATCCACTGTGCCACCTAGCTGCCCCTGGAATGTATTTCTTAATTCTGCCCATATGAATCCTTGATTCATCTTCATCTCTCAGGTCAAATGACAGCTACCTCCTATATGAGATTGGTTATGATACTCTTAGATGCCAATAACCTTCATGAATTAATGTGTATTCATTGTGTATGTATTGTATGTATTTGTATATGTATTGTTTTCCATGATAGAAAGTAAAATGTTTGAGGCCAGATAATACTTCATTTTCTTGGGTTTTATTACTTTTTTATAGTAAATAAATGCATAGACTCTAGTAGATTCTAGACATTTAATGATGTGTATAGTAGATTTGCAGTTTCATGTACAACCATCTTTTTATTATATATATATATATATATATATATATATATATATGTATGTATATATATTTAGCTTTTGCAAGACAATGGGGTTAAGTGACTTGCCCAAGGCCACACAGCTAGGTAATTATTAAGTGTCTGAGATCACATTTGAACTTAGGTACTCCTAACTCCAAGGCCAGTTCTCTATCCACTGAGCCACCTAGCTGCCCCTTTTTATTATATTTTCATGAAAATTTTTGTTTTATTCCATAAATTAAAAGTAAAATAAATATTTATAGATTGATTTATAGATTTATTCTAGAAGAAAATGGGAACCCCTGCAACTTTCTTGGCAAGGCTATGACATATGCATATGTCTTAGGAATATCAATTTGCACAACTTTGAAAATGAGAAACTATAGAAGTTAGTAGTTTTAAGCAGCAACATCAGATAGAGATTATAATAGTGGAAGTAAGAGATGATGAGGACATGAACTTAGGTGATGGCCTTATTAATAAAGAAAAAGGGACTTAAATATGATAAGGAAGAAGACCGATTAAGACTTGACAAATATCTATATATGGGAGATAAAGGGGGGAAAAAAGTCAAGGATGACTATGAGGTGGAAAGTCTAATTTATAGGAAATCTGATGGTATTTTCAAAAGAAAGAAGTTAAGAAGGGAGTGTTGGGAAGTATTTTTTGATATATTGTTTTAAATACATATAAGGATATTGAGTTTCAAATGTACAGTCATCAATAGGTGAAGAACTATAATTCAGTAGGGAAACCAGGACTGGACCTATACATATGTGTGTGTGTGTCTGTGTGTGTGTGTGTGTATTTGACCTTTTAATGCAAACACTGTCTGTCCCAGAATTGACTAGCTTTGTACATTCTGGTGTGAATTGACTCCTAGAAAATGTTTCATAGAGGTGTTTGGAATTGTGAAGGTTGGCATGGAATCTTCTATCTTGGGATCATGAGGGAGATGAAACCAGGCTTAAACAATAATCCCTCCTACCCACAACTTCTTTTCTTCAAGAGACTAAAATCAATTGTCACAACAGAGGCTGTTGAGGGTTTTTATTCCACACTGGGTCAGGAGACAGAGGCTAAGGTCATTTAGGTCATGACTGCTATAATGGCAGAAGGTGATAAGGCATGTCTGTGCTGCACAGTCCAAATTTGGTGAAATTTTTCCTTGGAGACATTCTCCTCTCAGAATGTGTTAATTGTCTCTTTCTCTTAGATTCTTATCAAGTAGAGTGTTTTATTGTCCTTGAACACAGAGAAACTTGTTATTTAATTCACTGATTTGTTTCTCTTCTCCTCTCTACACTTTGTTATTTCTTCCTTTGTAGTCACTGCTGATTTTTATTTTAAAGGTATTCATTTAAGGATATTTATTTTAAATATATTTAAAAGATATTAGAACAACTTTTGTTCCCTGATATTTCTTATAATGGTAGAGGATGGGAAAAGTACCAGTTTAGGAAAAGATAGCACATGCATTCCATATTTAATAGAAGAGTGAAGAATAGAGTGAGGACTAAATTTTTACCTGGGAGATCTTCACCCATTGCTGCTGTCTGGGATTTTTCCTTAACCAAGCTGTGGTGAATAGCATGAAAAATAAAAAGGACAGATTAGGAATATATTGAGCATTAAAAGAATTACTTTTACAATAATATGCTAAATATTTTGACAGATGTAGGAGTGCCATTTTGGTAATGGTTTAGTGGTATACTCTTGGGATCTCTCAGTATCTTTCCTTCATGATTGCAAAATCAATCCATAAACACATATAAAATGCCTATTTCATGCCAGACAATATGCTAAATACATGTTACATGTCATATGTCAAATGCCTATTAGTTAGTTATATTCAAGATGGTTGAGGTCTCCCAACCTCAACCCTAAACTTTAAAATTATGATTAATCAAATTCTGGAGTGTCAGAGTCAAAAAAAGTCAGATTGAGACATTATGCTCCAAGAAAATTTAGACTGAAAGGAGAGATCTGTGCCATGGAGATGCAATCTAGCCTAGACCACTCTTAGAGGAACTAGGTGGAGGCAATAGAACAGAAGCAGCTTTGGGATTCTCAAACAATGGTAAGGAAATCTGGCAACCAGTCAATAAGACTGGCCACTGATTTGTTTCTTGGGTTTGGTTCTACTCCTCAATGAATCGAGGCTCAGACTAGGGGAAGCAGGTTTTGCAAAGAAAATAGAGTTTTATTAAAGGAAGTTACAACATATTAAGAAAGTAATACAAAAGTTAAAAAGAGTTTCAAGAGAAGACCACGTGGATTGCTGATTGAATTGGCCAGGCCAGCTGGCCAGGGTTCAGCAGGAGGCTGGAAGGTAAAACAGAGTGAGCCCCTTCCTCAATCTCCTTAAATTCTCTCCCAGAGTTCCTAGGAGGGGCTGGTGACTTAGGAGTGATCCAAGTCCCTCATTGGAGATTTTGCCTTTTGGGGAGGGGTCTCTTTTGGGTGGTCTTTGGTATTTCCAGGGTCTGTGTTCCCTGGCTGCTCCACCAGAAAACAATGCAATCCAAATCAGGTTGAAGGTCAGGCCTTCAGGTGTGGCCTAAATTAGGTGATAAAGGAAGAAGGAACATTCCCTTTACAATGCAAACAAAAGATTTACAAAGTTTGTCTCCAACTGATCTCATCACTCCCATGCCCTGGTTTCTCTGCCTCAGTAGCAGTGGATGTAATACTGGGTACTGTTTAAAACTTCATTGCTTATACCTCCTTTCTGGGACACAGTTCAAGAATGGAGAGAAGCATTTTCAATCAAGAAAGAGTTGAGCCCTTGAGGAATAAGATTGTTTTCAGTCACTAGGAAATCAGGGACCCTGAGAAGGGAGCCAAGACCCCAAGGATAGTATTGATTATAATCTCAAAGGATAAGGGACCTTCCTGGCTAAAGACCACAGAACAGACTAAGACAGCAGTGACTACACCTTTGCCCAAACTTGGGATAATGTTCATCCCTGCTATTAAACTAGGAACAGAGCCCAGCATTAACATAATTTGAAATCAAGAAATAGGGTGGGAAAATGAACAAAGAAAATGATCCTGAAGATAAAAAAATAGTAGGGTGATAAGGAAGATTAAGACACAATATCAGGAGAATTCAAAATAGTTACAAAACCTCAAAAGAATTGCAAGTTGAACGAACACAAGTCCAACAATATTTCCTGGAGGAACTAAAAATTATTTTCAATATCAAAAAATTAAGTAAAAATGAGAATGAAAAAAGAAATTATGAAAAGATAAAAGAGCTCTGTTTTAAAAATGCACAAAAATACTGAAAAAAAATAGCACCCTAGAAAGAGAATTGGTCAAATGGACAAAGGAATGAATTTTACTGTTGAAAATATATTTTTTAAAAAATTGTCTAAAGAAAATAAGGTACAAAAACTCACCAAAATAAATCATTCCTTAAAAATTAAAATTTGGGTAAGTGAAAGCTAATGATTCCATAGCACAAAAATAAAAAAAACTAAAATTAAAAAGTAAAAGAATGAATTTTTCTGAACTATATCATCAGAAAAAAAAAAAACAACTGATCTGGAAAATAGATCAAGAAGAGATAATTTAAGTATTATTATTCTTCTATCTGAAAACCATGATCAAAAGGAAGTCGGGGAAATATTGGAAAGAGAAATAACTTTCATAGTTATTAATCTGTAACCTCTGTACTGATTATTTATCTTCCCTGCCTTCCTCCAAGCTATGAGTAGGTGAATGAACTTTTTATTAAAGTAATGGGGTTAAGTGACTTGTCCAAGGTCACACAGCTAGGCAATTGTTAAGTATCTGAGGCTGGATTTGAAATCAGGTCCTTCTGACTCCAGGGCCACTGCTCTATCCACCCAGCTGCCCCCAGTGAATGAACTTTTAGTAAAGTACCTTAAGGCCCTGGGAAGTAAACTGACTTGGTAAATTCTTGGTTCCAGGCACAACCCCCCCCCCCCCCATTCGGTAAACCTTAAAGGATTAAGTATTTGACCTACCACCCCTCATCTACATACTTCTCATTACCTCATCTCTGCTGCTGTCTGAGCTAATTGCCCCCACCTATGTCTCCCTATGCCATTCACTCCTCACTCCTTAACATGTACATGTACTTGAACTGCTCCTCTGCCTTTGGAGGGAAGCTTGCTCTGGGGGAGTGTCCCCCAAACCCTCCTGTTACTATACCTTTCCTTACAGGCTGTTTTCCTGTGACAACAGCCTGCTCTGGAGAAGTATGATTCCCCAAATAATCTCTCACAATTTTTTCTTTCTCTTAGTGGTTGATGCTGTCTTACCAGCCCAGCTTGTGACTTTTTTCTTCTTTACTTAACTCTTCCACTTCTATTGAAACTATCTTTCTACATCTAAAAAGAACTTAATCTGTGAACTTATTATAGTAACCTGTGAACTTTGGTATTAGCCTGTGCAACCTGTGAATTAAAATTCAAGCCTTTTCTTACCCTCTAAAGAACCTGGTGAATTTTTCATAAAGCAAACTCACATGGATTTGTAAATCTCCTCAAGCCCATTTTTTCCTGTCTTCAAAAGAAAGAGTCAAGACATTATATTTGAAGAAATTTTTGAGAATACTTCCTGGATATATCTTAGAACCAGAGGGTAAAATAGAAATTGAAAGAATTAATGAATCACCAACTGAAAGAGAACCCAAATGAAAACAACCAGGAATGTTACACCCAAATTCCAGAGCTCCCAGGTCAAAGAGAAAATACTTTAACTATCCAGAAAGAAATCATTTATTGCAATAATAAATTAATTTAAAAATCATTCAAATATTATGAGTCTACAGTCAGATTCACACATGATTTAGCAACAGACACATTAAAGTATCAGAGCATTTGGAATATGTCATTCTAGAAGGCAAAGGATTTAGGATTATAACCAAAAATACTTTACCCAGCAAATATGGAGTATTTCATGGGAAGAAAAAATAGATATTTAATGAATTGGAGCATAATCAATTCTTGAACTTCACATTTATTATTGATTCAAAGATGGAATACTACATGTATCTAACTCAACAGGGAAGGAGGAAGAGAAAGGTGAGAAAAGAGGAGTAATAAAGGGGAGGGTAGAAAAAGAAAGGCAGTGATAAGTTAAACACTTGGACAGGACATAAAGAGAGAAAGATAGAACAGAAGAAAATAGGATAGATGGAAATGTACAGCTAATAATCATCATTATGAATATAAATGGCAGCTTACCTACAAAACAGAATGGATTAGAAACCAGAACCTAAAAGTATGTTTTTTTATAAGAGATACACACAATTAAAATAGAGTGGGAGCTCCTTCAGCAGCAGTAATATATTATTGTATAGTATATTAATATAATATTTTATGATTTAGCAGTATTTAAAAAAAAGACTAGTAATCATAATTTCAGACCAAAGCAAAAGAAAGAGATATAATAAAAAGAGATAAGGGAAATTGCATTTTGGTAAAACATAAAAACGATAATGAAATAGTATCAATGCTAAACATATAAGCACCAAATGGCATAATGTGCAAATTCTTAATGAAAAAGTTAAATTATATATTGTTGTTATTTGTCCTTTGTTCTCAAAGAAGACTATGACATCATCTAGTGGATACCATTGATGCAGGATATAGGAAATGACATTTTGGACTTAAAGGTCCTGTGCTATGGGACAGAAAAGACTAATGTGTGATGAATCCTCTCTTGGCCACTCTTTGGTGTGCAATCCCTATGGCATGCATATTGGAGAGCATCTTGAGTCAGGTGTTAAACCACTCCCCAAGGGCCACCCTTGTCCAACAACTATGGTAATCCATTTAAGTAAGGGCTGCCCGAAGAGAAGCTCTTTTTTTCTTCTCCCCCCCCCCCCCAATACAGGATGAACACTTTTCTCTTTGAGCTAGAACTATGTACTCCTGGACAGTTTGCCAGAGAACTATGACCTGTGTTCCATGTAACCCAATTTCCTTGAGTCTAAGCCAGCTCTTGTAACTTTCTCTTTTTTCTCTTTCTCTAAGACACCTTGCCTAGTCCTTTGTTGTTCACCTTGTCCTCAAGCCACTTACTGTCTCTTCAGTAAAAAGATTTTATTAATCTATAAAATTTGCAGGCTTCTGAAATAACTCCTGGCTAGTTTAACTCCAGGTCTAGTAGAGATATTTTTGCCTTCACAAGAACTCTCAACCTTTCTTGATGGCATCAACTTCTCCCTCAACAAGTGAGTTGGATTTCTGTGAGGAGGCGCAATGCAAAGTTACCATCATCACTTTCCTATGAACTATCTTGGTCCCCTGACAGATATGGATGAAGATGACTGGGTATGGCCCTGGATGCAGTGGGAGAACTTGGCTTTTTAAAACTAGGAATTTCCCAGGTCATAATTTGACTGAGGCAACAGTAAATCAGTCATTAAGGTCAGGTAAGAGAGATGAGGCAAGGAGATCAAAAATGACCCACTTCCAAAAAAGGGGAGGAAAAAGGAAAAAAATTGTTGGTAAATTAAGATCCTGGGGCCATGTCAGTGATTAAGGCAGATAGGAAAGAAAATAATCCAGGAGTTTCTTTTTGCAAAACCCACTCCCCCACCCTCCAAAAAAGGTCAATCTAGGAGGGAATGCCCTCAGGGTTTCTAGTCAAAACAGAAACAATTGCTGTTTGAATTCACTCTGAACCAATCAGGGTCCAAACAAAGGGAAACCTAGCCATAGACCCATTGTTGACCAATCTACAAGAAACAGTATGATTTGAGCTTGTAAACCCTAAGAAATCTTATTAAACCTTTGGACAGAGCACCCATAAGTAGGAGAAGAAAAAGAAAAAAAAAGTCGAGAGAGAGAGAGAGAGAGAGAGAGAGAGAGAGAGAGAGAGAGAGAGAGAGAGAAGATTAAAATTTGGAAATGCTCAAAATCCAGTGAGATTAATCAAGTTGAAAATGAAACCCATTGAACTAAAAAATAGAAGCTTTAAGTCTAACTCTATCCACTATGCCATGCTGCATCTCTATCAATGTATATTGTACAATTAACAGATAAAATAAAACCAAAAAAAAGAAGCGATGAAAGAGAAGCATGCAGAAAGAAGTGAGAACAAAGAATGACAAATAAAAGAGAAAGGAAGGTAGGAAGGAAGGAAGGTAGGAAGGAAAGAAGGAAGGTAGGAAGGAAGGAAGGAAGGAAAGGATTATGGAGTTCATGAAGAAAAACTACATAGGATGTAAATATGCAAAAAGGAAATATGAGGTAATTTGGGGGAATGGTACATTACCAGATGGTAGAAAATAAGAGACCACATAAAAGAAAAGTAAATGAATTGAGCTTTGAAAAAAAAAAACCTAGGAATTCTAACACATGTCCCTGTCCTTGAAGGGCTTATAACTAAAAAGAGAATATGAACCTATGTGATAACTCTTGTAGATTCAATAAAGTGGCAGGTATCATTATCTTATAAGGTTTAGGAGGTAGAGAATGGCAAACAAAACTGAAAGAATGTTATGTTACTTTTCTAAAGTTCTCTCCCTCATATAGGAAAAGAGGATAAGAAGTAGATTCCTTTCATTCCAAGATATCCCGATCCCTTGATATGAGCACAGAAGAAACCTATTTAGGTCAATCTGTTCCCTGCTTAAGAGAGTGAAGTTTCTAAATTGCTTGCTTTATAAAACACACCTGAATCTTGTAAGTTTAAGGCAAGGGTACACTAAAGTACCTCAAAGTAAGTTATTTCAGAGCTTAAGGACAAAAAAATTTTCTCTAAACCAGGAAACACAAGCAGCTTAGAAAAAAACAGAGAAAACAATATGGAAAGTTGGAGGGAGTTCAATCTTTTATACCTCTCAATCAATGGTCTATTCTATATTTTGAGAAGGATTTTTTGTATCTCTTTTACAATTTTCCAATTCTAATTATCCACAGTATCTGACATATTTTTCATCACTTTTTGCATCTTTTACCATACTGTTAATTTTTTCTCATAATTTTCTTGCCTTGTGCCTTGTGATTTTTTTCCCCTCCATCATTCTTATTTGATTTCTAAAACATTTGTTTGACTTTGTAAAAATCTCATTGATTCCCTAAGAATTCATTTTGGGTTTGTTTTTTTTTTTTCTCTAAAACTTTGTTTATAGATATTTTCAAGCCATTTTCTTCTAAGTTTCTGCCTTGTTCACTATCATGACAGTAGCTTTTTTATGGTTATTTTTATGGTTGTTTATTTTGTTGGTTTTGCACATTTTTTCCCAGTTTATTCTTGACTTTGGACTTTAGAGTTGGGCTCCCACTCACTCCTGCAAATGGGGGTTAAAAAGATTTTTTTTGGCAATTGTTTAGAGGATAGATCTGAGAAGAGAGAGAAAAATAAGGAGGTCATTTGGGAGACTGTTGAGGTATCCAGTTGAGTTAGAATAAAGGTGTGTATTTAGGTTATTGGTTATGTGAGATGGAAAGGTGTTTTCATGGAAATAGAATTGTTAGGCCTACAATGAACTGGATATGGAAAATGAACAATGGACTGGACAAAAGGAAAGAAATAGGACTCAGATAATGAGTGGCTGGATAATGATAATGCTGCTCTTAAATAAAAAAATTAAAAAAGAAAATTGTGAGGGGCTAAATTTAATAGAACATGATAATAAATTCTGATTTTTTTTTTTTTTTTTTTTGCATAGCTTGGCATAGTTGTTGGAGAACATGAAGTAAACTACCTTTAGGTACTGTGCTCCTCACACAAGTAAGGCTCACAATGGCTGATTCACAATTTCAACTGTCTGCTAGGGAAGATTATAAAAGGGACTTTAAACTGAGAAAAGGATCTAGCAGATCCCTAGCAGAAGGGAGCTAGGATTTAAGAACATCAGGGAAAACAAGACTGGGCCAGTCAACATGTGTCTTGTTTTCTTTGTCTTCCCCAGAATAGAACCAAGTCATTTTCTCTAGTTTATGAGAATATCAGGGCCTACCAAGTGTATCTGCTCATAAAAAGTTGTATTGATGGTAATTCAATAGGAGGAGCAGATCTCCCCTTCCAAGTAAGAACTGGCTACCTGGGCAGAGAGTTGGACTAATGCAAGTATCAACCATGGTACTCATGGTTAGAGGATTATTTTGGCTTAAATCTAATTGTAGGCACAGATTGTTGTAATAAGATTGAGGTAAGGTGACCCTGGAGTTCATTGCAGTGATTATTAGAACAATTTTATGAACAGAAGAGGATCAAATAGAGGTGAGGAAGAGGTAGAGTATGTGTGTATGTGGGGGGGGGGAGTGTATGGGGGAAACATACCTCCAACATCTCTCATCATGATGATTCACAGTCTTGGGATCCTGGTGAAAGTACGTGGAACCAGGGTATGAAGCTCTCTCACAGACTGATTTCATCCAAAAAAAAATTAATTGTTAACGTGAAGTAAATTTTTATTCAAGAATTATGGCATGGGTGTGAGAGGAGATATCATTGTCTTCTAGCACTGCACTGACAATTAGAAGAACTAGATTTGAATATTTACTAATCTTAAGCAAAGTCACTACACATCTTTGGACCTGCAACATAGGGGACTTGAACTAGTTAGGGCAAGGGGGATTAAAGATTCAAGAATAGAGGTTGAAAACTATAGAGGGAATGATGGGAAGAGAGTAAAATGAAATTTCAGCAGCAATAGTCTGAGGAAATTCTAATGGAAGAGAGGGATTGGATGGCAAGGACAAGAAATACATTCAATAGGGGAGATAAAGTGGGAAAAATAGAATTATAGGAGATTATGATCAGAAAGAGACATTGTCAGAGTTTGTAATACTTATGACTGATGGTCAAGATCTGAGACATAGACATACATTTGGCTGAGGCGGAATAGAGGAAAAAGTCAAAAAAGTGAATAAATAAAAAAAGTGAAGAATTCATTTTTGAAGGAATATCAGCAAGTATATTGAATTCTCCTAGTAAAGCAATTGAAACTGGAGAGGAGAGGAAGACAGCCAGATACAAAAAAAAAGGAGGGAGAACAACCTCAAGGGCCCACAGAAAGGAGTCATTATGATCTGAATTAGGTAGTAAATTTTGATAGAATGAATTACAAAGAATCAAAATGTGCCTTAGAAAAGATTTAACTTGCCAAGGAGAGAGAAGTGGCAGCCAAAGGCAACATCAGTTTAGAATGTAAGTTTACTTATAAAATCTTACAAAAAAAGTGATGATGGAAGATTATGAGCAGTATCACTCTATAAATCAGAAAGACATATTGCATGGTAAAAACCATATTGAAAGCCTGGCAAGTAATCCAAATTAATTAGTGGAATCCTAGGGCATTTAAGGACAAAAATAGGAGAACAAACAGAAGAAAAATGGGAAAAGATCTGTAAATGTAAGGGATTGTTTTCACCATTAAGAATATCAGAACTGCTACACTTGGGCTCAAACTTTATAGTCTACAATGTTCTTTTGATTAGGTAAAAATAGGACTAAAGAATACAAAGAGAGAAAAAAAAGCAGTGGATCCTAGAATGGGAGTTTTCCAGAAATGATCTTGCCATTATGTTTTATTGTATTTGGATAAAAGTAGAGAGGAACTTCTCTTAGTAAGTTCCTCTTTTTTGTTAACAGTTACCCTGAAGAGGAGCTTCATAGAATTGCCATTTTCTCTGGACTAGGTGTTTATTACCTTTTGTAACTAGACCCCTCTGGCAGTCTTCTGAAGGCTATTTACTTTTGAGAATACTTGGAATATTTTTAAACAATTTATGCTAAATTTCAAAATGAAGTAAGTGAAATAAAGATAACACTCTTTCATTTGTCTCTCCATTCAATTAGCTTTTTTTCCCCTCTAAGTTCACTGATCCCCTTAATCTCATATCAAGAAAGAGTTTTACAAAAAAAAAAATACAATTTCACTTGGTTATACATTGTGTGGAATAGCTTCTGCAGTTATGTAATACATTTCATCTATGTCTACCTGGACAAATTGGTAGTTGACTGTTGTAGAATACAGATTGTTCTCTATACCACAAATTGCTAAATAGTGATTGTAACATAAATTTCAAATACTATAAATTGATACCTTTGGCCTTGACATGGAAACATTTCCAACTTGTACTGTATTATTCAGAGCATCTTATCTGTCAATTTATTATTGTAAAATGTTTAGCAAAACAACTTACATATGTATTGATTTTTAATTCTACACTCAGTTTCCCATCAAAAAAGTTGCTGTTTTTAAAATGGACTTACTGAAGATGTGTGTTAAGTAAAACGGAAAAAAAAGAAAAATAGGGCACAGTCCTACAGGTCAGGTTATGAACCCCTGCTGTAGGCAATTATACTTGGTCTAGAGACTCACTGTTATCTTCCTTTTTGATGTAATCTATCATTCCCTAGGGTAATGATTTTATACCAGAATTGGGTGGGGGGGGGGGGGAGGAAAGAGTTGGGAGTGATTGTGGATTTGAGATAGTAATCTGGGGACAAAAGAAAAACATTCCTATTTAATACTGAATGATAATGAAAAGATTACTGGGATCTGGAATCAGAAAGCTTTTTTTTGGAATCCAGTTTGGCTACCTATTTACCTATGTCACTTTGGGCAAGTGATATGGTATGCACTCTAATGATATAAACAGACATATACAGTATTTGCAATCAAACCTTATTAAACAAAATGGGTAAACAATATTTTCATCAGCCTAAATCTTAGAGGTACCAATAAGCTTTTCTAATACCAAACTTACAGCAAAGTTTCCACTTTGTCTAGCCTGAGACCTTGTATCTTACTTTGAGGTGGTCATCTGGAACTGCTCCATCAATCAGCACTGCCCTTAAGCGAATAACTGATTGCTTAAATCTCAAATGTGGGAAATAAAAAAAGCCAGTCCTAAATTCTTCCAAGGAATGGGCTATTGGATGAGGCCTTAGTTGGGTTTTTACTTTTAACTATGTGTGTTCCTATATTGTTTACCACATAGTTTGATTATTAGTTTGCATATAATTTTTTTCCACTTGTGGTCTGTCTTATCATATGGTCCATATGTTTTATCAGTTGTTTAGGAATAAAAACATAATTTACTGCATCATATCATAATAATGTTTATCTTATTCTTGAAAAAAGAACTTTCTTAAAACAACTCAAAAAATGGAGGATTAAAACAAAATGGAGTTAGTTATGCTAGGCTGACAAATTATCATGAAGGTAATAAAATTTACTCTGAACTTCTTTTATCAGTTATGCTAAATTGATATATATATATATATAAACACTAAATAGACCTATTTCACTTCATTAATAGGTTAAATTATAAACTTATTCTTACTATTTTATTAAGGTAATAAAACTTATTCTCTATATGCTTAACTTATATAGGACTTATTTTTTTCTCTATAAAATGTGCAAATGAGAATATTTTATCTTCAGATCCTTTCCTGATTCAAATCTACCATCTATTGTCCTATTCAAACAATTCCAGAGATTTTGGAGCAGAGAGGCTTTAAGGGCATGGATTAGGGTTGGTAGGATGGTTCCATTATCTCTACTGATAATATGGAATTACAAACTTACTTTTTTTTCTATAGCTCAACTCCTGAAAGTTCAATTTTACGCTTCTAGTTTGCTTGAGAAGGAGGAGTTTTGATTTTAGTGCAATTTTTAATACCACCACCAGGATGGGATAAATAATACTGACTCAGGTACACAAAGCGTAGAAGCTGAGTACTCACCAAATCTTTTATTAAGACAAGAAGACTTCAATTGAATGTTCCATTATGAATTCATAGTACCCCTGCTATTTATGCGGGGTCAGGATTTTTTGCACCCAAGAGAGGAAACTAAAAGACACTTTAATATACAATTTCTGGCAATCATTTCATTTTGAAACAAAGATATTTATATTCTGGTGATAAAGAAGGCAGTCTTTAAGGGGGGGAAATATTCCACTAATTCTCCAAGGGACTTTGCCTTTATTTGATGGATTCTACAGGTTTATGTGGAATGTTTGATTTTCTTTGAAAAGGGCAGATTCTTTTGATTTAGTGTTTGTTCATAGTGGATTCCTGTCTTGCATGACTTCTACCTCTTACTCATTAGGTAGAATCAATTTTTACATAAATTTTGCAATAATTTAAATTATCTGTTGAGTCATTTACCAGTCCTGTAAATTGACTTACTTTATTAAAAAATTTAGAGCATTTTTGGCATATGCATCTTCTTTTCAATATGGGAGATGAAAAATAAACTGCTTTGACATGTGCTCATATTTTACTAATATCTGTTCACTAGTTTACTCCTTTTTGAAGGAATATTGTGAATAACTAGCAGATTACCAAATTGGGTCTCCTGGAAAGAATATAGTAATTATAAGAATCAGGAAGTGAGTGGAATATAGAATCTTGAGCTCTGAGAAATGTTCCTGATATATTTTTGAGGGTTAAATATTTAAATGAATATACAAGTATTACTAAGTAAGAAATGTTTCATATGTTATCCCAGCTTGAAAATATTGAGAGAGAAAGGAAAAACTACTCTGTGTGTGTGTGTGTGTGAACTATTTCCTGTAGTTTAATATACATTAATGTTTAATTCACCAATTGTTTTCACTATTTTCTTGTCACTAGGTTTCATTTATTCTGAAGAGAGTAAGGTTGATGATTTTGATACTTCACTTAAGTCCAATTCATATGCAAAATATCACTCTTATAATATCATTTGTTCTCTTTGAGATTTAGGGATTAAACAATGTATGTTAAACCAAATGCTCAGAAAAATTAACATGTCTCTAAGAAGTTAACCTTATACTCTGTACATGATCACATTATCATTTTCTCTCAAAATTTGTGGAATTTCTTAGAGTGTGGAGTCATAAAAAGTCCATAAATGACTAGATTTTATTTTACTGCTTTCCCACTTCCCTACTTCCTCCCAGATCTTGCATTATCAAAGGATTATTTGAAGTCAGATGACTCAGTAGATAGAATGGTGGTTCTCAAAGTAGAAAGACCCAAGTTTAAATCTGGTTTCAGATAACAGCTGTGTGACCTTAGGAATGTCAATTAACCTCTGCTTTAATTCACTGAAGAAGAAAAGGGCAAGTGTATAATCTTTAGCAAGAAAACCTCATGGACAATATTGTCATGCTTGCCATGACCACCAGGTCATGAAGAAGCAGAATGAGTAACACTAACAACAACAGAATTGAAGACCTTAGACTTGCATAAACGATAAAATTGAAGATTAGAACATTTAAGTGATTTGCACAGTGACAACAATAGAACTAGAAGAATACAGATCTCTTGGCTCCAACTCCAGTGCGTTTCCTATTATATCACATTACCTCTCAAATGGGGATGCCTGTCAATTGGGGAATGGCTGAACCAAAGTTATGGTATATGAATATGATGAAATAATACTGTGCTATAAGAAATGATAAACTCAGTGATCTTATAAAAATATGGATAGACTTGCATGAATAGTGAAATATGCAAAACCAAGAGAACATTTTATATGGTAATAGAAGACTGTTTTAGGAACAATTTTAGCAATTAAATCATTTTGACTATTATAAATACCCAAATTAACTACAAAGGACCTATAAAAGAAGTTACTATCTGTATCCAGAGAAAGAACTGATAAATAGATGTATGAATAGAATAATTTTACATACATACATATATATATATATATTTCAAATGGTAGTCATCTCTTGGGTGGATGGCAGCAAAAAGAAAACAGCATCAGTAACAAAAAAAAGTAACAAAAATATCTCAACAGTAAAGCACTATTTTTGTTAAAGGATACAAAGTAGAAAATCAGAGCTCTACTTTACAGGGAGAAGAAATTGCTTTCTCCTATTTTTGCATGTATTAGTTCTTGCAGCGCAAAATAAAATACACTCAATTAGAGTTCATGTCAAACCTTTGAATTCAAATGCAACTTATTCTGGCATCATTAATTGAAGTGAACTTTTAAAAATCAACCTAAAGCTCTTGTTCTGTTCCATAGTGGACTTAACATACAGAAGCTGAATTTTCTTCAATTCACCAACTCAGTCAGTTAATATCTATCAGCACTAGTGTAGAGAGATTTATCATTGTTTACTTAGTCTTAAGTAACTCAAACTGTCTCTGATTGTCCAGGGACAATAGCAGTTTTGATAGTCAATAATAGGAACTGACCTGAAGCACACCTCTGAGCATCTCTTCAATTACCCTCTTCTGGACTCTTTCAGTGTCACCTTTATCTTCATTAAGATGAAATCACCAGCTCCCCCTATGCAGCTGTGGTAATGTACTTTGTCTCTGTTTAAAAGGAGTTGGTGATTTTGTCCTTTAACAATGTCCTTTGTGTTTTATGCCTGTTTAAATGGAGCTCACTAAAAGCTCTGTTCTGTTTTGCAGTTCTTGCTTGGGAATTTTTTTGGAGCCATTTTCCTCTCATACTTGAAATCCTTCTAAATTTTGCTTTCAGACCTAGAAATCATCACATGATCAGAAATGTACAAGATCCTTTATGTAAATGGGTGGATATTGCTTTACTATTTTTTTCTTTTTGCTCAATACTGCCAAAGCATTTAGAGAAGATAGAATGATTTCAAAGTGCTTAGCATTGTGCCTGCAACACATGATCATCATTTTTTTTATGGCTACAAAGGAAAGAACTGAGGTATTTTTCACACAAACTATCATCAATCAACCAAGTTAGCAAGCAAGCATTTATTATGATCTACAATGGGATCACACTGTGCTAATATCATGTAAAAATAAAAAAGTAAAACAGTCCCTGCCTCCAAAGAGTTTACATTCTAAAAATAATACTAAGATAAAAATAGCTTCACAAGAACCCTGGAAATAAGGCATTATTGTCATGTCCATTTTATAGATGAAGAAAGTAGGAAGAACAGAGATTAAGTGGCTTGCCAGGGTGAGTAAATGAATGAGACCTTATTTGAATTTCTGACAGTAGACCTTCTCCAGGGCCTTCTCCGTCGTCCTCTGAACATCCTCAGATGATGCTTGTGTGACATTAGTTATTTATTGGGAGAGGCTTTCTGAAGGTGTTGCTTCTAGTTTTACTCCTTAGTAAAAGTCATGGTGAAACTAGCTATATTGAGTGTAGTTCAAATCCAACCTTAGATTGTGTGGGTGACCATGGACAAGTCATTTAACCCTGTTTGCCTCAGTTTCCTTGTCTGTAAAATGAATTGGAGAAGAAAATGTCAAATCACCCTAGTATCTTAGTCAAGAAAACCCCAAATGAGAGCATGGAAGATGGACATGATTGAGAATAACTGACAACAACAGCAAAATCCTGGGCAAGTCACTTCTGCTCTCTTTGTTTCAGTTACTTTATTTATGGAAATGGGAATAATACATGCTTCCCAGGTTGACATAATAATAATAGAGTGTCTAATGCTAAATAAATGGCAGCTTTATGATGATGATGATGATGATGATGATGATGATGCCTAAAATTCACATTTGTAATTCCTTTCCCCAGGGAACTGGATATTCATCTCCATCTATCCAGAAACACAGGAACACTTTGCAGCTTCAGCTATTTCAAAATATATATTACACATCACTACAGACTAGTAGGCATCTACTTAGAGACTATATGCTCACAAAAGAATTATCTTGCTCCTCTTTCTATCTTCCTCCTTATGACATGTCATTTTTTTTAAAAGTCTGATAAATATATCTAGGAACACAGAAGTTATACATAAAGTATATAAAGGTAATCTGAAATCAGAAGTCATTATTTGCAGCTAGGGTATCAAATTTGATTTGAGTTGGTTTCTGGATTCATGATTGATAATGGCATTTTTTATTCACTTGACTAATGAACATTGCATAAAATTACATGTTATTTTTATTATAATAATTTTCTCTTGAAATTACAACATACATTTATTCAAATTTGTGAATTTAAACCCAAATTCATATTTTTGTTCCATATCCATATTCCATATTCATTCAAGTTTGTGAATTTAAATCTAAATTCATATTTTGCTCCAGAATACTTTTTAATTTTGTCATAGATTCCAAACTTGAAAAAATATTAATTTTAAAACAATATACTCTGATAATAAGCACCTAATGAACCAAGAATGAAAGTTTCTATTTTGTTTCACTTATCATTTTTTGGCTAAAGTCTTGAAAAAAATCCTCTAAGTAGATAGTAACACTAGATGTGGGTTCCTTCTAGGCACTTCCCCAAAACAATTCAGTCATTGGTAGAGCCAAAAAAATTTATTTCATGTATCATTTTAAGATCTGCAAAAAATCTTATGCAAAGAAACATAAAATTGTTTCATTTTCTATTTACAATAATTGAACAAGATTGAGAGTTTAAGTATTATTATCATTACATTTTTTACAAATGTCAAAATCAGGAAGTTTAACTGACTTATCTATGATCACATGACTAATAAGTGCTTGAGCCAGGAATTAAAGTCAGAACTTATCTGGCTTCAAGTTCAGTTATCATTCTACCATGTCATAAAGGCAACCTCTTATCTGGAATGTTAAGAGAAAGAGATAACAAGTGCATTTATTTGTTAATATAATTTATGTGCACTTGTGTTGAAATATACTTAAAATATAACAACAGCTTAAAGTAATTTATATGCATTATTATATTTGATCATCAACAATTCAATATAGGTTGTATGTATGTGTATTGCTATCTCTATCATACAAATTAGAAAAAAATGAGACAGGCTGGATGAGGGATTTGCTCAAATACACATTCATTCCAATTCAATAAATATCATTTCTATGCTTTTGAAAAAAAAAACTGTAACCGTTCAGTGAAGTAGAAACTGAGTAATAAGAACATTCAATCAATCAACAAGTTTAGTTACCTACTATGAGCCAGGTTTATATTCTAAAAATTCATGGAGGAAAGGATGAGAAGGTCCCATGTAGAATTGTTAAAATCCCTTCCTTGAATTTCTTGAATGCTCTCTATCCTAAGGGAAAGCCTCCCCAGTTAAAATGGACATTTTGGTAAATGTTTTAAATTGACATTCAATTAATGCACAACGAAAAATTTTCCTTTCTCTCTTTCCAATTGAAAGTTGAAAAATACAATGTGATATAGCCCATAATCACTAGACTAGTGAACCTATGCAGGGAGTTAGGTTGAACCTGAGGTGATCTACCAACACACCATAAAGGAGATAATCTAAGATTTCTTCTTTTTCTAGAAACTAATAAAAGTATTTGTATTACGATGAAATGCATGTCTTCTGCATTTATAATCTTTTGGTTTTATTGGTAAAGTCAACTTTGGAATGTAATTCTAGTGTCCTTTTTATAGGATTTTCAGGCACTCAAACTTTTGACTCATTTTTTTTATACGTACCCTTCAAATTTTTCCTTTAGAAATATACTGTATTTCCAGTGGGAGATATAACAAATGCATTTTATACATCTGCCTAAATTTGGAGGTTTTTCTTCCATGTTATGAGCAACTCTACTAGTTGGATGCATATTTATATTGTCATAAAATTCTTTTCAAATGAGGTATTGATTTCCAAAAACTGAAACTCAATCTTTTTAAAAAAACATATTAAAACTGCATTTAAGTCAGAGGACCCTAAGAAAAATGGTCATTAACTGTATCATGGTGTTTTAAACTTCCTACCTTAAATTATTCTGTAAGTTACTGGGAAACAGCTGTTGCATTTCAGTGTAGAACTGGATATATTTCAACGATGAATGAAGTGATGCATACATCATGGCAGTGCAGGGTGGCCCTTTTGAAAAAGAAATCCTATGAAAACAATCTGACCTCAAATGGAGTTTCTTGTAAGAATGTCACTGCAGTCAATTTTCAATTATTCTGGAGTAGATCATCCATTGTGATATGGAGTCCCATTGGTGCAGACATAAGTTCTTGACAGCCAATAATGAAACTCAACTAGGAACTGGTGTCAAAACTGGGCAAATAAGGGATGAATAGCCGAATGTATGTATGCATGTATCTGTGTATTTATATGTATGCATGCACATGAAACATGCTACTAAGTGTACCTTACCAAGAAAAATATAGATGATTTCCTATCATCTGATATTTCGAATCAGAAAATTTATTCTCTTTGTCATGAAATTAGACAAGTGTACACATGTATATGTTGGCTGTCAATGAAAAATTAATGTATGTTCTCTGTATAGGTAAAATTGTATTTCAATTTGTTAACTGAAAAGTTTAGTATCACATAGGTATCCAAAGCACTTAGGATCTATTAGGATAGGGAAAAAAAACACAATTGCAATACAAGACATTCCAGTTATACAATGCATAACTTCTAAACTATTCACATGCCTTCTGTATAGACTTAAAAAATATGTTTTGTAGCTAAAGTCAGACTTACCAACTTAATCCTTAAACTATCACTATGAGATCAGGTGTAAATTATTCTCTCCTCTTATACAAAAATGGCACTACAATCTTTTGAAATGAAGTATTCTAAGCCTCCTCCTTGAACAAATTCAAATATATTCTTTTCTAATCTGAAATTGAAACATTTTCACTTTGTTCTGTAAAACTACAAGCTAATGATAAATGAGGAGAGTCTTCAGTTACATTTACTCTTATCTCTTTTGAAACAGAAAAATCTGGCAGCATCTTATCTGGACTTTAACAAGTGGAGATAAACCTTGATAGAAAAATGTCTCTGGGCTGCCATAGCTTTTTTAGTAACAGTAAACTATTTAAACTAAAAGCAGCTGTTGGATTAAAAAAAGTCAATCTGAAAGTAAGATTTTCTTTCAAGACAGACATACTATTCAATGTGGATTTCATTCAACTGAGAAAGAAACAATAAAAGAGAACTA
This sequence comes from Macrotis lagotis, assembly GCF_037893015.1. Taxonomy (NCBI): domain Eukaryota; kingdom Metazoa; phylum Chordata; class Mammalia; order Peramelemorphia; family Peramelidae; genus Macrotis; species Macrotis lagotis. The sequence continues at coordinate 163,048,219 of NC_133664.1, read as the reverse complement.
TAAACTATATGTTACATATGTAAAGCCATTTCAATGAATTTCTTTTGGCTAGGGTACAGAGGATGAAATAATGACCAGTCCATGTAATTGGACGTGAATAAGGACAATGCTGCAATGGTATACAATTAAACTCATCATCATTGTCATCATTTTTTTTTCTTTAGCTTTCTGACAACTCAAGATGAAGTGACCTGGCTTCTCAGTTTCCCTAGAGTAATTCCATTTTTCACCTTCACATCTCAGCTGCCTGGGGGGGGGGGTGCATTTTATAGCAGACCTAAAAAGGGTCTTGGTTCCTAACGCAGCATAATTTAGGAAAGGCCTCCCTCCTCCCAGAAGTACCTGGAAAAAAAAAACTGAAGTTCATAGGATTTTGGGGGAAAAAAAGAAGAGGAAATCTAAGAAGGGAGATAGTCAGAAAACAGGTGTTCACTCTCTATATAAATATAAATTGACATTTTAAGATTTTAAGTCTTATGCCATACCTGAGATTCACATCAACCAGGTAATCTGCTTCTGAGCTCTGCTAGCCTTACTTCAAAACAATTTTAGAATTCTATTCTCTCAGTATGAATTTGTGTGTAACTCTCATTTGCATCCAAACTCACATCTATCCCACCTGGGCTGTGACACTGTCCATATTATGGTAGAATGGAGAGAACACTGAAAGTTAGATGCACCTTTATAACTTGTTACCCTTATTTAATCTGGTGATGTTACTTCATTTAGCTGAGTCTCAGCTTCCTCATCTATAATAAAGGAAGATTGGATTAGTTGATCTCTAAAGTCATTTCCTGCTCTAAAACCCATGATCTTCTAAGGTCTTGTCTCTATATTACTGGGAAAATAGAAATATCCCTGAGAGGACCTTGCTTGTCTAGATACAGTCATAGAGTAGGAAAGATCATGGGAATAACTAGTTAAGATTTTGTCTGAGGTTTCTGAGGATGTCCTATCTTCACATCCAAGGAACAGGATTTGGGGAAGACCTATTTATGAGGTAAAATAACTCAGAAAATCCCATTTTTAAAATTTAGTTTCAATAGGAAAATGGAAGTACTATGTAGAAGAAATTTTAACAATTTTGTGTTTGTTCACAATGATGCCAATTGCACAATGATTCTGTGGTGTTAGGGTAGATGGGGTTGAAACAGAACAACAATGTAACTGGTATTCCTATTTTCTCAAATGGAGACCTAAAAATAATCATTTTTGGGTGTCTTTTTTTAGGTTTTTTGCAAGGCAAATGGGGTTAAGTGGCTTGCCCAAGGCCACACAGCTAGGTAATTATTAAGTGTCTGAGACAGGATTTGAACCCACATACTCCTGACTCCAAGGCTGGTGCTTTATCCACTTTGCCATCTAGCCACCCCTTGGAGTATCTTTTTAGGAAGTCAGTGTAATATGGAGCAAAGAACTCAGGATCTGGAATCAGAGAAGCAAGTTTCAAATTCTACTAAGCTCAGAAGCTTAGTCCTTGGGTGGCCCTGGGAAAACTACTTAATGTCCATAGGATGCAGTTTGCTCATCTGTGAAATCAGTGGGTGGAAATAGAGTCTCTAAGGATTCTTCCTATTCATTCTTTGTACCTGTACTTCAGTGTCTCTTAAATAGTTGGTCCTTAATAAATGCATGCTTGACTTAGTGGTCAAATAGGTAGGAGAATTAGGAGAAAGCAATATCAGATAAAAAGATGGAAGAAAAAGTACCCAGATTGTCAGAAACTGTTTGAAGCATTGTTTCTCAGAATCTACCCAAGTACTTAGTACATAGTAGTACTTAATAAGTATTTAGTAAGTTGGATTTCATATAAAAATGAAAATAATAGCAAAACAATTGCTGAGAAAACATGTGGTAGTCTCAGATAAACTGCTTCAAACCCTGGGAGATACTTGGACCTGAGCTATAATAGGGACTCTGTGTTCATAGACCTTTCAAATTCTGAGGAACTCTCCAAAAAATTGATTTCAAAATGCTTGTAGTCTGTTTGAATTCTTCCAATATTGGCTCACTGACAATTCTTCTTTTAGCTTCAATTAACTTCAAAGCTTATTTTTTGAAGAAAACATTTGTTTTTTTTCTGTTGATTTTGAGTTCTGCAGTTTTATGCTTTGTCTATGAAGCAATGCATATGGACTTTCAGGAATTTATTTTGGAACCCTGAAAGAACATCAACTCATCTGCCAATTCCTTGGATGTGATAGGTTCTATTAATATTCAAAAGCTGCCAATTTTCTTTATCTTTGCTCTTTATGAGAGACGGCTGGTTGGCTGGGGGTTTGTCTACTTTCATCAAGTTTGTTGTATGAGGTGTCATTATAAAATAATGAGTCTGATTTTCCACTGTGGGTTGTGGAATACCTCATTATTATGCAGTCAAAATTCATCTCCATGGAACATTAAAAAAAAGCTGGGGGTAAGATTTTCCACATTTTTGCTACTTTTGTATTCTTATAGATTCCTTTTGGCACTGTGATTTATTTTATAGTATTGAATCCTTTTTTTCTTTAGAAAATGTTTTTTATTGGTGCATTTTATATGTGTCTCTTGACAATGATCTAATTCCTCTATCTTCTCTTCTGACAAAGAAGCATAATTAGGCGGAAACCCCCAAATGTTGACCATGTCTAACAATATATATCTCATTTCATTCTGCACTTATAATCTAATACGGGGAGGCATGTTACACTACCTTTAAGGTCTAGATTGGCCACTGTAATTCTCAGTGTTCTGAATATCTTGCTTTTTAACAAAAATATTAAGTCATTTTTAAGACTCATTTTTTCTGAAAAATTTGACTTGAATTCTATACCTGTCTCCATTCCTTCCCCTGCCTATTGAAAAAGCAAACAAGATGATTTTGTTTTTCCATCTTAATGTTATGGCAGTATTTTATGATTTTTTCCCTGTTTACTAATTCTCCTTATTTCATTCATATAACAAGTTCCTATAAATAATGAGGCAAAATCCTTTAAAAAAAAACTGGTAGCAGCAATAGCAATAAGAGAAAGGGATCAGAAGATCTAAAACATTAAGACAAAGGCAAAGAGCAAAAGGGGTATAAAGCATTAAAACTAGAAGGGTCCTTAGAAGGTCTTTTAGTTCAACACTCATTTTACAAATAAGGAAACTAGGACCCAGAGCAGATGAGTGACTTGTCCTTATAAATAGAGATAACAGGTTTTGCTGATGGAATTCAACCCAGGTGGTCTGACCATAGCAGAGTACTCTTTGCTCTGTCCTACATTGCCCCTCAGCCAAGAATGTGATAAATGTTCGGGACACAGAATTTAGCACCGGAAAAGATTTTTCAAGATCTCTCAGTTATAGCTTTTAGAGTTAGAAGACTTGTGTTTAGAACCAGCCAGTACAGTAAAGGAATTCTTAAACTGGACTCTATGGACTGCTAAAGGGATTAAATAGGGTGTCTGTGAACTTGAATAAGGGAAAAGGGGGAAGCATCAATTTTTATTTCCTTTGTAATTCTATGGATTTGATTTGTATTTTAAAAACCTTTTTCTGTGGAATGACCCATAGACATCAATGGACTTCCAAAGGGGCAGCTCACATACCCATGCCCACACAGACACAGACACAGACACAGACACCCCCACCCCCACCCATAGAGACACACACACATACACACACACACACACATACACACACAGACACATTATTCAAAGCCTTTCACTTTACAGATGAAACTGAGGCATACATTGATGAAGTGACTTAATAATGATCATGACAAAAATAATTGTTATTGCTGTTTGTTCTTTGTTCTTGAAGAGAATTATAACATTAGACAAAATGATGATTTGGTAAACTGGATTGAAGTGAAAGATTAGATTTAACTGTTCTCTCAGTTAATGTAGCATAGTTAGGGATGATTACAAGGTTCAAAATCCAGCACTTTTCCTATCAAACTCAGATCCATAAATTTGTTGACAACTGCCATTGCACTCTCTATACACACAGGATTAAAAGGGGTTCTGCTCTTTAAATTATGGCCTTGGGTAAAGAGCTCAGCCTCAGTAAAAGTCCTGCTTCTATAGGGTGTCTGAACATGGTAAACCAGATATTTCAGGTACAAGAAAATTCTTGACTATGGTAGTATGAAGAATATTTATATTTTTATATATGTGTGCGTATATATGTATATAGAAGTATATATACACAAACACATCTCTCTATATATACATAAAGATAGATAGATACACTTGTATATATATATATGTATATACATATATCTATATCTATATCTATATCTATATCTATATCTATATATATATATATATATAGAGAGAGAGATGAATTCCAGGTCCAAAAGACAGCTATACATACAGTTCAACTTTATCCATCTTAATAGATAAATCACTTCTCCACTTGTTGCTTAATGAAGACTTGCTAGATGTTAGAGAAAAGACTATTTTATTTGGTACCACATGCCCTGGTGTGATATCCTGGCTCTGAGTAATATTAGCTGTGTGTGCACATCCAAACCACAATCTCACTGAGCCTCAATATTCTCATCATTAAAATACAAATAATCATATTTGTATACATACAGCACTGGACTGGGCAGAGGTGAGTTTGATCCATTATATTTCCTTGCTCCATACTACCTTCATGGAACATTTTATAAAAGAGGCAGTATTGTATAGCAAATAGCGAATATGGAATTAAATGCTACCTCAGACACTGGTTGCAAGACCTTGAACAAGTCATTCAAGCTATCTTGACCTTAAGGTCTTCATCTGCAAAATGAGGAGGTTGGACTTAAGGACCTCTTCTGTTCTTATGATATTGTTTTGAAAGTCTTTTGGTAAGGTCTGTTATTGTTAGTTTACTAGACTTTGTTCTGAGTAAAACAAGTGCTTTTCTAAATTATGTAGGGAAAAATCCAGATTCAGATCTCAGTCTGAAAGACTCTATCTTTTCCCCCAGCATCCTCACCGAATTTCTCACTCTATCCTCCTTGTGTTCCAAATCTTGAAAATGCTTATTTTAGTTTCCCTGCACATCCAACCCACACCAGATTTGCTAAGCATACCTTAGCTTCTTTTGCTCTTCACTTTCTCAGTTCTTTTTCCTTTTTATTTATAGCTCTCTCCCTTTTCCCTTTTATCTTTCTTAGCCACTTTCCTTTCACACCTGTTGCATAGTCATTACAATACCTTGGGGTCTTTTTAACCTTTGTTTCCTCTCTTTTACTCTTGGTCTTAAGGCTAACATCCTGAGCATCACAAGTATCCCTATTTGCATTCATAAAAGTTCTTGTCTACAAGGAAAAGGAAGGGGCTACTCATAATGAATACTAAAGCCAGGAAGGGGATTATTCATCTCTGTGGGGAATTTGGCTCTGGACTAGGGAGGCTGGAGGGATCAGGTGTAAGGACTCAAGAGTCTTAATGAGGAACATTAAGAAATTTGGGTCTTAGAAAGGGAAATTATGTGCTCAATAACAAAAGTCTGGGACCTAGCTAAAAGGTGAAGAAAAAACTTCCTACTAACTTCTTCCTTTCTAGCTTAATGCCCACTCCTTCCCTCTCTTTTTCTTTATCTAAATTAATTTATTTATTTTATTAAAAGGATTAATTTAGAGAGCTAGAAAAATTATAATCAAATTTATATAGAGGTCCCAAAAGTCAAGAACCATGAGGGGAATCAAGAAGAGAAGTGGGAACAAAGGAATCCTAATAGTGCCAGATTTCAAACTTTATAACAAAGTACTATTTGAAAAACAAACAAACAAACAAACCCAACAGATTGTTCTAAGAAACAGATTAGGTAAGAGATAACATAAAAAGAAATGTAACTGATAATCTAGTATTTGATAACACAAAGATATCCCCCCCCACAGTACCCCCTCCTTCCCATCAACTATTTAACTATTCACAGGAAAATGGCTGGGAAAATTGATCAGTAGAATGTTCAGAAATTAGATTCAGATCAACACCTTATATCTTATGCTAAGATAAGTTCCAAATAAATGTATGACCTAGATGTCAAAGATCATATCATTTGAAAAACAAAGGACAATTACCTGTCAATTTATTGATTAGAGAAAAATACTCACTGAATAAGAGTATCAGTTGGAGGAATAATTCAGATAGCATAAAACTTAAACCAAAAATTAAACATGTCTAATTTCAAAGATATATAAGGAAATGATTTAAATATATAAGAATAAGATTTATTTTCCAAATGATAAATTATCTAAGAATACAAACAGGCAGTTCTCAAAGAAACACAGGTTATCAATAATCATAAGGGAAAAAAGCTCCAAAATCACTTCTACTTAGAGAAATACATATTAAAGTAATTCTGTGATCATACCCCACCTTGACAATTGATAAAGATAAGAAAAAAGGAAAATGGTAATTGTTGAAGTTACTGAAAAAAATAGGTACATCAATGAACTGTTAGTAGTTTTGTGAAGGGTATGATCATTCTGATAACTAGCTTGCAATTATCAAAAAAAGTTACTAACCAGTGAATGCCATTTGCCATTTGATGCATGTACACACAGGCCTATACCCTCAAAAGATCATACAAAGGTTGAAAGGTCCATCTCTCTCTCTCTCTCTCTCTCTCTCTCTCTCTCTCTCTCTCTCTCTCTATATATATATATATATATATATACATATATGTACATATATGTATATATATGATATAGTATATTTTCAATAGTACCTATTTCTTGTAAGCTAAAGGAATGACTGAACAAATTATGTTATATGAATGTGATGGAATACTACTGTGCTGTAAGAAATGAGGAAATAAGTGATTAAAAAAAAGAAAAGCCTTAAATAAATTGAGACAAAGTGAAGAGAACCAGAACAATCCATAAATAATATCAACATTTTAAAGAACAATTTTGAAGACCTTTATAAACTGATGAAGAGTGAAATTATTAGAACCAGAAACTATTTATGCAATAACAAGAATATTGCAGTGACAACTTTCAAAGCTGTTAAGAATTATGATCATTACAATGAACATATATGACTTAACAGTTTAGATGATGAAACATACTATCAACATTCTTACAAAGAGATGACAGAATTTAGGGTATCAGATAAAACATAGATATAGCTATAGATAAAGATAGATATGTAAGCAATACACATGTGCACATTATATATACATCTATTTTACATTTAATAAAGGAATTTATTTTGTTTCACTATGCATATTTGTTATAAGGAATTTGTTTTTCTTTTTTTTTTCTTAATATGATAAGAGAGGGGAATGATGAGAAAATAGATTTCTATTGATAAAAATTTTAAAAAAGTAAAATAGATGGGTGCTACAGTTTGGAATGCTAACCAGCAGTTTCAGGTAAGGTCACTGTATTTTTAAGTTTATTTAAACATTTTTCTTTGTTAAAATCCTTTTAGAGTGGAGGATTCTGTAAACATTTATAAGCTAATGATAAAACACATCAATAAAGTTAAACATAAATAAATGTTTGCTGAATCACTGATTTTGCTTTTCTATTTTTTGTCAGGATTTAAACTGTCAGGATTCTAGCTATTTTTTGCTTTTATAGAAGGAACATTGACTTAAAAAATTAAACTCAAGGAAATTCATCTCCCAACATTCCTCTCCAAATAATTTTGCAATAATGCCTCAAATCAAATTCTGGAGTGGTACAAGAAATAAAAGATCAGGGTGAGACATTTTCCAGACATTTTCCAAAATGACTTCAGAGGTCAGAAGGAAAGATCCTGGGGAATGGAGACTGACCCAGAGCATATTCAAGGAGGACAACACAAGCTGTGAGCCTTGGAGGTATCTACAATAGCAATAGCAGCAGCTGTGGAGCTCTCAGCAAAGAAATTACAGTAAAGAAAATGGACAATTGGTCAGCCAAACATTACAGGCAATGCCTGTTCTAACACTGGTGCAAAATCTGATGCTATCTAGCAACATTTCAAAGTCTCATTTCATGGGCAGAGAGAATCACTAAAGCTTGTAAACATAGGGGATTAAGGGTTCTAAAAAGCAGTGCGCTTGGAGTCAAAAAGGATCACAGACATTGAAGAACAATTGTGCCTTGAAAAATAGTTCTTGTGACTGTAAGGGAGCAAGGGACCCTTCTTGGTAAGGACCAAAGCTCAGACCAGTAGAACAGTGATTATACCTCTTCCCAGACAACTCTACCTTGAAGTACACTGAACACACACAAAAAAACAACAAACAAACAAAACACTTAAAAAAAAAACCCTCGCTGTAAAAATAGAAGAGGTTGATATAGTACCTCCATCCCTCTTCCCCTGGCTTCAGTTGAGCAGTTCCTAGCACTGATTATACAATTATTTCATAGACAAGAAATAGGCTTGAAAAATGAGCAAAGAAAAAAAGAACTTGATCATAAAAAAGATAGCATGACGATAGGGTAGTTAAGACACCAACTAAGAAGACTATAGTGAGAAAATAACTATAAACAAAGCCTCAAAGAAAAATGCAAATAGGACACAAACCAAATAAAAATTCCTGAAACAGCTAAAGAAAGAACAAAAAAAAAATGAATTGAAAAATCAAACAAAAGTGAGGAAAAATTGGAGGTGGGGTGAGAAGAATGCAATATGAAAAAAAATGTGGTAAAAGATGCACAAAAAATGCTGAAGAAAACAATGCCTTAAAATCAGATTTGATCAAACAATAAAAGGAAATAATTCATTGAAGAAAAGAACTTCTTGGTAAAATGATATATGAAACTCCACTAATGAAAATAACTCCTTAAAATGCTGAGCTGATCAAATGACAAAAAAAAGAGATACAAAAACCCACCAAAGAAAAAGAATTCTTTAAAACTAGAATAAGGAAATGAATGTTAATTTTTCCATAAGACATCAGGAAATATTAAAAATAAAATCAAAAGAGTGAACAAGGTGAATAATTGTAGAAAATATAAACTATTTAATCAGTAAAAAGACTCACCTGGAAATTATATCAAGAGACATTTTAGGGGGCAGCTAGGTGGTGTAGTAGATAAAGCACCAGCCCTGGAGTCAGGAGTACCTGGGTTCAAATCCGATCTCAGATACTTAATAATTACCTAGCTGTGTGGCCTTGGGCAAGCCACTTAACCCCATTTGCCTTGCAAAAACCTAAAAAAAAAGAGACATTTTAGGAATTATTGGACTTCCTGAAAGCAGGATGTCTACCTCAAAGAAAGAGCCTAGACATCATATTTCAAAAAATTATTAGTTTAAAAAAACTTCCCAGTATTGGAGAACTAGAAGGTAAAATAAAAATGGAAAGAATATTCCAAATGCCTTCTGAAAGAGATCATAAAATGAAAACTCCTAGAAATATTATATTATATTTTATTTTTTTTTTGCAAGACAAATGGGGTGGCCACACAGCTAGGTATATTAAGTGTCTGAGGCTGCATTTGAACTCCAGTGCCAATACTCTATCCACTGTGCCACATAGCCCCCCCCCCCCCCCGAAATATTATAGCCAAACTCTGAAGCTTCCAGGTCAAGGAAAGAATACCACACACACAAAAAATTCAAATACTGGGGAGATAAAGTCAAGATACCAAACATTTAGCAGTCATTGTATTAAAAAGAGGGGACTACTTGGAATATTCTGGAAGACAAAGGTGCAACAAAGATCACAACCTGAATATAATCCTTCAAGAGGGAAAAATAAATGAATAGTGGACTTTCAAACATTCCAAATTAAAAGGCTAGAGCTGAACATAAAACCTGACATTTACACACAACTCAAAGCATGAAAAAGGTAATCATGAAAGAGAAATCATAAATTACTTAATAGGTTAGACAGTTTATATTTTTGTATGAGAGGATGAAAAACTTTATCATTATTAGGACAATTAGAAGACAATGCAAACAGGAGTCACAGATGCCAATTGATTTTGTTAAAAATGATCTCCAAAAATGGGAAGGGGTGAGAAATAAAGATATAATACAAAAGAGAAAGGAAGAAGAAAAATAAGGAAAATTATCTCACATAAAAGGGATGAGCAAGGAAGAACTCTTATAATGAAGAGAAGAATGGAAAACATTTAAATCTCATTCTCATTTAAATGGTTCAAAGAGGAAAGGGAAAAAAAAATATGTGCCTGTGCTCTCACAGAGGTATAGAAATCTGTTACCCAACAGGGAAGTAAGAATAGCAGGGTATAGAGCAGTGATGATACTCAGAAAGGAGCATTAAGGGAAGCAGTGGTCAGAAAAAAAAGTAGATTTTTGAGGATAGTGTTCAAAAAGATAGACAAAATGAAGAAAATAACAAGGAGCAAAATACATAGTAGTCATAACTAAATGTGAAGGGATCTAATACAAAACAGAAGCAAATATTAGAATGTATCAAAATCAACATTCATTCCTACTAAAAACATCAGAAAACATAGGAATGTGAAACCTTTTTTGAAACAATAAATAGTTATCTATCTAAAAACCAAGAAAAGGTATTATCTATAATGGGAATGAATTAAAAGCCTTCCAAATAAGATCAGAAGTGAAGTAGTTATGTCCACCAACATGACAGTTATGCAATATTGTGCTAAACATACTAGATTATATCAATAAAACAAGAAAAAGAAATTGAAAGAATAAAAATAGACAATGAGGAAACAAAATTATCGTTTTGCAGATGAGAGACTATTATTCTTAGAAAAGAGTAGAAAATCAATTAAAAAACTAGTTGAAATAACAACCAACAAAGTTGCAGAATATAAAATAAATTCATATAAATCATCAGCACTTATATATATATATATATATATGTATAACCAGCAAAAGCTTCCGTATTTAACTTTCCAGTATATAGCATGAATTAATTTTCTTAAATATTGTCTGATTTGATCTCCTTACTGTCCAAAGGACTCTCAAAAGTCTTCTCTAGAACTACAGTTCTAAAGTATGCATTTTGTGGCACTTAGATTTTATTATCGTCCAGTTCTCATCGTCATATAATGCTGAAAAAACCATATCTTTAACTCAATGGACCTTTGTGAGCAAGGTGATATTTCTTCTTTTTAGTAGCCTGTTCAGATTTACCATAGCTTTCTTTCCAAGGAATCCAAGAATATAAAATCTGACATTGATGCTGTTTTTCCTCCTGTATTTGCAAAAAAAAAAATGAAAGTGAAGCTAGTGACTTAGCACAGCCCCCCTCACTCAAATACAATTCATGTGCTTTCATAGCATTGCCTCCCCAATATCATGGTCTTCTTTGAAAATGAAGGACAAACATTAATTAAGAATTTGCCAGGAAATGATAGGATCAGAAATTAGGCAAAGAGCAACATTTTACTGTATATATATCAAGAAAAGGTCAAAATGGATAAATGATTTAGACATCATGGGTGATATGATAATTAAGGGAGCATGAAAAAATGTATCTGTCAACTCCATGGATAAATGAAAAGTTTATGACCAAACAAGAGATAGAAAGGGTCATAGGCAGCAAAATGTATAATTTTGATTGCATGAATTTAAAAAACTTTTGCAGAAACAAACAAAACTAATGCAACCAAAATTATAAGAAAAAATGGAGATGGGAAAAAAATTTCAGTAATTTTCTATACATATATGTATACACACATTATATATATATATATATATATATATATATATATATATACATATATATATATGTATAGGTAACAGACAAATTTGTAAAAATAAAAGTCATTCCCCAGTTGATATATGGTCAAAAGATATGAACAGGCACTTTTCAGAAGAGATCAAAGTTATCAAGAGTCATTTGAAAAGATATTCTAAATCACTACTGATTAGAAATATGTAAATCAAAACAGCTCTGAGGTAACACTTAATACCCATCAAAGTGGTTGACATAACAGCAAAATGAAAATGAAAAATTCGGTAAGGATTGTAGAAAAATTATTTGGTGTCATTGTGAACTAGTCCAGCCATTCTAGATTTCAATTAGGAGCTATATCCCCAAAGCTATAAAATGTGCATTAACCTTTGATCTGCAATACCACTAATAAAGCTGTATTTCAAAGAGATCAAATGTACAAAAATATTTATAGTAGCTTTTTTTGTGTGGTGGCAAAGTATTTGAAATTGAGGGATGCCCAGCAATCAGGAAATGGCTGTGGTATATGATTGTGATGGAATACTATTGTGCTATAAAAATGATAAGCAGTATGAATTCAGAAAAACTTGGGAATACTTTCATGAACTCTTACAAAATTAAGTGAGCAGAATCAGAAGAAAATTGACCAGAGTAACAGCAATATGGTAAGGATGAAAGACTTAGCTGTTCTAATCAATCAATGAGCCAAGACATTTCCAAAGAACTCATGAAAAAAATGCTATCTGTATCCAGAGAAAGAACTGAAGCTTGAAATGTGCTTTTTCCCTCTTGTGTAAGGGACTGTTGTTTGTGGGAGTACTGTAAAATTTCATCACCTGGTGTCCTCTAGCACCAGAGCATTATTTACTGTTTGATTGTAGAGTGCTACAGGAGTGGGAGTGGACCAGGGATATTTAATATTTAATATTTAAGCAGTTGTATTTGGTTTAATAAATGTATATTTGAGAGATCTTGATGGAGATCTAGGAGATCTTAGAGAACTTGTCACCCTTGTCTCCCGCCTCTTCAGTGTTTGTCTGGGTAAGGATAGACTAGACAAAGGAACCTAACACATCCGAGCAGCTAGTCAAAAAGGAACTTAACACTTTTATTTTCTTGCTTCGTTCATTTTTTACAAAGTGGTTAATATGGAAATATGTTTTGAATGACTTCACATACTGCTTGTCTTATCATTAGGTGGGGAAGGAACAGGAAGGAGCCAGGTAATTCGGAAGTCACCATTTTAAAAAATCACTGTTTAATAAAGTACAACTGTTTTTTTTTTAAATCAACTTAAAATGTGGGGAAAAAAGGAATATTTGGCTAAATAGTAATTTATCTCAAAAAGATCTAGGGGTTTTAATGGAATGCATGACTAATGAGCCAAAATGCTATTTTAATGAAAAAAATCAAATGCAATTTTAGGCTGCATGACCAAAAAGAAAATATTATGTCTAGTCTTTTTTTTTTTTTGGCAGTTTCCTCTTTTATATATATATATTTTTAAAATTTATTTTTATTCTCATTTTGTACAAATGTTTTTTGTACATTAATAAAATATTCTTGTTTACAAGTAAACAAAATACCCCTCCCCCCATGAATATAGATAGAGTTGCTTAGGCCAAAAAAGTAAAGGGGAGAGAAAAAATATTAAAATTAAAAAAATAATAGTAATAATTGTAGGTATGGCCAGGTGGCGCAATGGACAAAGCACCAGCCCTGGAGCCACAAGCACCCGAGTCCATATCCAGCCATGTAAACCCAATAATCACCCAGCCATGTGACATGCAAGCCACCCGATCCCCATTGCCCTGAAAAAAACCAAAAAGAAGAAAAAAAAAGACCCAAAATAAAATAAAATAGTAATAATAGTAGGGGTGGCTGGGTGGCAGACAGAGCATTGGCCCTTGAGCCAGGAGCACCTGGGTCTGAATCTGGCCCCAGACACCCAAAGATCACCCTGCTATGTGGCCCCAGGCAGGCCACCCAGCCCCACTTGCCCTGCAATCTCCCCTAAATAATAATAACAAAAAATGTGCTTCAGTCTTTGTTCCAACACAAACAACTCTGTCATGGGTGGATCTCATTCTTTATGATAAGTCCATCACAAAAGTTACTTCCATATTTTTCCAACATTGCCATTGCTGATCGTAACTCCCTCCTTTCTTATTTCTCCACTACCATGTACTATATTTTCTCTGTCCTTTCATTCTGACTCTGCTGTAGGGTCACTGAGTGGCACAGAAGACAGATCCCTGGTCCTGGGGCCAAGAAGCCCTGAGCCCCCATACCACCCCTTAGGCCCAGAATCCACCTGGCCCTATGGTCCTGGGCAGGCCATCCAATCCCAACTCCTTGCAAGAAATAAAAAAGAAAATGTGTTATATCTGACCACTCTCCCAACATGGTCCATCCTCTCCTCCTTTATTCACATCCCCACCCCTTCCCCCTGCTCCTCCCTCCTTCTTACTCCAGATGTCTATACCCCATTGAGTATACTTGCTGTTTCCTCTCCTAGCCATCTCTGATGAGAGCAAAGGTTCCCTCATTCCCCCTTGCCTCCCCCCTTCCATATCATTGCAATAGCTCATTGTAATTAAGAAAAATCTTATTATGTGAAATATCTTAGACTATTCCCCCCTCTCCTTTTTCTTTCTCCCATTCCATTTCCCCTTTTTTCCTATTGACTCCATTTTTACACCATATTTTATCTTCAAATTCAGCTTTATCCTGTGCTTCAACTATAAAAGCTCTCTCTCTACCTGCTCTATTAACTGAGATGGTTCATATGAATATTATCAGTATCATTTTTCTATACATGCACTTCATCCTCATGAAGTCCCTCATATTCACCCCCGGTCCTCCAATCTCCATGCTTCACTTGAGTCCTGTATCTGAAGATCAAACCTTCCGTTCAGCTCTGGCCATCCCAAAAGTAACATTTGAAATTCCCCTGGTTCATTGAAAGTCCATCTTTTTCCCTGGAAGAGGACATTCAGCCTTGCTGGGTAGTTCATTCTTGGCTGCATTCTAAGCTCTTTTGCCTTCCAGTATATTGTATTCCAAGCCCTACTAGCTTCCAATGCAGCTGCTGCTAAGTCCTGTGTGATCCTGACTGCAGCTCCACGATATTTGAATTGTGTCCTTCTGGCTGCTTGTAATATTTTCTCTTTGACTTGGGAGTTCTGGAACTTGGCTATAATATTCCTGGGGGTTGTTTTGTTGGGATCTCTTTCTTGGGGGGATTGGTGGATTCTCTCCATTTCTATTTTGCCCTCTGCTTCTAGAATATCAGGGCAATTTTCCTGTAGTAATTGTTTGAAAATGATGTCAAGGCTCTTTTCCTGATCATGACTTTCAGGTATTCCAATAATTTTTAAATTATCTTTCCTAAGTCTGTTTTCCATATCAGTTGTTTTTTCAATGAGATATTTCACATTTTCTTCTAATTTTTCATTTTTTTGGTTTTGAAGTATTGATTCCTGATTTCTGGTAAATTCATCAACCTCCCTGAATTCCATTCTTTGTCTGAAGGATTTGTTCTCCTCAGAGAGTTTTCTTATCTCTTTTTCCATCTGGCCAATTTTGCTTTTTAAAGCATTCTTCTCCTCAATAACTTTTTTGAGCTGTTTTATCCCTTTGACCTAAGCTGGTTTTTAGCATGCTATTTTCTTCAGCATTGTTTTGGATTTCCTTGACTAAGCTGCTGACTTGATTTTCATGTTTTTCCTGAATCTCTCTCCTATCTTTTCCCAGTTTTTCTTCCAACTCCCTCATTTGATTTTCAAAGTTTTTTTTGAGCTCTGTCATAGCCTGAGCCCAATTTCTGTTTTTCTTGGAGTCTTTAGATGCAGGAGCTTGTGCTTCCTCATCTTCAGACTGAGTATTTTGATCCTTCTTGGGCTCATTTGCAAAATATTTCTCAATGGCCTTCCTCTTGTTTCTTTGCTTGCTCATTTTCCCAGCCTAAGCCTGTTTTTTGGGGTGCTTCCTGAGCTTTTGGGACACTCCCACAAGGGTCTCAGTGTGTGAGTCTCTGTCCTCCCTCCTGGTCTGTGAATGACCATAAGCGCCCCCCTCTGCCATGGGGCCAAGGTTGGGGGGCCCTGTTGTTTTATGGGGGGGCCTAGACTGGTATCAGGATCTGAATGTGGTCAGAGCTCCAGAGTCCTGTTCCAGGTGCAGAGGGCAGAGCTCTGCAGTCTCTCTTCACTCCTCTCCCTCAGCTCAATGGGCTCATGCCCTGGGGGCTCCTGCTTAAAAGCTCTGCCTGCTTCTGTTTCAGCTTCTAGGCTGTGGAAAGATCAAGCTGCTGGCTGTGTGTCCTGAGGGCTGGGCTCCAGGTGCTCGCTCTGGCAGAAGTCCCCCGCTGTTCCCCCACTTTGTGCCCAGTGCTCCCAGGTGTGCAGCTCAGGAGACTCCCCTGCTGCTGTGAGCCAAGGCTCCCAGCGCCTTGGGGCTGCCTCCGGGAGGCTGAAGTTATTCCGTTCTGGCGGGTCACCCCTCTGGTGGGCCACCCCTCCGACCCTGGGGAGCAGAGCCTTTCTGCTCTTTTCCAGGTTACCTTGAGTAGGGGAACTGCCTCATTGTGTCCCTTTGTGGGTTCTGTCTCTCAAAATTTTAGTTAGAATCCTTAGTTTATGAGTTTTTATCAGAGAGCTCCTAAGACTCAATCCCTTCATGTCGCCATCTTAGCTCTGCCCCCTATGTCTAGTCTCAAGAAGAAAAGAGCACCTTCTCAAAGCTGTTGGGGCAGCTGGGTACTGTCTGATTAGAACATTGGACTTCACCGGATTCAGGAAGACTTGAGTTCAAATATAACCTTAGACACTAGCTATTTGATCTTGGGCAAGTCACTTAACCTTGCTGACCTTGGTTTCCTCGTCTGTAAAATGAACTAGAGAAGGAAATGGCAGATCACTCTATATCTGTCAAGAAAACCCCTAATGGGATCACAAAGCGTAGGTCACAACTAAAATTTGTGTATGCAACAAAAATTGCTTATTACTAAGCTGGATATGGTCCAGAGATAGATTATCTAGATGATAAAATATCTCAAGATTATGCCATATGAGTACCAGTTAAAGGAACTAATGGTGAGGGTGAAGACTTACAGGAGAAGTGATAGCTCTTCAGATATTTGAAGAGCTGATATGCAACATATTGATTATGCTAGTTCTGCTTGACTCTAATGAGGAAAACTAGGAGCAATGAACTGAAAGTGGAAAGAAGGATATGGAGATTTTATGGAAAAAACCTCAATAAGCTGTGCTACAGTGAAACTGCTTTAGGAAATATTGGGCTCCTTTTCACTCAAGGTCTTCTAATGAAGATCAGATGACTACTTAATAATGGATGAGATAGCTACTTAGTTTGGGTTTGAACTAGATGACTTAATGAAGTCCCTTTCAACTCAAATATTATGATTATGTGATTAATTTTTTGATAACTATTACATATTGCTGACTCATATCAAGCTTACATTCCACACTGTCCAACATCTGACAAACTTCTGAATAGAGAGACTTTCTCCATTGTATTTGTGGTCAATTATTTGAATCTAAATGCAAGATTTTAAATAATTCCTCACAAACAGCTTCTTATTAAGTTTGGTCCAATGTTTTAATTTGTCAAGAACATTCTGGATTTTGATTCTATCATTCAATATATTTGTTGTTTTTCCCACTTTTGTTTTTTCTGCAAATATGATAACCAAGTTATCTATGCCTTTATCATGGATAAAATTTTTTAAAAATTTAGACATATCTCTAGATTGTATAACTGGATACTTGATGTATCCTTGGTTTACATTATGAATCCTCTCTCCAGTTGATATTAGATTATTGATAATTTTCTTTTGGAGCTGGTCATTCAATCCAGTTTGCAATCCATTTATCTTCTGTTTAGCTAGCCCATATATCTATGTCTTGATCACATGGACAGCATAAGATTAAATCAATATAAACTATAAAGTATTTACCTGAGCTGCCCTTCTAGTAATGCTGTAAGAAAAAAAGAAATGAAGTTAGAATGGTATGACTCTGTTAAAACAATGTTGGTACTTCATAATCATTGTTTATTACCATTAATGTTCATAGGACCTCCTACTAATGGAATCATAACATTACAGAATTATGGTAGTTCAGATTTGAAAGATACCTCAGAAGTTACCTAAACAACCCATATCTGATAATGAATCTTGATATGTTGTAATGAGTATGCTCTCTACTATTTTGCATACAGGACCAGTCATCCTTATTCATATCTGGCCACTGCATGCAGATGATTCTGGAGGAAAGAGTGAGACTGGTAACTCAATGGACCTTTTTCAGAAAGGTGATATTTCTGCTTTATAGCAGCCTGTTCATATTTACCATAGTTTTCCCTCCAAGGTGCCCAAGAATATAAAATCTGACATTGTCTCTGTTTTTCTACCTGTATTTGCCAAGAAATGAAAGTGAAGCTGATGACTTAGCATAGCACCCCTTCACTCAAATCCAATTCATGTGTTTGTCATAACATCACCTCCCCTAATGTCATGGTCTTCTTCAAGAATGAAGGACAAAAGGGGCGGCTAGGTAGCACAGTAGATAGAGCACCGGAGTACCTGGGTTAAAATCCAATCTCAGACATTTAATAATTGCCTAGCTGTGTGGCCTTGGACAAGCCACTTAACCCCGTTTGCCTTGCAAAAAAACCCTAAAACAAAACAAAACAAAGAATGAAGGACAAAGGGCGGGTAGGTTGCACAGTGGATAGAGCACTGGCCCTGTAGTCAGGAGTAGCTGAATTCAAATCCGGCCTGAGACACTTAATAATTACCTAGCTGTGTGGCCTTGGGCAAGCCACTTAACCTTGCAAAAACCTAAAAAAAAAAAAAAAGAATGAAGGACAAACATCTTCTACTTGACGATCTCTAGTGAGGGAACACCTTCACTTTCCCAATGCTTCTCTTTCCACTTTTGGATATCTTCTATTGTTAATGGTTTTTTTTCCCTTATATTGAACTCAAATTATCCTCTTTGTAACTTTTACTTAATGATTCTCATTCTGCCTCTTCAGAGGTATCAAACAAAACATATATGTATATGTGTGTTTGAGTATGTGTGTGTGTGTGTGTGTGTGTGTATTTGCAGACAAATTGGTATCTACTGATTACTACCCCATCTCATATTTTGAATATATTTCTTGAATCATAATTAAGTTTATATTTATCCACTTTAAAATTTAATTTTATTAGCTTTTCCAGAATTTACTTTCAAATATTTGGTAAAGATCTTTTCACATCCCTAATTTAGCACTGAATGTGTAGCTCATCCCTCTCTCTTAATAGATGAAAGAAATGGGACTTGGTCAGTATGACTTTTGCCCATAGGCACATGGCAACTGTTAGAAATGGAATTCCTGACTCTAATCCAGTCCTCTGCCTCATTGTCTGGTTAGCCAAGTTTACTCCTCCAGATTGTACTTCAACCTCTAGAGTCAACTGAACAACTTCTGGTTTCCTGGATAGGAGTAACTAGAAATAGAACCATTATAAACTTGCTTTTCTTCATTACTGTTTTAATATAGTTATTAGTCAGAGAATTAAGAGGAAATCATTTCAGAAATCAGAAAGCAGCATTGGTTGGCTACTTCTTGTAGCTCCCCAAATGGCATCAAATGGGCATTCTCTCAATCAGTCCTTGAAACTACTTTAAAAACCCCACCTTCATAATATTTTTCCCACTGTTTCCTGTAGCTGCAGATTTCTAGTCTTCAAATATTAATGAAGCCATGGCATTTTGCTGAGCTTTCAAATCTTCCATGATCTCTAGAGTAAAATCATTCAGAATTTCTTCATGAGTCTTCATTGTACAGATGTTGGGAGTGGCTGCCAGCTATAATAGTTCTTTGGCCTCTCTATTATCAGCAGAAAGTCACAAGATGATATGCTTCTTTTTGCATAACCTTGAGAATTTTTTTTCCACAAATGAATAGGTCCCAGACAGCTAGGTATGAACACCAAAGTTACATCTAAGTTTCCTCTACAGCTATGGATCCATTTGTTCCCTCCTCAGATAGAGACATATTTCCAAATAGATTCCTTCACTTTTTCAGTCACCTCTGTTTTTAATTTAATTTAATTTTTGCCACCCTAGTTTCTACAGGAGAGATAGTATCATACTAATGTGACCAGAGACAGTTATGTGATGCAGTAGATGAAGTATCAAGAAGACCTGAGTTCAAATATGACCTTAGACATCTACCAGTTATATATAAACCTGTTCAAGTCACTCAACACTCAGAGCTTCTTTTTCTTCATTGCAAAAAAGATTTGAATTTAATGGCCACTAAGGTATTTTCCACTTCTTAAGCTATTGTCCTATTTATCTCCAAAAACTTGAAAACACAGCTGAATATCATATTTTCATTTTCCAGCTCACAGATACCAAAATGCTTCTGGAGAGAGAATTTCAAGCCTATCTTTTGTAGGACCTAAATATTACTCACTGGTAACTATCTCCCCAGTGGTCAAACAGATTTATCTGCCGATTGTTTTTTTCCCTACAACATATCTGGGACAATATTCCTATTTTCTGAAATATGACTGAGGCTTGTAACTAAGAAAAATTATGAATCAGAATCACTTTCTGGCCCAAGTCATAAATCAGTAGAACATTTAACTAGCTATTGTAATTCACTAGCTTATGCTCTCATTGCTCAATTTTTCAATTCAGTCTGATTAATTTCATTTGGGCTAAAAAGATCCCCCCCCCCATCTTTCTTATCTGGTTCTAGCTAATCTCAATCAGAGAACCATAGGAGCATGATAAATGTTATAACATTTTTTATCAACAATTATTTTGGTCATTTTTACTCTCATTGTTATTACCATATCTGGCTCTCCCAACCTCATAAAAATTATCTAGCGGTAGTCCTGGGTTTTGATATATAAAAGGATTACAATAAAGAATGAATCGGTTCTATGTACCTCATCTTCTAACCTTGGAGGCAATGAATTCTTTAAAAATCACTTTTGTGTGGTTGCTCAGTTCTTTCAGTTGTGTCCAACTTTTTTTATGACTTTGCCTACTGGAGTGGTCTCTCATTTCCTTTTCCAACTCATTTTACAGATTAGGAAACTGAGGTAGAGTTAAGTGACTTTCTCATATTCACATAGTTACTAAGTATCTGAGGTCATATTTGAACTCACTAAGATGAGTCTTTCTGACTTCAATTCTGGCACTTTATCTACTATGCTATTTGACTGCCCTCATTAGCACTTGATATTGTAAAGACCAGACTTTGTTATCTCTATCACTTTTTCCAGGAACAAAATTACTTCTAATAAAACTATGGATGCAGAACTTTTACTTGGCTGCTTGATAGCAAGCAATGGGATTTATTCTCTCATGTAACCTAAGCTAAGCTTGGGAAGAAATTTGACCTTTAATCACAATGAACAAGACCAAATCTGCTTGCCTATTGCAATAGTGTTTCCTATCCAAGACAAAAAACACATTATTTACCCAAGAGTTTTTGTTTTTGTTTTTGTTTTTGTTTTTGTTTTTGCAAGGGAATGGGGTCAAGTAACTTGCCCAAGGTCATACAGCTACATAATTATTAAGTGTCTGACCAAATGTGAACTCAGGTTCTTTTGACTCCAGGGTGGGTGCTCTATCCACTACACCACCTAGCTGTCCTACCCAAGTTTTTTTTAAGAGAAAATGGAGGAGGAAAGGATGAGGTGGGAAATGTCTTTCAGAGAATACCCTTTCATCTTATTAAAATATATTAAAATTTTTATTATATTTTTCTGTGGGGAAGAGGGACCAAGGAAGATAACAAAAAATAATGTTTGAAGCAAGCAGCAGAGAAACATTCTTAGTTTGGGAAAGGTGGCAGATACTTCCCTGATTCTGGACATCTCTTGGTTATTACTAAAAAAAACAGATTCCAAAATGAGGACTGGGTAATCAGGTTCCTTTCTAGGTTAACTATTTATTTTTGATGCTTGGTATTATTATCAATTATTTCTTCATAGCTGGCATTTAAAAATCCCAATTTCTGAGGGGATTAGAGAGACAGTCTATCTTTGAGACCAGAGATATGGCCTTCAAGTCAGGAAGACATGATCTGAAGTACTTCTCCTGACTATCCTGGGATAGTTCCCTCTCAATGATCTAGATCACTCTCTAAGAATTTTAAGATACAAAAAAGGCATCAATTATGGATGGTAGTGGGAGTTTATTTATTCAAGGAATTCCCTATACCAATGAAAGCACAGGTCCAGTTCCTATGACGATAGATACTGGGTTCGTCATATTTGACACACCAAAAGTATGATTATTGGGGGGGGGGTTCCTTGAGTCCTCTTTCTGCTTGGATCTGGACCCTCAAGACATTTGGTTTATGTCATTGGGAAGGTATTAGAGAGGGTAATGTCTGGAGTTTCCCGGGCTTCTCCTATAAGCCTTAATGGCGTCTATTAGATTATGGAGTTAAATGACTTGCCCAGGGTGACATAGTCAATAGCTATCAGAAATAAGATTTAAACCTGACTTAGAGGTCAGTGCTCTCAATTTATAAGGCAACCAGTTACGCGGTGATTTGTAGTATTCCATTTGCATCTTTATAAATTATTGCTAATTTAAAAATATTAATGGTAATCTTAAAAATAATTATATAATATCATATATACTATAATGTATATGCTACATATATTAGATATACTATAATTTTATATCTTAAACTACAGTATATATAATAATATATAACACTAGATTGTATAATATACTGATTTATTTAGAGAAGTTAGGTGGCACAGTGGAAAGAGTACCGGCCTTGGGGTGAGCAGGATGGGAGTTCGAATCTAGTCCTAGACACTTGACTCTTAATAGCTCTGTGACCTTGGGCAAATCACTTAACCCTGTTTGTCTCACATTCAGGGACATATCCTGTCATCCTGATTCATATCTGGTCACTGAACCCAGATGGCTCTGGGGGGGAAAGTGAGGTTGTTGACTTAGCCCAGCACCCACCCCCTCACTCAAATCCAATTCATGTTCTTGTTATGGTGTCACCTCCCTGATGTCATGGCTTTCTTCAAAAATGAAGGACAAACATTATTCTAATTTACAGTATTACCACAGACCAATATATAAATAAATGATAATACATCATATTATATTACTTATATTATACAAAGTATTTCAAAATCAGTGTAGCTTTCCGTTTTATCAAATTAAAAAGAACTAAGACTTTTTTGGATATACTGTATTTTATCATAATATGCCACAATGGACTACACTACATGAGACTGCATTACATGAGACTAGTCTAGACTGCCATATACAATAGAGTTATCCTTTCTACATTACAGAATAGGTTAGGGATGAGGTCCCCCCCCATCTTGAAAATCCCTATAAAATGTTTTGTCTCTCCCTTTTTCCATAGATGTATGAATTATAAAGTATTAAAAATATGTTTATAATCTATAATATAAAATATTATATATAACATATATAATATAATTATATATAACAAAATATAAGATACTAATACAAGTAATGTAATATCATTATTATATTAACCTATCATGTAATATATCCTATTACTTCTTATAAGAATAATATATTAGATACCAATACAGTTAATATGTTATATGTTAATATAATAAAATATTGATATATTACATGCAATAATAGTATATATTTCATATAATAAATGATAACAATTGATTAATCATAAAGGATAATATTACTATTAATCAATCATATTAATATAGTTGTTTATACTATTAACTATATATGTAAATAAAATAAATGCATGCAATAATACTATAAATATGTACATTACAATGGCATTCTATGGACATATATTACAATTCTTTGTATTGTAATAGGTTTATTTTTGTTTTGAAGTTTCATTGAAGGTTCCTAAAAGAGACTTTTTTTGAGGATGGGTCTGGAAGCTTATGGTGTGATTGAGATGTCAAAGTTTCTTGGGAGCTGTACCTAAATGCCTTATTGACTGGAAGCATCTTGATGAGTGGACTTGTGACATGAGCCAAAGAGTCAGAGCCCTGGGCCTACATCCCTGCAATTCTCAGTGTGAGGTTTAACTCAATCTCCATTCAAGTGCTTTTTCTGGAAAAACACAAACTTTAGAAGCCTCAAAGAATGGGTTGGATGAATCTTTCAAGTTTGCTTGGCTTTGAACAGATTCATCTTATTAGATACAATTTTTGTCTTTGCTTTTCTAAGCTTTAAGAGTTTTGCCGTTTTTAGATCCAGATAGCTCATTTGACTTAAATTACTCTTCTCTGAAGAGGGCCAATGATCCTACACATTAAAATAGTTCCAAGGTATCCAATGGGGTGTCAATAAGCTTAGTGCAAAGATAACTCACGAGAGCTGCTTCCTCATAACCAAAGCGATCCTGTCTCTATTTAAAGGTACCTGAGAATTTTTTAAAAAGTCCAATTTATCTAATCTCTGGAAAGCATCCAACCATTCCAATAAGTGTAACCTGGAGACTGAGAAAAAATGAGTCATAACTAGGGAAAGCCTCAATATGCAACTCCTCCTCCTCCTCCTCCTTTAAATATAAAGAACTAAATCTCTGTTTAATTCTCCTTGGGATCAGGTACAATGAAGCTTTTTCTGACATTCTTTACTAGAAGTCCTCTTACAGTGAGTGTTCTTTTAGTTTCAGTTAGTCATTAATTGCCCAAACCATGTAAATACCCATTACTCTTCATCTATTGTGTAACATGAAAAGTCCTTGCCAGTTAAGGAGGATGCATTTGTGGGATGGGATGGGGGGAAGGATATATACAAAAATACAAATAAATGCACACAAATAATTTCTCACAGGATGGAAGAGGTGACACTACAAATGGTGGGATCATGGAAAGCCTTTGTAGGAAGGAACATTTACCTTGAGCTTTGACAGTTATTGTGAGATGGAGGAAAAAATGGAATGTATTTTAGGCATGAGAGACAACCTGAGCAAAGAGAGACCAGAGACTTACAGGAAAAAATAAACAGATCTATCTGGCTGAAATGTAGAGTGTCACATCAACAAATATTTATTAAGCAATACTATTTATCAGGCACCATGCTCAGTGCCATAGCAAAAGGCTTCATATTCCAAACTTGACAAGGAGGAATAAAAGAGGAGTCAACATTTTCTCTTGAGTCTAGAATGAGGCCCTAGACTGTTCTGTAAATAACAATGATATCCTTGGACCAGTACTTTAGGAATATCAATTTAGTAGGAAAGGGGAGGATAGATTGCCAAGAGGATGAATTGCAAACAACATTTAGAAGCTTACTAAAAAGGGCAACTAGGTGGTGCAGGGTGCAGTAGATAGAGCACTTAGCCTGGAGTCAGGAGAATTTGAGTTCAAATCTGACCTCAGACACTTAATAATTACCTAGCTGTGTGGCCTTGGACAAGTCACTTAACCCTGTTTTTTTAAAGGTTTTGCAAGGCAATGGGGTTAAGTGGCTTGCCCAAGGCCACACAGCTAGGTAATTATTAAGTGCCTGAGGCCAGATTTGAACTTAGGTACTCCTAACTCCAGGGCCAGTGCTCCATCCACTGTTCCACCTAGCCTCCCCTAACCCTATTGTTTTGAAAAAAAAAGAAAAGGTTACTAAAATATAGTCTAGATGATGAAGACTGGAATTGAGATAGATACTAGTCATGTGAGTTAAACAAAAACCAAACCAAAAAGAACAATGGGAAAAAGTCTATGAATGCAGACTAAAATCTAGGTAACTGTATATGTACCAAGGGGTTGAATAAAAAGTCAAAGGGCTAAGGTGGAGTACATGGATTCAGGGGATGCATGAACTGTAAGCAGGGCAGGTGCCATTCAGCAGCTTTTACCCAGTTTTAAGGCACAGATTCAGTAAGGATCCATGTGTTTACAAGCAAGCAAAGGGGATCAGCAGATTATTGAGTACAGAATGAAACCCAGAAACTTAGTTGTGTGTCTCTGAGCTCTGGAACAAAGCAGAAACTCAATTCTAACCTTTAGCTCAGTACACATGACTGTAGTGGATTAATCAGATCAGGAGACCAAGAGGATATAGACCAAAGACCAAAGAGGATAGAGAAAGCAGTCACTATGAACCTGCAGAATTCCCC
The DNA here is from genome assembly GCF_037893015.1 of Macrotis lagotis. Lineage (NCBI taxonomy): Eukaryota > Metazoa > Chordata > Mammalia > Peramelemorphia > Peramelidae > Macrotis > Macrotis lagotis. The sequence continues at coordinate 163,022,494 of NC_133664.1, read as the reverse complement.
AGAGGGTTAATAGTGACTAACTTCAACTACAACAAAGAAATTCAGCTTCACACAAGACCTAACTTTCAGGGCATGGAGCAGGATGGCAGTGAACGTACTCGTCCTTGGAAACACCAAAAACTCATAGGAACTCAGACTAATCTGTAAAAAAAAAAAAAAGAAAGACATAAAAGGATAGTATCTCAGATCAGAAATCCCACTCCCCCCCCCCCACCCAATAGCAAAGTCTAATATTAACATAAAGTCAAAAGTCAAGAAGTAGACTGGAGGAAAGAAGAAACAAAAAACAAAGAACCTGAAAAGCAAAGTTATTATGGTGGCAAACAAATTCAAGACAACATATATGTAGACAAGAATATCTACAAGCAAAGACACAAAGGAAAAAAAAAGCAGATTTGATACAGACCCAATAAGAATGCCTAGTAGAGTTCAAGAAAGATTTCAAGAAGGAGCTAAAAATTATTTTAAAATCATATGAGAGGTAGGGAGGGAAGATATGAAATTAATAGCTTGGTAAAGAGGTACAAAACTTTACTGAGAACTAAAGAAAACAAAAACCATTGCAATATATGTAGTTAAAAAAAATTCCACATTGGCCACATCTACATAAATATTTGTTGCATTCTGCTCTGAATATTTCATTTTCATGTTTCAACATTAGTTCTCTGCAATTGTGGTTGATCATTAGGATGATAATAATAATAATTATTATTAATACTGTTCAAGTTATCTGCCTATACTATATTGTTGTCAATGTATAAATTGTTATCCTGGTTCTATTCCATTCACTCTGTATCACTTAATACAATTCTTCCCAGACTTCTCTGACTTTCCAATTCCTTTATCATTTCTTAAAGTATGTATTTGTTCATCCATTCCTCAATTTATAGGCACTTTTCATATTCCCATTCTTTGTCTCCTCAGTTATAATTATTTTTGTACATCATTAGTTTATATTGTTTAGAATTGATTAATATTTTATCATTCTGTCCATTTCTAAATTCCCCTTTCCTCTTCTTTCCTTCTTTCCTTATATTTCTCTACCCTGTGTGTGTGTGTATTTCCTTCCTTTAATAAATTCAGATGAGAGTAATTATCAATTGTCACAGTGATAGAACTCCCCTTGGAAATGGTACTCCTGCCTTACTAATATCTTTGTATGCTGGGCTACATGTTAGAATGGAGATACTCCTTTGCTCATGGTATCCAAATCATCCTTCTATAGTTTGATTCTGTAGCCCCTCCTTTTATAATATATTAAGCCCATGATTTCCTTACTAGGGTACTCCACCTTTAGGAGAATGCCTCCTCTCAACCAACCCTGAATCTTTGTCCCAGAACTGGATAATGGAACCCAAAGTTGATAGCTGGTACCACTGTCTGTTACAAGGTCCTTGTATGAATCTTCTCTTGTTTCCCTTTAGAGCCTCTTCCATGGTGCTTCCATGTAAACTCCTAGTTCAATTTTGTCCCTAGTGTCCTTTGACTTCTCTTATCTTCCTTTGTCTACCTGTATTGGACAAATGACTCATTGTGACTTTTTTCTTAATCTTCTCATCAGTACATTTTCTTGGTTTGTTTGGAGGAGTTTAATATTGTTTTCAGCTGTTCTGCCCTGCTCCAACAAATAAGAAGACTATCTCTGCATTAATTATATTATCTGATTGCCTTAAGAAATTCTATTTTTCGCTACAATCTGTCAGAATTAGTAACTCAACATAATATTCAACTGACCAAGCAATGATTTTAATATCCTTTTAATGTCCTCATAGAGGCTAGCTACTCTACTCATTTAAGTGTAAAATGAGGAAACTGAGGTCCAGAGAATTTAAATTATTTGACTGACTTCATACAGGTAGTGATCAAGGTGGTATTTAAATTTATGCTGCAAGATTAGATTCCTAAATCAAACATAAATTCAGAAGTTGCAGGAATGTCACAGTAAACATTATATTCCTAATATCCATTTTTCTTAGCGTGAGGCTTTCAAATTAGATTTTCTTGAAAAAGACCAGGAGAAAAGTCAAGAATAATGTACCCACATTGGGTTCTGTGCACAGCAAATTTTACATCCAAATTCTATGAATTACTTTATTGTTAACCTTCTGGGTTTGACTATTTCTCTGCTATCATCAGCCTTCTATAATTTAATTTCCTTGTTACTTCTCTTCCTGTTTCTATTTTCATAATCCCTGAGTGGACACAATCTTTCCTTTCTCCTTGTCTAATTTTATCCACACCAGAACCCATCCTTTGTATCTCTCAATTATTTGTATCCACACCCACTAAATTAATAATAATGACAACAATAAAACAGCAACAAATAAATTTATTTAAAATGTATATAAAATGTTTTACATATGTTATCTTAGATGATCATTCCAACATCCTATTGAGGGAGGTGCTATAATTATTCTCATTTTACAAATAAAAAAAACCTGAGGCTGAGGAAAATAAATGAATTATTCAGGGTCATTTGGCTAATAAGTGTCTTAGGCTTGGCTTGAATTTAGGCCTTTACTATCAAGTCCCAAGCTTTATCCACTGTTCCATCTTGCTGCTTAATAAGACTAAAATTTTAAAGTAGCAAGCACTTCTTGGGCTCAAAAGCCAGACCCAATCTACCTATACTTCCCTTATCAAGGATAATCTCGATGATTCTGGGCTTCCCCTTTCTGATATTATTGGGCTAAAACTTTCATTTTTGAATATTATCTCACTCTTAAATCCTAGTGATTTAGTATCCTATTTCCATCTGACTAATTAGCATCAATTAGTTTTTATAAAAAGATACTTATTTTGAGGCTAATGTAAGAGCAAAAGTACACTCATTTCCTCCAACATCTCTGGAGAATACTCTCCTCTTTGCCACCTAAGTCACTTAGGAGATTACATTCAGACTTATTACTAATTATATTTAGTGTTGGTCCTACTCAATTAATTCATGAATATGGCGTCATGTCAGCTGAGTCCTTGTCTTAGCTACTGAAGTGAGTCCTGAAGGTCAATCTCAACAGCAAGATGATGGACTGGCAGCAAACTAAGGACTATCTGACCCCTCAACTCCTGAAACTAGATAGTGACCTTTCAAACCTCACAATCTCTGATCTCCATCTGTAGTGTTCACCAAAAACAAAACAATCAACCAAGGCAGAAAACCAAGAGCTTGCTTGCAAGATGACTTCATATCTGATTTGTATAGGTCTATATTTGTGTGTTTGTGTGTGTGTGTGTGTGTGTGTGTAGGTTGTCTCCTCTGTAGAATAAAGAGGAAGAAGGGGCTAAGACAGTCACATAAAAGAGTGAAGAAAAAGCTTTTGCAATGTTGTGGAACAGGGAAAGGCAAGGAGGGACGAGTGAGCCTTCATTCCCATTAGTAATGGCTCAGAGAGTGCACTTATTAGGGTATAGAAATCTACCTTATCCTAGAGAAAAATGAAAGGACAGGGATGGGATAAGTGAGAATGAGGAGAGGGAAAGGGAGTAGGTGATAGAAGAGAGGGAAGATCATGGGAGCGGGTACTCAGATACAACATATTTCTGAACACGGACAGGGTGAAAGGAGAGAGAATAGAATAAATGAGAGTGGGGGGTAATAGAGTGGAAGGAAATACAGCTAGTAATAGCAACTGTGGGAAAAATAGTGAAGCAACTTCACTGGTGGACTTATGATAAAAAAGGCAGCTCATCCCAGAGACAGAGACGTTGGAATCTAAACACAGACTGAAGTACACTTTTTTTTTCTCTCTCTCTCTCTCACTATTCTTGAGGTTTCTATCTTTTTGAGGAGGAGAACGGGGTTTATACTTACTCTCACAACAAGATTATTGTAATAATATAAAATAAAACAAAAAAAGAATACTAAAAACAAAAAACCCAATCCCCATGCTCCAAAAAAGTTATGTTTCAAATTGCCTCATTTAACAAGTTAATACAATGAATTATTTAGAAACTCTTTTTGGAATTAACTATTCCTGGAAGAACTCATCAGTACTCTCTCTCTCTCTCTCTCTCTCTCTCTCTCTCTCTCTCTCTCTCTCTCTCTCTTTGGTTTTTGCAAGGCAAACGGGGTTAAGTGGATTGCCCAAGGCCACACAGCTATCCACTACGACACCTAGCCACCCCTAGTACTCTCTTCTTTATTAAACTGGATCATCAATAGAAATAAAAAAGCAGTTTTTAATAGAGTTAACATAGGATTCACATTAAATTGTTCCTTCTATGTTGCCTAGCATAGACTAGGGTTGTCACTTTAGCTCTTTTAAAAAGTACTTGATAAAATGAAAAGTTTTGGGGTGGCTAGGTGGTGCAGTAAATAAAGTACTGGCCCTGGAGTCAGGAGTACCTGGGTTTGGTTCAGGTCACAGACACTTAATATAATTACCTAGCTGTGTGGCCTTGGGCAAGCCACTTAACCCCGTTTGCCTTGCAAAAAAAAAGTCTAAGATGAAAAGTTTTTTACTTGTAGGAAACCATACTGCTTTTATCTATATTTTAAGTGTATTGGTGTTATGACTGGATGAAACTGAAAATTTTCATCTTATTCTTCTATCCATAATAGAATAGTAGTTCCCCTTATCCTGAATCTAGTATTTGAAGTATTTAAATAATGATAAAGCCTATCTAAACTGTACCAACTTCCAAAAAACTACTTGAGATACCTGATAATCTAATTCACAAATTTTTATTCCTAATAAATAAAACTATCAGAAAGTAAAGGGAACATATCATCTTAGTACCCCCAGAAATATTTTTACTTGGTCATAATTTAAACTCTCTGAATTTATGGAAAGTTGCTTCAAATATTATTGTTCATTTGTGTGGATCAATTTCTGAGTTAATTTTTTTCCAAGAAATAAATTTTACTGGTGCATGAATTTGTAAGATCTCTTATGTAAAAAAAATGAATACTATCTCTTTTTTGTCTTAGATATTAAAACTAAATTTAGTGTCCTCAGGGACCTAGTAGTAGATATTCCTTTTGTTTCACTTAGCTGATCATGCTGATCAGCCATGTCTGGATATTTGTGACTCCATTTGGGATTTTCTTGGCAAAATACTGGAGTGGGTGACCAGTTCCTTCTCCAACTCACTTTATAAATGAGAAAGTTGAGGCAAGCAGAATTAAATAACTCGCCTAAGTCACAGCTGAAAAGTGTCTGAAGCTGGATTTGAACTCAGGAAGATGAATTTTCCTGACACAAAGTCCAGTGCTCTAGCTAACTACTCCTAAGTGGTCTTAGTTCTGCTTTTATTTTTAATGTTTATATTTTGCTTAATGTTCAACACTGAAGACAAGCCAAATACTCTTGGAAAATGGAATAACAAAATTAACAAATAAATGAATAAATAAATTTTTCTGATAAAAATGAACACATTGCTACAATAAGAAAAATGAATACCACAGTGCTAATATAACTTTTAAATAATAATCATGACAAAAAATTTTTAGAACTGGGAATATTTTTCCAGTGGGGGGAGTCTCAACATTAAAGTGACATGAGTTAATAATTACTATTTTAAAATTGTCAAGTGACTTCTGGCATTTGCAACATAGTGGAAAAAGTCCTGAGTCTAGAATGAAAAAGATTTGGGTTCAAATTCCAACTTTGAATCTTACAGTCTTACAGGGCCTGGATAAACCACTAAATCTCTATTTGTATATGGCCAGCTCCAAAGGATTTATTTACTTAGTCATAGGCAAGTTAAAAGAATTCTCACACTAGAACATTCCTGTGCTGATAAAACCATAAATTTATGTTACAACAGACAGAACTGGTAAGAGTTGTGTTGTTTTTCTTTTTTAGGTTTTTGCAAGGCAATGGGGTTAAGTGGCTTGCCCAAGGCCACACAGCTAGGTAATTATTAAGTGTCTGAGATCAAATTTGAACTCAGGTCCTCCTGACTCCAGGGCTAGTGCTCTATCCACTGCACCACCTAACCGCCCCAAGAATTGTTCTTATTAGGGCTCCTGATTCATGTCAGGTTGTTTAGAATTGATAATGACACTCCTAAACATGAATTTTCTACTTGTTCCAGCCTAAGAAAACTAAACAATCATCTGTTACTTTAGGATAACTAAGACTAAGTGGATGACCTAGGATATAGCCTTTAGAGAATGATAGTTTTGTGATTCTTATGTTAGTCTTTATCAAACATGTTTACATATTTGATAAATACATTATACATGTTATACATATCATGCAAGATATATACACATACTTAAAAGAAATTTGTTCTATTTAAATACATATATGTGCACATATGTGCATATATGTATAATATATCTATATCCATATATATCTGCTACTGACAATCTACAACTCATACACACCATCTGTCTGTTTCTTAACATATTGGGTGTAAGAAAAGAATGTAAAAAAAGACATGACAAAGGAAACAAAAATGTAAACTCCTAGCAAACACACTAAAATAATGTATGCATAGCAAAACAAAGTATACCCCACAGGAAAAAAAAAGCAACAACTATTTGGAGCACATATGGAATTCGAAATAAGCTGTTAGTTTAGACAGATTTATTAGATCTCCATTTTATTCCTCAAATATTATCAGAGCTTGCTAAGAATGACAATAATTTTTAAATTATTTTTCCTAAGTCTGTTTTCCATATCAGTTGTTTTTTACAATGAGATGTTTCACATTTTCTTCTAATTTTTCATTCTTTTGGTTTTGAAGTATTGATTCCTGGTTTCTCATAAATTCATCAATCTCCCTGAGTTCTATTCTTTGTCTGAAGGATTTGTTCTCCTCAGAGAGTTTTCTTATCTCTTTTTCCATCTGGCCATTTTTACTTTTTAAAGCATTCTTCTCCTCAGTAACTTTTTGAACTGTTTTATCCAATTGACCTAAGCTGGTTTTTAGCATGCTGTTTTCTTCAGCATTTTTTTTTTATTTCCTTGACTAGGCTGCTGACTTCATTTTCATGTTTTTTCCTGCATCTCTCTCATTTCTTTTCCCAGTTTTTCTTCTAATTCCCTCATTTAATTTTCAAAGTCTTTTTTGAGCTCTGTCATAGCCTGAACCCAATTTCTGTTTTTCTTGGAGTCTTTAGATGCAGGAGCTTGTGCTTCCTCATCTTCAGACTGAGTATTTTGATCCTTCTTGGGCTCACATGCAAAATATTTCTCAATGGTATTCCTCTTGTTTCTCTGCTTGCTCATTTTCCCAAACTGAGCCTGGTTGTGGGGTGCTTCCTGAACTTTTGGGACACTCCCACAAGGGTCTCAGTGTGTGAGGCTCTGTCCTCCTTCCTGGTCTGTGAGTGACCCTATGCATCCCCCTCTGCCATGGGGCTGAGGTGGAGGGGGCCCCTGCTGTTTTATGGGGCGGCCTAGACTGTGATCAGGTTCTGAACATGGTCAGAAACCCAGAGCCCTGTTCCAAGGGCAGAGCTTGGCAGTGTCTCTCTTAACTCCCCTCCCTACGTTCAATTGGCTCATGTCCTGGGGGCTCCTGCTTACCAGCACCGCCTGCTTCTGTTCCCTGGAACTCAGTTGTGCTGGCCACACTGCTTTCTGTGTGCTCTGAGGGGCTGGGCTTCATGTGCTTGCTCTGGCAGAGGTCTCCCCCACCTCTCTGACTCTGGGGAGCAGAGCCTTTCTGCTCTTTTCCAGGTTACCTTGAGTTGGGGAACTGCCTCACTGAGTCCCTCTGTGGGTTCTATCTCTCTAAAATTTAGTTAGAGTCCTTAGCTTATGAGTTTTATGAGAGAGCCCCTAAGACAAGATCCATTCATTTCTCCATCTTTGCTCTGACCCCCCATTCTTTTTTTATAGAGAAGAATTTTCTTCATTTACCTTTTGCAATTCCTTTTCCAGTTGGTAAATTCTATTTTTGAAGGAGTTTTCCCTTTGTCCAAGTGTAGTTTTGAGAGAATCATTTTCTTTTTGCATTTTAAAAATTGAGGATTTGGGAGAATTATTTTCTTTTTTAATTTGCCCAAATGAAGATCAGAGTTGTTCTCATTTTGTATTTGTCCAGTTGTATTTTCCAAGGATTTGTTTTCTTGTTGCAAGGTGTTAATTTTCTCTGAGTTTCTTTTCCCAGTTTTTTCAATTGATTTTTAAATTCCTTCCTGATTTCTTCAAGGAAGTCTTTCTGGGATGGAGACCAATTCATATTCTCCTCAGAAGTGCTAGATCTCTATAGGTTAGAATTTATTTCTTCTAAGTATTTCTCCCTATGTCCCTTTACTTTGGCCTTTCTTCATCTTTTTAGGATCTTGTGTTTAGGGTGTGGAGGCTGGGTCTCAGAGGCTTGCTTTTGAATATCCTAGAGGTTTTGTTCACTTGGTTTAGTCATTCCAAGGGCCAGCCAGTAGGGAGAACTGCTTGCTTTCCCTGAAATATTTGAGGCCCTCGGCAGCAGGGTCTGAGTTGACCTTGAACAATGTGCTGAGCACTGGGGAGAGGGAGTTAATTTTTCTTTCTGTTGAGTGAACTCCGTTGCTTACACATGAGCCTGAGTGGGTGAGGGATTGTTTATTGTTTGTTCTGGGCAAAGGTTTCCTCTGAAAGTATGGAGTTATCCCGGCCCAGCTGGGGAATGCTCTGAAACTCTCTAAGCTAGAACTTACCCTCCTATAGCTCCTCTCCCCTGCCAAAGATTCCATGGCTAAAGTTGGATCTTGTACCTGCCACTCACCAAAGTCTTTGTGGCTGAGGCTTGTCCTCTGGTTCCCCCCACTGCTGTCCTTTTGCTGATCCTCTGCTCTCATTTCTTGGTTCACCCACGGTCCCCTGAGACAGACCTTGTTGATCTTCTCTTTCTGGGTTTTGTTGATTGAATTTCTGTTGAGGTTTCTTTCATGTTATTTTTAAGTGAAAGAGGAGCACTTAACACAGTGCCTGTCTTCTATCCTTCATCTTGGCTGGAAGTCTGTTGTTTTTCATTTAGATACACAATAGTCTTTTTTTTTAGGTTTTTGCAAGGCAAATGGGGTTAAGTGGCTTGCCCAAGGCCACACAGCTAGGTAATTATCAAGTGTCTGAGACCGGATTTGAACCCAGGTACTCCTGACTCCAGGGTTGGTGCTTTATCCATTGTGCCACCTAGCCATCCCTATACACAATAGTCTTATATGATTAATTTTTCCTACTGTAACATGAGATCTTTCACTTTCCCTAGACTTTGTTGAATTTTTTCAAAGCTTCCCTAGTTCATTTGCAAAGATTCATGGTATTGTGATCTCATAGTAGACTATTCATTGATTGTGAGTTACATTGTATTTGAAGGTTTAATTTTATTATGATTACTAGTCTCTACAGGATTAAGACTTTCTAATCTGATTGTTAAGTATTAATAACTATGTACCAGATTAAAGTCCGATAATTCCTAGTAGATTCATGAGGCCATATATGAAAGGAAGCTTTTGTTTACTGTATTAATCATTTTTCTCTTTAATACACTGTGTAGTTCAACAATGGCTTCCTAAATATAGAGGGGAGAAAAAGAAAATTATATCACAAAATTCATTGATTTGAAATCCATAAAATTTAGCTAGTATTTTCATTTTCACATAACATAAAGCATAGATTTTCAACATTTGTGATCTTTTTAAGATTTTCTGCTAAAACTTATCATTTATATACCACTGAAGCTAACACATTTCCTAACAGTGAATTTTATTTTAAAATAATCTACAGATTTTAGGAAATTAATTTTATTAATTTATCCTCATAGACTTCCAACTAAATATGAATACATATTCAAATTAGACAGAATAGAAATTGGAAATGCAAGCCTAAAACATCCAAATTTATCACATTTTTAGCCTCCAAAATGTTGTGAAACATGGAAAGCATATATTTAAGAATTCCCCATAGAATATGTTCATTTGCATGACTGCCACTTACATAGTCAATCACTGTCAATCTTACTGGCTTGGAAACAGTTTAAAGCACACTGTTTAATGTAAGTGAATTATATTCCTAAAGACTTTAATGTCCTGAACCAAAGAAAAAAAAAGATTCCAATGTTATCTAATAATTTACTAAACTATTGAACTGTAAGTGCCATTAGTATTCTAGAGACCACTTTCTATAAGATTGCATACATATCGAATATAGATACATATTGAAGTTATTTTCTGTAAGATTTCATATATATATCCAGCATAAACATACACTGAAGTTATTTCCTTAGTAGAAGAGTAACTTTTTTAAAAGTTATTTTAATTATGATGATGCTCAGAAAATAATTTTAAAGCACTAAATTTTTTTTTACTATCAACCTGGCACCAAATTAAATTTCTTTCTCAGAATTGAATAATTAAATTCAGTGAATTATTCATTTGGTCATTATTGTTCTTTTGAATAGTTATTATCTTATATTGTCTTTAGAAAGCAAGCATAAAGTTACTTGTAGCTGGGGCAGGTAGGTGGCACAATGAGTAGAACGCCACACTTGGAGTCAGAAAGATTCATCTTCTTGAATTCAAATGTGGCCTCAGAACCTTACTAGCCATGTGGCCCTGGGTAAGTCACTTAGCCTCAGTCCTCATCTGTAAAATAAGCTGGAGAAGGAAATGGCAAATCCCTCCCATTTTGTTCCCAAGAAAACCTCAAATGGGGGCAAGGAAGTTTTGGATATTCCTGAAAAACAACTGAACCACAAAAAAGGACAATATTGCAATATACATTAACAAGACCACAAAAGGCAGCTAGGTGGTTACGTGGATAGAGCACCAGTCCAGGAGTCAGGAGGACCTGAGTTCAAATCCAACCTCATACACTTAATAATTACTTAATTATGTGACTTTGGGCAAGTCACTTAAGTCCAGTGCCTTGAAAAAACTAAAAAAAAGACCACAAAATACCTTAGGACCTCAAAACTTTCTTCGGGCTTAATAAAATTCTTTTTTTTAGGTTTTTTTTTTGAAAGGCAAATAGGGTTAAGTGGTTTGCCCAAGGCCACACAGGTAGGTAATTATTAAGTGTCTGAGATCAGATTTGAACCCAAGGTACTCCTGACTCCAGGGCTGGTGCTTTATCCACTGTGCCACCTAGCCACCCCAATAAAATTCTTAGTAATTAATATACATTTTATAGAGCAGCTAGGTGGCAGAATTGATACAGTGCTAGAACTGAAGTCAAGCAAAACTCAGTTCAAATCCAACCTCAGACCAGTTTTATGAACTTGGACTAGACCTGTAAACCTGTTTGCCTCAGTTCCCTCCTGTGTTAAATGAATTAGAAAAGCAATGGAAAACTACTTCCACATCTTTGTCAGTAAACCCCCCAAAAGGGTCAGACAGATGAAAAATGACTGGCTAAAATTCAAACAAGAAATTTAAAAAAAATTCTCTAAATGGTAATTCAAAACAGGTGAAAATATTTTATTGAAGTCTTGCAAAATGATCTTTTGATATAAAATATAGATATTTTCTGTTATTTATAATGCCAAAGAATATGACTTACTAACATTGTATCACCAGCATTCTCTTCATAGCAGAGTAACTTCTTTTAAAGTTTATTACACATAGTCATTAATACCACATAGCTAATTTTTTGATATCTTTTTTAAAAAGGGCAAGATTTCTTCTACTTCCTGCAAAATGGTGCCTACCAGGTAGGAACACATAAGAGCTGGTTTCCAGATCTTTATTTTCATGAGATAGTACAAGCATAAATAACTCTTCCTTCTTTCATTTGATGTTTCAATCTTATGTCTATATTAGAATGAAGATTCATTAATTACAGGGTCATACTAACAGAGCTGTATAACTACATATAAAATAAAGATCTGATGATTTGAGATTAAAACAATTAGATATTAAATTAAGGAAATGGTTCTTATTTGGTCCACATATGTAATTGTTTTCATTACTCAGTTCCACCAGATAACTTTTAAAATGTTAATTTCACTGCAACCATTTAATAGACCTTTTAGGCTATATTTTTTTCAATTCCAAAGCATCATTTTAATAATATGTTATAATTTCACATTTTTAAAGAGCTTTACAGCTCTGCATTCTGGCAATAACTAGTCTTCCCAGTGACCTCAAAATGGTAGAAAAACTGGAGGGGTTTTGAGGCACAGCTAATCTCTCATGATCCAGGATCAAATTGGCATTTTAGACTTTCAATTGTGACTCAGGTTTCTCTTAGCTCTTAACATGCTTCTTGCGAGATAAGCTATCCATCACCCCTAGAAAGTTCTTTTTTTTCCACCAGTCTTTTTCAAGAGAATTCCCAACTCTCATCAAAACTTAGCTCAAGGACTACCTTCAAATAAAATCTTTACTAGTGCTATCTCATGCTCTTGCTTCCATCATTTACTTTGTATGCATATTGTATTTTATATATATACATACATGCACATATATATTCATATATACATAAACACACTCAAAATCACCTATATGTATACATTTATACAAATATAATTTATACTTGTTTATAATATGACCTGTATTTTTATATATTTTATACATATATATAGATATATACTTATGTATATATCTATATATATGTACACATATATAGAAGCATACAAACACATATATGCCATTCCCGCACAATAGATTTCCCCAATTCCCCCAAAAGAATAGGTCCTTGAGTATTGGGTTGTTTTAATTTTGTCTTTATCACCAATGCCAAAAATCTGTGATACAGTGTGGGAATTTAATGAATATTTGTTTATTGACTAATTGAAAATAATTTTTCTCTCATTTAAAATAACTAGGAAATAGGAAAGTATTTATATGAGGGCACCTGTTATTTTAAAAACATTCTACATATTTCCTGGAGTTAAATAACAAATATTACCCATAATTGACTATAAAGAGAACTATCAGATTTCATCCCATGTGCTTAATAGGCTGTCTAATTTCAGAAGAATAAAAAACCTCATCAATGCGACTCCTTGTCAGAATCTTCAGTTGTCTGTCACATATATGCTATTTTGCTTTTAGAAAAAACAATATTTAACTTTCCTTTATAATGTCATATACAAATTTTATCTTTTTTCAAATACTCATTGTGCTACATGGAAGAAGACAGATCTGTATCTTTGCAAAAAGTTTCTTAATAACACAAATTTTGATAAGGATATAAAAATGTACAGAACTATAAGAATATTATAGATGTAGATAGCACACTCTGAAATGGTACTGTTTTGCTCTAAATTATTCCATCTGGTATAATTATTAAAGAAAGGTAGCTTCCTTCAACCAAAGATTATACAACTACTTAGGAAAAATAGTTGGGGCAAATTTGGAATGTGTATGGTACAAATTATAATGATAAATTTTTCTTGCAATAAACAACTGCTTTAATGCATTAATGCTACCTCTAAAAACACTGTTAAAAATGTTTCTTGGAGAATTACAGTTCTCGCTGAAGCTATGTCTACACTGGTAATCCTTCTGACCAGAGATTTGCCAACATTTGTCATCCATTCCCACTATAAAAAAAGAAAATGGATGTTTTCCATCTGCAACAACATACAGTCAAAACAAATGTATTTCAATTGGAAACACTTGCTGGTAAAAGGTCTGCTCTCCATTAAAACATCTGGTTGTATTTTAAGGTCATTGCCAAATAAACGGATGCTGGAACATCCATTTTATGTGGCACATGGTTGCTAGTATAGACACAGCTTAAACCTGTGTCAGTATAAGGGCAACACCCTGTTTTAGTGAGGAAAATATACATTTGTTTGAGCCTAGGCAGCGGTTTCTTAATAGGAGAACTGGAATGTAAATGTATTTTCTGAACCTGTGTATTCCCATATAGGAAGGAAAAATAATGGACATTCCTTCGGAGCTCTCAGCTAGACAATACAAAGACTGTGAGGGGGGAATTGAAATAGCTGCTACTTGCTAGTAAAGGCTTCCTGTGGTTAGCAAGCCTGCCTAGCTCCATTAGTAAGCAGTCCCTAAATGACTGGAGACTCAAATGAGTCTGTTTTCTATCCCTTGTTGGCTCATGGTATATCCCCTCCCCCTCCAGCCTGAAGGTGATGTTTCTTCTGCTAAGATATCAGCACCTTCCAATGAACCATGAGGTTTGGAGGGGGTGCACCTAGTCTCTCTCCATTTGTCTTTTTGCCTCCCTCTTCCTCCAGGACAGCTGGGTCAAGTTATGTGAAACACCCCAGGCTGCTTCTTTTCCCAAAGGTAAGGAAGAAGTGTAGACATAGATACTTGAAGTAAGGTGCAGAGAACAAATCTGCTTTTACAGAGGAGATTTGCAGGCATGTTCTATTGGTAAAAATCATGAGGGTTTATTATATTTAGCTAGATAATGATTCTTGGATACATTTCAAAGGATTCATTGTTGCATAGCATAACTATCTTTAAGAGACAGTAAACAGCAAGTATTTATTAGGAGCCTAACATATATATTCATGGCACTATATTAACCACTTTCAAAAACAAGAAATGGTCCCTGATCTCAGAAAGCTCACAGTTTAAAGAAGAATACACATGTGGGCAACTATGTAAAAAGAAGATATATGTTTGCGTGTGTGCATGTGTGTGTGTGAGTGTGTGTGATAAAGTGGAGTTAATAACGAGAGGAAAGGCCCAAGCTTAAAGAGATACAGAAAGAATTCTTATAGAATAAGACATATGTACATGTACATGTACATGTACATGTACATGTATATGTATATGTATATGTATATGTATATGTGTATGTGTATGTGTATGTGTATGTATATGTATATGTATATGTATATGTATATGTATATGTATATGTATATGTATATGTACACACACACATACATACACCACACACATATCTAGGGTTCTTTATCTTGAGTCTGCAAATACTTTTAAAAAATTCTGATAACTGTTTTTTTTAAGGTAACTGGTTTCCTTTATAATCATGTGTATTTTGTTTTCTCTACTTAAAAACATGAGAAGGGGTCTACAGACTCTACCAGATTGTCAAAAGGGTCCCTGACATAAAAAGGTTAAAAAATTTGTCAACTGGACCAAACCGACCTCTAATCTACACATGGTCACTGTCAAACAAAGCAGATTAAAAGAAGAGATACAGGAATCAAACAAGTTTAATTGAGAAGCGAGGGGAACAACTTTTAAGCAAGGAGTTAAATTACACACATGTGCCAGGGCCCTGTCCCTAGTGGTGGGACCATTCTGGTGTGATCATACCTCAATATTTATACCAAAGCAGTGAGCTGTGGCTCTGACAATGAGGAGTAACAATAACAATGAGACAAATTTGGGTAATAGCAGGACTTCCAAGACTGGAACATGGATGCTTGTCCCATCTCAGAAAACACCTAGTGCTGGTCAAAGTAACACAAAATTATATGATTTTTGCTAGAGGAAGAGAACATCCAGAGGGTGAGCACAAAGGATTGTTATTATTCCAAAATCAGGGTAAGTTTGTTTGATGTACCATAGCTATGGAAAACAAACTGTCCCCTAATATGCTGACACATCCTTTATAATGCAGAGTGCTGATGCTTTAGAATCAACAGACTTAAATTTCAGGTACTAATTTTGATGATCATTAGAAATGTAATTTTGGGCAAATGTGTAAAATGGGGATATTAACACATACATCCCCTATGTCATGTGCAAATACTTTGTAAACTATCAATTGTGATGTAATCATGAGCTATCATTTTAACAAATCTTATTTATAAGGATATATGAATTAGAATGTAGCTAATATGCTTGTATATTAACTTGATTATAAGAAGTCAAAAACAACAAAAAATTTTGAAAAAATCTTAAAGTATTGACATGATCACTGATCATGAATCAATTAAAATAATCTTTTACAGAACTGATTTGTAATTTCATGTAATATAGATATATCCTCATAAGAGAAGAATTATTTTGAACTTCATTTGGTGAATGCCAAATCACACTCATTCCACCTGAAAGACCTTTAAAATAATGAAGTACTGTATATATAGACAACAGGAATTTCAATTACAAATTCAAATCCTCCCTTACCTCACTAAGTTTTCCTTTCTTTCTCCTTTCCCTAACCACAGCCTATGTATGCACTTTTCAAAAGACAGATAAGTGATGTTTGCCTATTGGTTGCATGATTTTTCTTCCGGAGGTTGACCAATCTTAAACTTTTAAGTTTATGCTTTCTGAAATGTTCTGGGAATTTTCATTTTGAAAAGTGCAAATTAAATGCAGAATGTTAATCCCACTAGAATAAAATGGATAGTCCAGAAGAAGCTTATAAATAAATGCCAGTTTCTATACTAATACCAAAATCTTTAAGACTTTCTGATTTGGGTGAGGTTCACTATGTCACTGAATTCTCCACAGTTATGTGGGCTGTGTAACAAACACTGAAACAGATTGAGAATTTTTCTATTTCCTCCAAGGGTTACTCAAGGCATCAGTTCAAAAGATTTTCAGTTACTCACGAAAGATCTGTATATTTTCAGTCAAGCAACCAGAATGACTCATGGGGTGAGTAATAGAGCAAACCCCTTTCCTTTTTCCTCCCCCATCTTTGTCTCTATTGTCCTTTATCCAGACAGAAAGAATACCCTATCTGGCTCCTTTTCCCTCTTGGAGTTAAATTCAGTCTGCTTCTTCAAAGCTTACTTTAATACTTACATTACTTGGGGTTGTCTAATGGAACAAACAACATATTAGAAACTAAAAGACAGAGAGAGAGAGAGAGAGAGAGAGAGAGAGAGAGAGAGAGAGACAGACAGACAGACAGACAGACAGACAGACAGACAGACAGACACAGAGACATAGGGACAATGAGAGACAGAGAGAAATGTGAAGTAGGTAACAAGGTGTGAAAAAAAGAGACTTATTTGACTTATTTATCTTATTGTCCTAATAACTGGCTGGGTTATATCATTCTCCTAACATGTATAATATTATTCAAAGATGAAAACTGTCATCACATTCTGTACTCCAACACTCAGCTGACCTAGAGGAACCCTCTCAATGAATTTCTCTTTGGTCTACACCCTTTCCTCAGTTTATCTCAGGTCTAAAAAGCAAAAACAAACAAGGAAAACAGCTCTCATTCTCAGTGGCCAATATGCAAATACTTAGGAATACAAAGCATCAGTTATAGGAAAGGCTAGGTTTTTCAAAAACATACTCCCCAAAAACTACTCTCAAGGAACTCTCCCATAAGCAAGTTCAATCCCTAATACTTATAAAAAGGAAAAAGTTGGTTTTATTAAAAAGTCAAGAAATTCTCCCCTTTAGGGAGAGATAAAGAGATACAGAAAGAATTCTTATAGAATAAGACATATGTACATACTTATATGTTCCCACCTTTCTAACAACCTAAATTTTTTTCCAGACTTATAGTTGTGCCATATGTCACTGACCCTGGATCTCTAAATGCCTAGCAATATCACTGCAGGGCTTCCATAGAACAAGTTTGCTCTTTCTAATTGTGGCTCAATGTTAATGGACCACAGTTATCTCACTCCACTATTGAATATATCCACTTCCATCTCTGAACTCTGAAGTTAGTTACCTGATTGGATCACATGGTTTCCTACACCTGTCTCCAGGGAATCAATTCTGCTATTTTATGTCTAACTGCTATGTTTCTAGTTCTCAAGCTCTTTAGAGCAGGTGTGTCCAACCTGTTGGGCCATTTCATATAGCTCATTGTTGTAGTGCTTAAGGTTGATGTGAGTTGCGTTGTTTTCATGAATGAATATGGTTTCTGTATGTGGCCCTTGAGGGGTTTTTGGGGATAATGTGGCCAAGAAGAGCTAAAACATTGAACACCCCTGCTCTAGAGTACATGTGCAGTCCCATGTTATTAAAGAACATGCCTAAATCCATAACAGAATGTGTATGAGCTAGTTATGAATTGTGTCAATGAGGGAACAAATGTTGGATATACCTTTTCTTTTTTTAAATTTATTTTTTAATCTCATTTTGTACAAATGTATTTTACATTAATAAAACATTCTTGTTTAAAAGTAAACAAATTACCCCTCCCCCCATGAATATAGATAGACTTGCTTGGGCAAAAAAAGTAAAGGGGAGAGAAAAAAATTAAAATTAAAAAAAAAATAATAGTAATAATTGTAGGTATGGCCAGGTGGCGCAATGGATGAAGCACCAGCCCTGGAGCCATGGGCACCCAAGTCCACATCCAGCCTTGTAAACTCAATAATCACCCAGCCATGTGACATGCAAGCCACCCGATCCCTACTGCCCTGCAAAAACCAAAAAGAAGTAAAAAAAAGACCCAAAATAAAATAAAATAGTAATAATAGTAGGGGTGGCTGGGTGGCAGACAGAGCATTGGCCCTTGAGCCAGGAGCACCTGGGTCCAAATCTGGCCCCAGACACCCAAAGATCAGACTGCTATGTGGCCCCAGGCAGGCCACCCAGCCCCACTTGCCCTGCACCCGCCCCCAAATAATAATAACAAAAAATGTGCTTCAGTCTTTGTTCCAACACCAACAACTCTGTCCCAGGTGGATCACATTCTTTATGATAAGTCCATCACAAAAGTTACTTCCATATTTTTCCCATGTTGCCATTGCTGATTGCAACTCCCTACTTTCTTATTTCTCCACTACCATGTACTATGTTTTCTCTCTCCTTTCACTCTGACTCTGCTGTAGGGTCGCTGAGTGGCGCAGCAGACAGATCCCTGGTCCTGGAGCCAAGAAGCCCTGAGCCCCCATACCACCCCTTAGGCCCAGAATCCATCTGGCCCTATGGTCCTGGGCAGGCCATCCAATCCCAGCCTCTTGCAAGAAGTAAAAAAAAAATGTGTTATATTTGACCACTGTCCCCCCATGGTCCATCCTCTCCTCCTTTATTCACATCCCCACCCCTTCCCCCTGCTCCCCGCTCCTTCTTACTCCAGTTGTCTATACCCCATTGAGTATATTTGCTGTTTCCTCTCCTAGCCATCTCTGATGAGAACAAAGGTTCCCTTATTCCCCCTTGCCTCCCCCTTTCATATCATTGCAATAGCTCATTGTAATAAAAAAATCTTATTATGTGAAATATCTTGGACTATTCCCCCTCTCCTTTTCCTTTCTCCCATTCCATTTCCCTTTTTTTCTATTTACTCCATTTTTACACCATATTTTATCTTCGAATTCAGCTTTCTCCTCTGCTTCAATTATAAAAGCTCCCTCTACCTGCTCTATTAACTGACAAGGTTCATATGAATATTATCAGTATCATTTTTCTATACATGCAGTTCATCATCATTAAGTCCCTCATATTCCCCCCCTCTCCTCCAATCTCCATGCTTCACCTGAGTCCTGTATCTGAAGGTCAAACCTTCTGTTCAGCTCTGGCCATTCCAAAAGGAACCTTTGAAATTCCCCTGGTTCATTGAAAATCCATCTTTTTCCCTGGAAGAGGACATTCAGCCTTGCTGGGTAGTTGATTCTTGGCTGCATTCTAAGTTCGTTTGCCTTCCAGTATATTGCATTACAAGTCCTACGAGTTTCCAATGTAGTTGCTGCTAAGTCCTGTGTGATCCTGACTGCAGCTCCATGATATTTGAACTGTGTCCTTCTGGCTGCTTGTAATATTTTCTCTTTGACTTGGGAGTTCTGGAACTTGGCTATAATATTCCTAGGGGTTGGTTTTTTTGGGATCTCTTTCTTGGGGGGATCGGTGGATTCTCTCCATTTCTATTTTGCCCTCTGCTTCTAAAATATCAGGGCAATTTTCCTGTAGTAATTCTTTGAAAATGATGTTAAGGCTCTTTTCCTGATCATGACTTTCAGGTAATCCAATAATTTTTAAATTATCTTTCCTAAGTCTGTTTTCCTTATCAGTTGTTTTTTCAATGAGATATTTCACATTTTCTTCTAATTTTTCATTTTTTTGGTTTTGAAGTATTGATTCCTGATTTCTGGTAAATTCATCAATCTTCCTGAATTCTATTCTTTGTCTGAAGGATTTGTTCTCCTCAGAGAGTTTTCTTATCTCTTTTTCCATCTGGCCAATTTTGCTTTTTAAAGCATTCTTCTCCTCAATAACTTTTTTGAACTGTTTTATCCATTTGACCTAAGCTGGTTTTTAGCATGTTATTTTCTTCAGCATTTTTTTGCATTTCCTTGACTAAGCTGCTGACTTCATTTTCATGTTTTTCCTGCATCTCTCTCCTTTCTTTTCCCAGTTTTTCTTCCAACTCCCTCATTTGATTTTCAAAGTCTTTTTTGAGCTTTGTCATAGCCTGAGCCCAATTTCTGTTTTTCTTGGAGTCTTTAGATGCAGAAACTTGTGAGTATTTTGATCCTTCTTGGGCTCATTTGAAAAATATTTCTCAATAGTCTTCCTCTTGTTTCTTTGCTTGCTCATTTTCCCAGCCTGGTCCTGGTTTTGGGGTGCTTCCTGAGCTTTTGGGACACTCCCACAAGGGTCTCAGTGTGTGAGGCTCTGTCCTCCCTCCTGGTCTGTGAATGACCATAAGCACCCCCCTGTGCATTGGGGCCGAGGTGGGGGGGCCCTGTTGTTCTATGGGGGTGCCTAGACTGCAATCAGGTTCTGAATGTGGTCAGAGCCCCAGAGTCCTGTTCCAGAGGCAGAGGACAGAGCTCAACAGTCTCTTTTCACCCCCCTCCCTCAGCTCAATAGGCTAGTGCCTGGGGGCTCCTGCTTACAGTCTCTGCCTGCTTCTGTTTCCGGGTCTGGGCTATGGAAAGACCAAGCTGCTGGCTGTGTGCCCTGAGGGCTGGGCTCCACGTGCTTGCTCTGGCAGAGGTCCCCTACTGTTCCCACACTTTGTGCCCGGTGCTCCTTGGGGTGCAGCTCAGGAGACTCCCCCACTGCTGTGAGCCGGCTCCCAGCGCCCTGGGGCTGCCTCTGGGAGGCTGAAGTTCTTTTGCTCTGGCAGGCCACCCCTTCCAACCCCGGGGGAGCAGAGCCTTTCTGCTCTTTTCCAGGTTACTTTGCATAGGAGAACTGCCTCACTGGGTCCCTTTGTGGGTTCTGTCTCTCGAAAGTTTAGTTAGAGTCCTTAGTTTCATTTTTTATCAGAGAGCACCTAAGAGTTGATCCCTTCTTGTTGCCATCTTGGCTCTGCCCCCTGGATATACCTTTTCAAAGAGCTAATCTTATCCTTATTCAAAGAAGTGTGGGGTTCCTTCTGGGACACATAATTGGACATATGCCCTACTTTAAAAAATTCAGTTAATTTGTATTATATATGTCTATATCTATATTTATCTATATCTATATATTATTATATATATCTATATTTAACATAGTCAAGCTCTATAAAAATTGAAATAGTCAAAGCTTGTCTTCTGCCAACAATATTGTTTTTTCTGTATCTTCACTGTCTACCCACCAAACCCAGAAGTCCTGTATTGTATTCCATTCTTATGGCATTCTGACTTCAAAAATGAATCTGATATCATAGAATCATAGATTTAAAGCTGGAAGGGACATTAAAGATCATCTAATTCAATCTTTTATTTGAGAAATGAGAAAATTTAACACAAAAAGATTAATTTGCCTAAAGAGAAACCTGTAATAGTTGAAACAAGTATTATTTAAACTTTACCAAACAATCCTCATGGTACCAATAAAGGTATGATTTTTTATTAGAAAAATAATTTACCCCCTTTTTTTTATTAACCTTTGGAAGTCTGAACAAAACTTAATTGAAAAAATTTCCAATGGTGAAATCTGAGGTGGAGTAACAGTAAAGGACATGTTGAAGAAAGCCTTATTGTTGTATGTAAAAGCAAACACATTCTTTAAAACTTACTTTGATACTTACATTATCTGGGGTTGTCTAATACTGCAAACAACATTTTAGACCCAAAATGATGTATGTAAAAGCACTCTATAGCAGAAGACAGTTACTGTACCAACTCAAAATGTCAACCTCTATAATTTTATTTGAAGAAGCATAGACCATTATATTTTTTAAATCCATCTAGACCAATATACACTTCTATAATGCACGAATGCTATCTATAACATCCGTGATGATCATCCATACACTTTCTAAATACTTCTAGCCATAAAATATTACTTTCAAACAATTACTTAAGTTTCAAAGATTTAATTGTTAGGATGTCCTTTCTTACATTCTTTTGAAATGTATACTGATCTTTTTTCTTTGGAAAAGAAAGCTATGCAATCTAATACTTTCACCACATGACAGCCTTAACTACTATATTCAAGATATCCACCTGTTAGTATATAAGCTTCACAATTATCATTTTTATGTGCCTTTTTTTGCATCCCGACCCTTTAGTGCAGGGCTGGTTACAAAGCACAAGCTTAATAAATGTTTGAGATTCATTTGTTAATAAACCCCAATTCTGTTCTCATTCATGATAAATATCCCCAGTTTCATCAATGGATCTTCAAAAAACTTAGTTTATAGTCCTCTAGTCATTCTACTTACCTGTCTCTGGATAAATTCTAGTTTTCCAACATACCTCTTAAAAATAAGAGTTGATTTGGGGGAAAAAATAATAAAATAGATATACCTTTAGTTAATCTGAATTAAAAAAGAAGAAAACAAAATTACCAGTATCAAAAATGAAGAGTGAACTCACCAGAAATGAGAAGGAAATTAAAGTGATAATTAAGAGCTATTTTGCCCAACTGTCTGCCAATAAATTTGACAACTTAAGTTAAATGAATGAATATTTACAAAAATATAACCTACCCAGGTGCGGCTAGGCCAAGTGGTGCACTGGATAGAGCACCAGCTCTGGAGTCAGGAGTACCTGAGTTCAAATTCGGCCTCAGACACTTAATAATTATCTAGCTGTGTGGCCTTGGGCAGGTCACTTAACCCCATTGCCTTGCAAAAACTAAATATATATATATATATATATATATATATATATATATATATATATATATATGCTACCCATATTAAAAGAAAGGAAATAAAATACTTAGATAATCCCATTTCAGAAAAAGAATTGAAGAAACCATCGATAAACCACCTAAGAAAAAAATCTCTAGGGCCAGTTGGATTTACAAGGGAATTCTACCAAACATTTAAGGAACAATTAATTCCAATCTATATAAAATATTTCTAAAAAATAGGAGATATGCTAAATTCCTATTATGACCCTGATATAGTGCTGATACTTAAACCAAAAAAAAATCTAAAACATAAATAATAATTATATATAATTATATATTAATATATTGTATAGTAATAATTAACAAAATTATAGACCAATCTTCCTAATGAACATTGATGCAAAAATCTTAAATAAAATTTTAGCAAAGAGATTACAAGTTATTCCTACAATAATATACCATGATCAGGTGGGATTTATATCAGGTAGGGAGGCATGGCTCAATATTAAGAAAACATCCAACCATTGAACATATCAAAAAATATAACCATTCGTTTATTTCATTAGATGCTGCAAAAGCCTTTGACAAAAGACATCATTTCTATTAAAAACACGAGGGAGTATAGGAATAAATAGAGTTTTCCTTAAAATAGTAAGCAATAGTTATCTAAAGCCATCAACAAGGATTACATGTAATGAGGATAATCTAGATTTTCTATAATGTCAAGAGTGAAATTGGGATGCTTATTGTCACCACTACTATTCAGTAAAGTATTGGTGATGTTAGCTTTAGCAATAAGATAAGAATAAGAAATTGAAGGAATTAGAATTGGCAATGGGGAAGCAAAACTTTCACTCTTTGAAGACTATATGTTAATATACTTAGAGAACCCTTGAAACAATTAAGGATTGTTTCCTTAGCAGGATATAAAAAAACCCCATCAGCAATTCTATATATGAACAATAAAGCTCAAGAGCAAGAGATAGAAAGAGAAATTCTATTTAAAGTAACTGTAGATTACAGGGAGGGAATCTATCTCTCAAGATAAAACTAGAAATTATACGAATGAAAATGCAAACTATTTTTTACATAAATAAAGTCAGATTTAAACAACTGAAGAAAACATTAATTGTTCATTCTTAGGTCAAGCTAATATAATAAAAATGACAATTCAACCCAAATTAGATTACCATACCTGTGCCATACCAAGGAAAGTACAAAAAAAAATTTACAGAACTAAAAAATTAGTAACAAAAGTTCAAGAATATTGGAGGAATTAATTTAAAAAAATGCAAAGGAAGGTGGACCAATTGTACCAGATCTAAAACTATTTTATAAAGTGATGGTTATCAAAACTCCCTAGTACTAGTTTTTTTGTTTGTTTTTAAGTTTTTGCAAGGCAAATGGGGTTAAGTGGCTTGCCCAAGGCCATACAGCCAGGTAATTATTAAGTGTCTGAGAGGAGCCATCTAGCAGCCACCTAGCTGCCCCCTCCCTAGTACTTGTTAAAAAAAAGATTAAAGGACTTGGAATTTGAGTAGGTACAAAATAAATAGTAGTAAATGACTATAGTAGTCTACTTTTTGCAAACCCAAAGACATCTTCTGGGAGAATTATTCACTATTCAATAAAAATTGCAGGGAAAACTGGAAAATATTTTGGCAAGTACTAGACATAGTTCTACATCTCATCCTATTCAAAAATAAGATCAAAAAGGGTACATGATTTAGACATAAAGGGCAATAACCATAGACCAATTAAGAGAACAAGAAATATTCCATTTGTTGGATCTATGGAAAGTAGAGAAATTTATGACTAAACAAGTAATAGAGAACATTATAAATTGCAAAATGGATAATTTTGACTATATTAAATTAAAAAGTTTTTGCACTAATAAAACCAAGGCAGCTAACGTTAGAAAGAAAATAGAAAACTGGGAAACGATTTTCACAACTAGTGTTTCTGATAAAAGATTCATTTCTAAATTATATAGAGAACTGAATCAGATTTCTAAAATCGCAAACCATTCCCCAGTTTATAAATGGTTAAAGGATATAAACAGGAAGTTTTCAGATGAAGAAATTGAAGTTATTTAAAAAAACTATGGGGGCAGCTAGGTGGTGTAGTGGATAAAGCACTTGCCCTGGAGTCAGGAGTACCTGAGTTCAAATCCAACCTCAGACACTTAATAATTACCTAGCTGTGTGGCCTTGGACAAGCTACTTCACCCTGTTTGCCTTGCAAAAACCTAAAAAAAAAAAGCTGAGTTACCTCACACCTATCAGATAGGCTAAAATGACAAAAAAGGAAAATGATCAATACTAGAAAGGATGTGGGAAAATTGGAACAATAGTACACTGTTGGTAGAGTTGGGAACTGATCCATCCATTCTCGAGAGCAATCTATAATGACCAAAGAATAATAAAACTGGTCATATACCCTTTGACCCAGCAATGACAACCTAGGCCCATATCCAAAAGAAATCAAAACTGGGAAAACCTCACATGTTTAAAAATATTTATTTTAGCTCTTTTTTTTTTTTGTGGTGGCAAAGTACTGGAAATTCAGGGAGTTCCCATCATTTGGGGAATGGATGAGCAAGTTATGGTATATGAATGGTATGGAGTACTATTGTTCTATAAGAAACCAAGACAGTTCAGGCTTTAAAGAAGCATGGAAAAAATTACATGAACTGATATTGAAGGAAGGGAGCAGAATTAATAAAACATTGTAGATATTATTAACAATAACATTGTAATATGATGAACTATGATGGATGCAATTCCTCTTAGTAGTTCAGAGATCAAGAACACCCCTGAGACACTGTCATGGACAATGCCATCCACATCCAGAAGGAAAAAACCCACAGAATCTATATTCATACTATTATGTTCACCTTTTTTGGCAATGCTTATAAATTATATTTATTAGTGTATATGTATGTCCATAAACATAGTATGTATGTATGTTTTAAACACTGCTCATGTTTTTCCTTCCTTTCTCATGGTTTTTTCCCCTTTCTGCTTTGTTCTGATTCCTCTTTCACAAAATGCCTAATATATAAATATGTTAAACATGAAGGAACGTATACAACTTTTACAGTATGTTCATTGCCATGGGGTCAGGGGAGGGAAGAAATAGGTAGAAAAACGTGAATTCTTAAATTTGCAAATAGATGAATGTTGAAAAACTACCATTGCATGTAATTGGAAAAATAAAATAGAATTTCAATTAATAAAATTAACAATAGCACACCAGAAATTAAACAAAATGCTCCAGATGTCAAAATACATCCAGGTAAGGATAGACTGAAATCACTGTCTCTTTCTAGAAATAAAATTGTACTAATAATATACAAGGTCAACAATATAAAACACCAGCAACATGTTGACTGTGTAAGAGTGAGCTAAATCCCCTAAATCTTTCAGCCTAGTTAGGTTTTCCTGATTGTATAATTTGATTTTAAAAATTGAAGTGCAAATCTTTACATTTATTTAGGGCCATAGGCAGGAATTTTATTAATGGGCTTCCCCAGAAATTGCTATAAGTTGTTCTGCATTAGGAAGGGTAGAGCATTTTCCTTCTTCCTCTTATAATGATAGTCATTCATCATCAGTTCAATTTTTTTAAAGTTCAATTAGGTGTTAATTAGATGCTGATTTCATTGGACAATAGACTAGTCTTCTTCCTCTCCCATTCTACTGCCATTCCTTCTCAACCCTACTTCTATTTCCACATAAGAGAAAGGTTTGAGGCTTGATGATGCCAAGTCTGTAAAAACTGTTACAAAAATGGCAAAGTAAGAGTGGCCACTATGAAATCCTCAAACTATGTATCTTATTTTCCTGTTCACCTTTTAGACAAATGAGTTGACTACTTTCTAGTTGGTAGTAGTCTGGTACAATGTGAGATACTGTACTGATGTCTTCAAATGACCCAGTATGGTAATGGGGGCTGCATTTACCTATTAAATTTTCCTTATTAGATTCAACCATTATTCTAGGCTTCTAAAATCATTTTGGACAATGACATTTGTCCCAGTTAAACACTTTTCCCTCTGGTTCTGTATTAGCTTTTTTGATTTAATAAGTATACTGTTTATGTCCTCATTCAAGTTATTAATAAGAATCAATCAGAACTCTTTGGTTATGGTAATCCATCTAGTCTTTGAATCCAACTGGTTGTATCACCAGCAAGTCTGCATTTCTTCATTTTTTCCACAGAATATATGACTTTTGAGAGGCAGTTTTGTATAGTGAAAAAGATACTAAGCTGAAGTTTGAAGAATCTGGATTTGTTTTTTTGAATATGATGCTCTTAGATGTGTGATGAGGGTAAAGTCACTTGACCTCATCATGCCTTAGTTTTCATATAAACAAAATGAATGTAATATTAACTGTCATATTTTTCTTACAGAAGTATTTTGAGTATTAAAAGAGATTATGAATACAAGATACTTTGAAGCCTCCTTAAGATCAACATTATCATTCTTTTGAGCTACATAAATATCATCATTGCCAAAGGTAATGAGATTTCAGCCTAGTTAGGTTTTCCTGATTGTATAATTTGATTTTAAAAATTGAAGTGCAAATCTTATACTTAATCCATGTTTATTCCTAATAGTTACCTTTTTCCCCTAAGGGCTCACAACCTATTTAATAATTTATTTTAGAAATTTCTCAGGCGGGGCAGCTAGATGGTGTAGTGGATAGAGCCCTGACTGGAGTCAGGAGGACCTGAGTTCAAATGTGACATCAGACACTTAATAATTACCTAGCTTCATGAGCTTGGGCAAGTCACAACCGCATTGCCTTGCTAAAACAAACAAAAAAAAAAGAAAAGAAATTCATCAGGAGTCTATTTCAGGTTCATCATATTTTTAAGTTCTGAATTATCTTTCAAGATATTTATCTATTTTTTTCTACTAACATTTTTATCATTATTTTTACAATGATGCATCCTAAGAAAATTGAAAAATAGTGGCAATTTTAACATATAAGTCAAATAAACAGAGATTGGTTCTGTATACTATTTAACAGTAATGTTTGTTTTGCCATGGAAACATCTATAGAAGAATACTTTGCCACATTGGCTTTCCCATTGTTTTCATTATTTACATGCCAAAATCTGAAACCTATTGAGGTTTCACCATGTTGTTTAATTTGTGCCAAATAGCTTGTATTGAGGACCATCTGATTAAACCACACTCCAGACTTGTAGCAGAATTGAAAAAAATCTAGACCTTAAAAAATCCAATCTATTGTCAGTCAACAACATATTTGATTAACCCTTTTAAAAATATTGATTTTTTTTTAAATGCTTCAACATTTCATATCATTCCCTATGATCTGAGTCACTATTTCTGACAGGACATGAAACATTCTTTTCTCAGTTCTTCAACTTAATATACTGAGAAGACAAAGGAGTATTTTATCATCTGTCCTATGGAAAGTCAGTGTATATAATATGAGTGAATTGGTCTTGTTTTCATTATGTATATTGTTCTTTTGGTTCTACTTTCTTTGCTATAAATCAATTTGAACAAGTCTCAAGTAAATTTCACTGAATTTTTCATGCTAATTTATTTTGTAGTATGATAGTATTCCATTACACAATAGAATAATTGGTTCAGATATTCTCTATGCTCTTTGTTTATAATTTTTGTCTTCTGTCCTTTTTTTGGCTCAATCAAAAGTGTTGCCATGATAAATTTGGTATATTTGGGATTAATGCCTTTATTTAATTGAATATTTCCCTTTAATTCCTCATATGAAATTTTTCATTCTGATTTATATTCCAGCAGTACTCATTTATACTGTATATACTCCTCAACCCAGGGTAGAGAAAGATGCCAATTGATATCATGTGTCCCTGTGTGCAGGTAATGTATCTCACCTGAACATTGTTTCTTCACTGGCATCTAGTCTGTAGTTATTTAATTGAATTGACTAGTGTGGGTGGATTACAATAAGTGGTTTTTTTTGTGTGTGTATGTGTATGTGTGTGTAACATTGATACACATATTTAAGATAGTTAACTCTGCTTATAGAGTTTTTAATCTTTGAAAATCATCCATCAAATGGTCAAAAATCAAGTTTAAAGTAATCTTATGTGTGAACAAATTCATTATCTAAACTTATTTGCATTATGTTTAAATAGATAAGATATGTATCATACAGATTTTCTTACTATATAGTTGTTGAATTTGTTCATTATAAAATCTCAAACCTTACATTAAAAGATATGTCCTTTTGGGAAAAAAAAGTTTGTTTTTTTATCCTTTTCCATTGCCACCACATTAGTTCCTTACTTTTAGTATCTTTTTTTTTATTTTTGCAAGGTAATGGGGTTAAATGACTTGGCTAAGTTACATGGCTAAAGAAATGTTAACTGTCTGAGGTCAGATTTGAATTCAGGTTCTCCTGACTCCAGGGCCTGTACTCTCTTCACTATACCACCTAGCTGCCCCTATTCAATAGTATCTTAATAACTCATCCAGACAAGGACTTCTAAGATGCTTGCTTGAATGGAAACAAGCAAAAACCTGAAAGTGTCATTAGAGGAAACCCAACTATAAACTCACCTCTTCCATCCCCAAAATATACAAAAAGCTAGTCACCACTTGCCAATAGCTAGCCAGTACCACTTTGGTGATTAGATTGTTTATAAAGACAGTCCCCATTTTGAATGGGAAAAAATTGCCTGGTACTCCAACACATTGGTGTTTTTTCTACCAAAATCCAGTGCTGAGTCAAACAAATAAAACAGAATTCATAAAAGTCTAGTCACATTTATGTCTGTTTCTGGAGACTGCAAGAACTGAAGGCTTTCAGGAAAGCTCCAGGAAGTTGTGAGTGTCAGAACAGTGGTAGTCTTCAAACATGGACAGCCCAGGCCCAAAGACTCTAAGTCCTTACTACCCTATTCTGAGGTACTACAGAGAACTCTGAGATTCTGTGCTTTGAAACATAGCTTCATAGAATTAATTAATTCAATAGAAACTTAAATAGGGGTTGTTGAAAAACCAACAGGAGAACCCAAGAACAGATTCATGGAGTCTGACTCTGGAACAAAGCTTCAGTCAGGGACAGATATTGGAGAGTTTAGTAAAACTATAAACTTCCTGTCTCACTTTGAATCATTCCACTTACTGATATCAGAGTAATTCTTCCCAAATATAACTCTCCATAACACTCTTCTACTTAATTCCAGTGTTTCTTAATTTCCTAAATAAAGTCTAGACTCCTTATCCTGGCACTTGAGAACCACAATCTTCTCCATCACACCTTTTCAGCCTTTTTGCTACAGCACATTGCATACTCTAATATCCATAGGAATAATAATCATTATCATATCCCAAGCACACTTTATATGATTCAATATGATTTCTTGAGCTTCTGCTTAGAATTCGAATCCCATTTTCTTTAGAGGACTCATTTCCCCTTCCCATATTAGAATCCTGGAAAATCCAATTGGACTATATTATTATTCTACTCTATAGTCCTATCTCCCTTCTCTTAAATGTCATCACACTTTGTGACTGTGTTAAGTCACTTATGACAAATGCCCTGTATTCTAGCTTAAGGTTATGTCTTCTGTTTATTATTGAACTTTAAATTTCTTAGGCTAGAGATTAGTTATTATTCATTTTTTATTATAGTGCTTCATATAGAACATTGTTTAGAAAATTTGAGTTGAATGAAAAAAAATTAATTTTGAAACACAGTCCCAAAACAAGAGCAATATCGAAGTTCAGAACACTCCTCTCTATCATAAGGGACTCCTATTCAGGACTCATTTTAGAAGAGATTTGATTCTGGGGAATTCTGACCCACCATATATCAGAGTAGGTTTTCCCCTTCATAATTTCTGACTCATTAAAATTCCTCTACAACTGAAGGAGGAAATAACAAAATTTATTTAAAACAAACAAATTTGGTTCATATCTAGCATCTCTTCAAAATGGAATCAATCTCAGAAAAGTTACCAAAGCAACAAAATAGTAGATAAATGCTGACAAAGCAGGTTTTTTCTTTCCAAAACAAAAGAAATACTTAAAAAAAAATAAAGATTCACAAACTCACATTGACAATTTCAAAATGCAAAAAAAAAAATCTCAAATAGGGCGCTCAAAGGAGCCCATAAACAAATGAAACATTTCAGGTACTTTCTTTGGAGATAAAGACCTCAGGAGACTGTGGTCCTACTGATAGATTACAGTTTCACTTCATTCTGCTCTCTTCAAGAAGTAACTCATTCAAGATCCATTTTTCTGGCCACCCAGTCATAAGATGGATAAGAGAATGGGCCAGTTCATCTTCCTGGTAGTAATTATAATAACCACAAAGGATGGAAGCTTCAATCTTTTGGGTCTCTAATG
The DNA here is from genome assembly GCF_037893015.1 of Macrotis lagotis. Lineage (NCBI taxonomy): Eukaryota > Metazoa > Chordata > Mammalia > Peramelemorphia > Peramelidae > Macrotis > Macrotis lagotis. Next base: position 162,991,343 of record NC_133664.1, on the reverse strand, counting down.
CTTGATCCCCTTTGCTCAAGGAAAGAAATGCAAAGTACAAGAGGAAGATAGGGACTTGAGATCCAGCCTCAGGCTAACCTAGTCAAATACTTACATCATGTGCATTCAGTCATTGTGGCTAGTTCTACAGAGATAAATGAGTCAGAGAAAGAGAAAGAACCACTGATTTGGAGATATATATACATATATATATATATATATATATATATATATATATACATATATATATAGAGAGAGAGAGAGAGAGAGAGAGAGAGAGAGAGAGAGAGAGAGAGAGAGAGAGAGAGAGAGAACAGAATCAACAGAATCAGCCCCCTTACAAGTTGACTGAATGAATGGATTACTTCTCTTGACTCAGTGGTCATTTCATTGTGACAAAGAATATATCTTCCCCATAGAGTCAGAGTTCATAATCTCTATTACATATCTTTAAACTTGTCTTCATATCTTTAAAAATCATACTCTATTTTAGCTAAAATGCATCCTTTTTCCTTTTCTTTTTTGGCAGTTGAAAGGACATGGGATTTGTAGTCAGAAAATCTGGATTCAAAATTCAACTGTTCATTATATGAATTTTTAAGTTATTTAAATTCTTTGGGTCTGTTTTTCAACTATAAAATCAAGGAATTGAACAAGATGATTCTAGTTCTAAATATGTCTATAAAGTTATAAGTAAAAAAAAAACACAACAGCTTGGCATTAGTTAAAAGAAAAAGCATCTGGTTCCCCCTCTTCCATTCCCTTCCCCCATTAATTACAGAAGTTTAATATTCTAAAATTCAACTCAAAAAAATTTTCATTCATTAAGTTGCAGCTATATAATATCCTTGAAATTATTGAAAACCATCTTCACCACCTATAGCTGGGGAAAAAAACCAAAAACCTAGCAACAGAAACATGACCTGTGTGTAAAGTTCTTTGGGGGAAAAAAGTAACTGGGATTTACGATTGTGTAAAAACATGTTGACTTGTTGGCTTAATTTGCAGATTAAGTAGGTACAAATAAAGAGGAAGAGTGTTTCAGAAACATTGTTCTTGTGAGCTGCAGCAAAGAAAGTCTGAATATGAACATCTTCAGGACTCTTTTAATATGCTCAGGTAGGTTTAGGTTTAGCTTACAGAAAAATAAAATTTTTAAATCATAATATAGTCTGAAAATTTTTAAAGCAAGTAGAATTTGTATTTAAAAAGAAAGTTAGATTTATTTTTTCATATAATCATAGTAATGTGTTTGAATATTTTAAGTCAGTTTCTAATAGATATAAACAAATAAATTCTTTAATATATTTTGAAAGAATTATAGTGCCTTAGAAACATAATATTACCAATACTTTGTAATATCAGTACTTAATTTATGGAAGTATTAGCAGACTCTTTTCTATACCATTTATTTCATATAAGAATATTTCATAGATTTCAATAACTAGTTTCTTTTAAGAATAGGAATTGGGAATTTACTATAAATAGATTAATGTCATGATTCAGTCCCTTAGCTTCTAGTCATATATTGGGTTACTCTCTTTTAAGTTTTGCATTAACAAATAAGAAGTCAGATTCAAACATGATTATTTCTGTTCTCAAGTATATGCATGGAACAGTATAAGAAAAATATTATGGATGGTAATTATACTAGAGTATTTACAAGTTGTCATTAAAAATCTAATGAAAGTAATTTAATGAATTTGAATACAAAAGACAGATAATTGCATGATTTCATGCATAGGACTGTAGGTTTAGAGATGGAAGGAGCTTACAGGTAAATATGTTGTTAATTATACATAAGAATTATAAAATGCCAATTTTGTTCTTGAAAAAATTAAAACTCTTATCCTATAATTGGCATTCAAATTCTTTACCACTTTCATTGCATCATTTATAGAATAGAGCCCATTATCTTCTATTACTAAGTTCATTGACTCCAGTTGTTTTTAAAGGAGTTGTTAAGTTGGGTTTTTGAACCTACTACCTATCATCAGGTCTGCTCTGATGATTACTCTAATATTTAAATAGTACTGAAAGCCTCCTTTATTACTAAATAGAGTAACTGCTTTGGAAAAGCTAAGTTTTGTTATTGGATCTAGTAAAAATATTTAATTTCTTTAAGACAAACAATAGAAATGACATATTACGATATTTTTGGCAATTGTTCAGATGATTTTTTTTCGTGTGTTTAGTGTTTTCCAAGGTTACAACCGAAATCCAGATTTTAATTAACCCTATAAATTTGCCTGAAAATATGCCTCCTGGTACACAACTAAGCCGAGTTTATGATAAAGATGTGGTTGGAAAACTAGATGCTTATCATTTTTTGAATAAAACAGATGAATTTCTAATTAACTCAGGTATTAATTTTAAATACTTTATTATTTAGAGTATACTTGTTTATCTACCATATATACATATATACACTTTATAAGAATTTCTTTGGTATTTAAATTTTATTATCACAATTCATTTGTATGACAGTTTCTGAGTTTGTTGAAAGGCAATTATGAGAAACATTCTAAAGTTCCAGCAGGGTAAGGGTACAGGGGTGAAGCAAAATTATACTTCAGGACTGCATACTTTGAAATGCAGCCAGGAATTATATATTATATTTTTTCTCTATAATATGAGATAAATGATTCCTAAATTGTCTTTACATCCAAGCTTTGAACAAGAATTAAATGATAGATATTTAATTAAAAATTATGTTCTTTAAATAAAGAATTAAATGATTTTTTTTCTTTAAAGACTGGGTCACCAGTTTGAGTAATCATGAATTACTGTTGTTTTTCAGTTGTTTCAGTCATGAATAACTCTTTGTGACCCCATGTGGGATTTTCTTGGCTAAGATCCTGGAGTGGTTTGTCCTTTTCTTCTCTAGCTCATCTGACAGATGAGGAAATTGAAGCAAACAGGTTAAGTGACTTGCCCAGGGTCATCCCAAACAGTTGGAAGAAGTTTTGGAATGAATACTCTGAAAGATAATATTATAGGACCAATTATAAATGAATGTTTTCCTTGAGAACTTTATAAATTCATGCATCTGCTTTTATTTTATTTGTTTGTTTTCTTACGTAAAATATCACTACCTAGCTCTGTGTTTCTCCACAAATTATGAACCTGACTTCATCTATCTTTAAAATGATGGACTTGAATTAGTTGCTATTTATGGTCTCTCTTAGGTCTAAAAATATAAGATTCTCTATGTATTTAATATATAAAAGGTTTGATTCTATATTTCTTAGATTCTGGTGTGATCACAAGCACCAAAATTTTTAATTTTGAAACGGATCCAAGAAAATTCTTGTTGATAGTTGATACAGGAGGACTTATGAGGCATGTTTTGACAATCAATATTCTTGATTTACCTGAACCACCAGATTGTTCTGCTGATCCTCAGTTTTCTTCAGGAACAGGTAAAGAAATAAAAATTGTTATTCAATAGTTCTCTGGAGTAGGGAATCTCATAGATGATGTCTTCAGTTGGATATAAGGATATTGAACAATAAAGCAAAATTTTTGTAGGTAATAAGCAATTTATTTAGGTTGAAAAATGTATATGCATAATTAGATTTACAGTCTATATCACTTGGATTAAAGAATAAAGGCACAGTAAAGAAAAAATAGGAATTCTTCTGAAGAATAAAATATTTTGCAGAATAAAAATAACAGAGATTAGGAGAAAGTACAAAATTGAAACATAAAAATCATGTTAATCTCAAAAGTCATTTTATATCTGAAGTTGCTAAATGAAATGTTGTAAACATCGATCTTTAGCATCAGCTCCCCTTTTCAGAACAGGTAGAATTTTAGGGAAAAGATTTCTTATAACTTTTATTTGGATTGTGGGGATGAATGGATAATATTTTTTGTAATTAAATCGAGCATTTTCCCCATTTCAATCTATAAAGCTGTATGTATTTTCTCCCCTGAGAATATCAAAATCAAAGTTATTTTCACAGTAAGCAACTGAAAGCTTATGCTCAATGTGGTAAAATATGTGTTGAGTTCAATGTTACCAAGCTCTGTTTATTTGTGCAATATTGAAAAATTGCCAATTTACCTACCATGATTGAAAGTTTGATTCTCAAAATCTAGGTTACTGTGCCTACTCTTCTTGTTTAAAAGGGGCCCAGATTTGCAGTCTGACCAAGTTGAGCCTTGAGGAATCTTGACTTTTAAAGGAAAGAGAACTAAGTTATCTGTCTCTAGCTTTCCTTCCCATTAAAGCCAGTATTTACTTCCTGTAGGAAAAACTGCTAAAAATTTAGGCTTAGAATAGTATTCAGTGTTTCCCTGAAGTTATTCCATAAAGAGCCTAACTTAAGTTTGAGAAACTTTCCTACATTAAAAATGTTAATGAAAATTAAAGACATAATATATTGAAATAAGCTAAAATAAGACTCAGTAAGTTAACTTATAATTACCATTACATTCTCTTGGGAGGTTGAAACTTAAAACTCATTAGAATATACAGTAGTTTTTAGGACTGACATTTTCTATTTTACCTCAGTTAGTCAACTTCCAAACTACTCCTTCTGTGTGTATTTTGACAAAATGGGCCAGGGTTAGATTGATTCTCATTTATTGGGGGTAGGAAAAGGAGATACCTAAAATTAGGAAAATATACACAACCCCCCCCCCAAAAAAAACCCAAATCTATGTCAAATCCAGGTGCACGATTGTCTAGATATGGCCTCATGGTTGAATAACAGGCAAGGTGAAAGAGTAGCAAAAGCTATCTTCCCCCAACTCCATTTTCAAGAGGGTTTTAAGAAAGTCATGATGCAATTTCCAGTCAAAAGAGCAGAGAAAGCTGAATGTGAACTTGCTCTATTTGAAGCATCTATTGACCCAACATCTTTTCTTGTTTAGTACTCAAAATACCTATTAGCCCTGAATCACCAAAGCCAGGAGCAAGCCTCAAAGTTCCCAAGCAGTGGAGTAAAGCCAGTGAGGACAAATCAGAGTTTACTTGATGTAATGTCCTTTACTACATTTGTCTTAAAAACATTTTTTCTGTTGTTTATTTTTATTTCTTTATTTTCTTTCTCATTTGAGACCACATTTCTGTCAATAAAAGTCTATAAAGAATAGTATTTGCTGAGTTACTGTAATTTGATTTCTCACTTTCCTGTAGAATAGTAATTAGTTTCAAGAAGACTGATGATTTGTTAATTGAGACTGAGTTTGATTCCATTACTAGGCACTGAGACTGAGCAAGTCACATAACCTCTCTAAGCCTCAGTTTTCTCATTTGAAAAGGGAATATTAATGGAATCTTTTTCACAGGGCTATTGTGTACACATATATCTTCATCTTTGTCTTTTTATATCATTATAGAAAGCTTTAAGCAGGCTTAAAGCTATTATATATGTACATAACATATTTTAGCTATTATTATTACTCTAGAATCTAGAAGCTATCAGAGAGATATTGAAATTTTGAACTTTTTGGACCTTCTGACTATAATTAGCAGTATAAAGTATTTCAAAATGATTTCTGAAACTGTAGGTCATTTCTCTGGAATTGGTTTCCCCAACTATATATAACCTGCAATAACTATGCTTCACTAAAGGAGAAAAGTTGTTTATTGAAATGAATATTGACTGTTGAGTCCCTTTCTGGATTTCCTTATCCTTCCCCCAGGCAAGCATTTAGGGCACAGGAGACAAGGAAGACAAGTTCTCCCTTTGTACACCAAGGTCTCCATTTATTTACCAAAATACAAGTGCTTAAATATCTTTCCCAGTCTCTCTTTCACTCCCACTCCCGTGGCACTTAGTAAAACAATGTTCTGGTGCTCAAGGGCACCAGATGATGCAGATTTACAGTATTCCCACACACACAACAGTCCCTAACATATCCCCCTTCTTGTCTTTTTTTGAAACAAAACTATTACATAATGAATTCCACATAAGCTGTTAACAAAAGTTCAAAAATAGTATAAACAAATGTCAATTAAACAATAGTAAAAAAACCCAATATTTCCAAATTCCTGGACCCCAAGTTACAAACAAAGATTACAAAGTTTTTTTCTTTAGCCAACAAAAAACTTCTCAAAGCAATCAAATTCAAAACACAAACTAAAAGGAGTAACATTTAATTTTACCTAACTATTTCAGAGTTTAGACACTAACACAAACACAGAAAACAATTCTCTTGTATCACATTTACCAAGCTGAGACTGATACCCTGGCCAGTACCAGATCTCAGAATATAGAAACATTTTCCCACCTCTCCAGGCCAGTAGAATTGTAAAATGTCCTATAGATGTTTAAATACACATATACACACATAACCAATTAAGACTAGTCAACAGAAATATAAGAAACAGGCACAGGCTTCATTCGAAAAGACAAAAATCTAGATTTCCCAATCCCAGAAGAAAAGTCTTCTTCCCCCTTTCTTTCTTAACTAATTGATCACAAAGTTTCCCAATCAATAGTCTATAGCCCACCCCATCCCCAAACCAGGAAAAAGCCATGGGGCGGGGTCCCTTGATTTCTAAAATAAGTTTTTTTGGGGGGGTCTTGCCTTTCTGTAGCAAAGCATGCACTCCTTCTGAGACATAGGCTTGAATTTCTAAGTTCCAAAAAAGGAAGATTTCCCTTCTCCCTCCCCTCTCCCTCTGCAGAGGGTGGGAGTGGTAGAGAATGAGAGAGAGCATTTGCAATTACTTGAGTTGTTGATAATACAATTTGGAGTTGGTGCATTTTATGAACAGTAGCCAGCACCATTAGAAACTGTCCAATAGCATGTGAAGTTTGTGCTCTCAACAGAGGAAATGCAGTTAGTGTTCAATTCACAGTCCTCTGGTGCTGAAGTAAACAGCTGGGGCATGCCAGGCTGTAGGCTGGAAAGTGAAACTCATTGTGGCTTCTGGAGTGAAATTCAAGCATCAGAGTCTCCCTCAGGGTCTGCCTCTGGGTCTGCCTCAGGGTCTGCACAATGGTAACAAAGAGAAGTATCTTAATTTGGTCATAGGTTTAGGGGTTTTGGTCACACTTAGTGCAGCCAGACAGGCAGCAGAGGCCAAAAAGAGCAGCAAGCAGGTCCTCCACATCCCACATCCTATTCACAGCACTGGTTGGACTGCCACTGAGGAAGAAGTTCCATCCCCTGTGGCTCTGCCGCCACTTCCTGCTGATTCCTCCTGCTAAATACTTAATTGTTTTCTCACTCTCACCGGTTCCTTAATGCTGAATGCTATTTGTCTTCTCACTTTTGCTTTACACCTCTTTGTTCCAACTTAAAATCAGCCCCTGTTACTTTCCTCTGCGGCCTTTGCTCAGGGATGTCACCTGGATTCTCTTGCATGTATCCATTGATCCTTATGCCGGACTTCACTCAGGTAACTCCACCTTCGTGAACCTGTTCGGGTGCCAATATATTGAGTCTCTTTCGGGACTCCCTTATCCTTTCCCCAGACAAGAGTTGAGGGGGTGGATGGAATACAAGGAAGACAAGTTCTCCCTTTGTATACCAAGGTCTCCATTTATTGAACCAAATACCAGTGCTTAATATCCTTCCCAGTCTCTAATCCACTCCCACTCCTGTGGCATTTAGTAAAACAACATTCTTGTGCTCAAGGGCACCAGGTGAGGAAGATTTAAGGTATTCCCACACACAACAGTCCCTAACAATTGACCTAATTACAATACATTCAGTTTCAAACCAGGTTTGTTTCTTTTGCCTATCATAGACTCAGGGGCAACATGTGTACACATAGTCCTAGTCCTAGTGAAATGATTTCACCTAGCTAGTCACAGAGTCTTCTCCTATCTTGTACTTTGAGGCCCAGAGGAAGAATTCAACTGAGCAGTATAGATTATATATCTTACAATATCCAGAAAGGTTTAGCTTATCTCTAAAAATAAAAGAGTTCCTATGACTGTAGGAAGGCAAAGAATAGCTGAGACGAGAAGAGGGGGACCAAGGCCCCTCTATCATGCATTTCTAAGGATTTTTTAACATTTATCATAAGATTTGAAAGACTGCTGTTCTTAGTTAAGCTCAAACAAAATGCTACTCCTTTCCACATATAAATTTCTCTTCACAATGCTAGGTTGAAAAGATATTTCTTCAGGACAATAGGAATTGCATTCAAAATTTGGAACACAACACTCTACAAGTTGTGTTTTTTAAACCTCTGAAGTCAAGGAAACCAAATCAATATTTCAGGTTCTAAAATCCAATCCTAAATATAGCTTTCTTAAAGGGAAACCAACCTAGTCAATGCAAAACAGATGAATTTCTACCACAGTAGTGCTAGATTGTAGAGAGATGTGAAAATCAGATTATAGTGTTTGAATTTCACTTGGTAGGCAAAAGAGAACCATTTTGAACCTGTGACATGTTTAAATCTTCAATAAGGAAACTTGGTCAGGTAAATAGAATGTGAAGAATATGTTGGAGAAGAAAGAGAAGAGAGACAGGAATGTCTATTTAGAGGCTATTGCAATGATCCAAGAAGGAGGTAATGAAGGCCTATCCCATGGTGGTAGCTGAGAGAACACAAAGAGTCAACAGTCCTGTGAAATTACATTTAGAGTCAGTCAAATTGATCTTGGTGAAGCCATTATACCTTTATCTCCTTTTCTGTAAACTGAAGGTATTGAATTAGATAATCTTTAAGGCCCCTTTCAACCTTACATCTATGATTCCATAAAAGGAGATAATGTATTGGTGGGTAGAATAGATTTTCATAGAAAAATATGATTTTTGAGGAAGTCAGGAATATTAAAAATGACTACAAAACTAGATGTGTAGGATTGCCTTTGATAGTAATAGAGAAGTTAAAAGGAGGAGATAATTTTGCAGGAAGCAATACCACCACCACCATCAACAATAACATTATCTTAGCTTTGGATGTGTTGTTTGGGTAGCATTGCCTTTTGACCGAGATATTGACCTGGAAAGCAAAATCAGTGGTCAGGAACTGAGATATATGGCATAATTTGATAGAAGCAAAAGTTGAAGCCATGAGAGTAAAAGTAGTTGCTATGAAAGAGGATTTATCACAATTGAACATGTAGAGCCTATATCACATTGTTTGCTGCCATGGAGGCGGGGAGGGAAGGAAGGGTGATAGAAAAATGTGCCAATCAAAAACTAGGAAAAGGATGAATGTTGAAAACTATATATAACTGGAAAAAATAAAATGCTTAAAAAAGAGGGTTTATGTATAGTAAAGAGGGCTGAGGATAGAGACTTGGCAAAGACTACTCATCTTAATGAGTTGGAAAGAAGAAATATATGTCAGTAAGGTCCAGCTCTGACCCTTTTCTTCAATAGCTGTGATTCTCTGCATGGCTTCATTTCTAAAGAAGCCTTTTTTTCCCCTAGCTGCTAGTACCTTCCTGCCCCCAGCTAGCCTTGAATTTTTGTATAAACATATTTATGTACAAATCCTCTCCTGCTATAGAATGTAAACTCCTTGAGAGAAAGGACTATTTCACATTTGTCTTTGTGTTTCCCCAAAATGCTTGTTGATTGGATGATTTCCTCTTAGACCTCCCTTTCATGCCCACCTATTTATCATATTTTTTAAATTAAATTTTAATTTATTTTGAGATATATGTTCTCTTCTTTCTATCCTCCTCCTCCCCTCTTTCCCAATTAAGAAAACAGAAAACAAATACACAAATCTAAAAGGGAAAAAACTGTTATAAACATATAAAAATCAAGCAAAACAAATTGCTGTGTTGACCTGGTACAAAAAAAAATCTCAATCCATACTCGGAGCTCATCACCATTTTTTCAGCAAGTGATAGGATATTTCATCTTACTTCCTTATAATTGTGGTTAGTCATTGTGTTGCACAGAGTTCCTAAATCTTTTAAGTTGCACTATTTCTACCATTCAAAAAATTCTTGATCATCTTCAAATTCAAGTTTAAATATCTGTGAATTTTAGGTAAATACAAGTGAGATCTGATGTAATTCTCTATCAGGTTTACATTTAATTTTTATTATTGTTATCATAGATTTAATTTAAAAAATATTCCTGTCCTCAAAGAATTTATAAGTTCATGGAGGAGACAGCATTCAAACCATTGTGTACAAGCAAACTAAATACAAGATAAATACAAGATAAATAAACTAATGAATACAGGGAAAGTACTAGAGTATGAGTGATTGGGGAAAGACTCCTGTAAAAGTTGGGTTTTAGCTTGAACTTGAAGGAAGCTAGGAAAGTCAGAAGGTCAAGATAAGGAGGCAGAACAAGACTGAAGAATATGTTGTGTGTGTTGTGGGGTGGTGGTGTACAGTAAGTAACTCTAGGGAGAGAGGGGTCAAGTTAAAATGGGATTTGAATACCAGAGGATACTATATTTGATCTTTGGTATAAAACCACTAGAGTTTATTGAATGAACTCACTCAATAGGTGACTTGATGATATGGTGAAAACTGTATTTAAGGAAGATCTCTTTGGAAGCTGAATGAATGGAGAATGGACTGGGATGGGGGAGGGGATATGAGACAAACCAGATGGTCTAGGCAGATGAAGATGAGGCTTTGTACTAGGCTAGTGACTTTATCTGAGGAGAGAAGGAGCATGTCAGAGAGATTTTGCAAAAGTGAAATCAACAGACCTTTGGTAATAGATTGAATATGGAAAGTGAGAGATAAAATGATGTCTAGATTGTGAGTCTGAGGGAATGGGAGAATGGTGCTGTTGAAGAAACTACTTGTGAAATATTATTTTCATACCTATCCTAGAAATGACTAAAGACATCAGTCTAAAAAAATAAATGTAATCAATTAAACTTAAAAGCTAACATCTCCTAAAAAAGATCTGCTTAAGGAGTTATTTTAAAAAATTTAAAAGGGGTTAGCTTAGTTGGTGCAATAAATAGTCCTGGAGTCAGGAGGACCTGAGTTCAAATCCTACCTCAGACACTAAATAATCACCTAGCTGTGGTGACCTTGGGCAAGTCACTTAACCCCTTTGTCTTGTTAAAAAAATTAAAAGTTAAATTAGCTGAAAATTGAAATTAGAAAATTATTGTTTCATGCAGTGCTACAATGTATAATAATCAAAATGAAATAGCAGTTATTTATTTTTGTTTTACAGCTACTGTAGCAATTGATGAGAACTTTCCATTATTTAAGTCCATCTATAGAGTGATGGCCACAGATGAAGATGCTGCAGATAATGGAAGACTTAAGGTACTATATGTATGAATCATATTTTGAGAATTAGTTTATGTAGTTCAAACATAGTACTGCCTCAAAGGCAATTTCAAAGATGGATTGCACAGTTCTAGCTATTCTCTAAGTATGAAGTCCTAAGTCTGCATTTTTGGACAGCAGCATTCAATTTGAAAAGATTTAGTTCATGAAAGTGATAAGCTGATAAAGTATGTAGTTTATGAATCTGCTGAGATTGTAAAAGGACAGGAGCAGAGTATGATTCTTTTTCCACTTTCCATGCTAACCTGAGAAGAAATAATATTAGGAGATGACATTTCCTTGATATTTTGAAGGAAGTGGCGTAATGGTCTTTCCAATTAGGAAAAAAATAAAGTTTAATGCTAAGGCAAGTCAGAGACCTTACTTTTTCTATTCCATTTCTATAGATTTAATTGTCCCATTTATTTTATTTTATTATCAATTTATTATTTTTATTATGACCACATATATATTATTGGTAATGATTTCATTTCTTATTTACCAAATGTTTTATAATTATATCCTTTTATCTCATAATTCATCATTCTAAAATCTTTTAGAGACATGGAACTAAAACTCTCATATCAGAGTACTATCAAATGTTGGTCAGTGCTATATCAGATTAATAAATATTACATCTCTAATATTTTCTCATTTTTCAGTACCCATAAAAATAATTATAGTAGTATTTTTAACTTACATATTGTGAAGTTAGGGCCAAATTATAAGAGTATTAATAAAAGACATAAATAAAATAAAAGCTGTCACTAATTAACTATGTGTCTTAAAGCAAGTCATTTATCCTATCTGGGTCATTCTATAGCAGGTACTTAATAATTCTGACTTGAAAAGAAATATTAAAATTACTGGATCACTAATAAAACTTACTAAGAGGTTTCAGATATTTAAGACATTTCTGAAAATAATTCTGAAAAAATAAAAATTTCAGAAAATATTTAAGATCTTTCTGAAAATAAAATCCAATTAAAAAGATGAGGAAACATAAACTTTTTGGCATTTTCTCTGCAAATTTTTAGTCACAGAGTACTTCTTGGGTCATTGAGTTGTTAAATGAGCTGTTCAGGGTAACATAGTCATTCTGGTTCTGAGGTCATCTTTCTATCCATTATTCTATACTGCTTTTATATTTATCAGTATTTATTTTTTCAAAATCAATCCTTCCATTTCTTGGAGAAAGATGGAATTCTGGAAATTAGCTTCTAACTTAAGGGGCATAATTTTTTTAAATAAATAAAATTGAGGGATTCAATAACATAAAATTACTTAATAGCAAAAGGTACCGATAAATAGATTGCTTGAAGTTGTTTTTAGGTTTTTTGCAAGGCAAATGGGGTTAAGTGGCTTGCTCAAGGCCACGCAGCTAGGTAATTATTAAGTGTTTGAGACTGGATTTGAACCCAGGTACTCCTTACTCCAGGGCCAGTGCTTTATCCACTACACCACCTAGCCACCTGATGTTTGAAGTTTTAAAAACTGTTTTACATATATCATCTTAACTGATCTTCATATAGTTCTATTCCTGTGCTTTTGAAAATCAAACAAAAAGTTTATTTTTAGGATTGACCTAGAATTGTAAGGGATCTCAAGGGCCAAGTAGTCCATCTCTGCATTTTCTGTAGATAAAACTGAGGCACTAAGAAATTAAATGATTTTAGTAAGTCAACATAAGGAAAAGAATTTGAATGAAGGTTGTTAGTCTACAGATTCTATACCCCTTATTTTGTATTGAACATTTAAAAGAGAAGTATGAACTGATTGATTTTTGACATTTTTAGAAACTGAAAGTTAAGCAATGAAGAGTTATCTTAGAAAGAAGGGTTTCAGATCTGTATATGATTTTTAAAAAGTTTCATGTTGGGGCTGGATTGGAGATTATGGAAGAAGTCTTGATTTGGGTTTTTTTGGGTGGGGTTGGAGAGCAGTTCTTTGGAAGAAACTCCCTTTACCCATTGTAGGTTTCATTTTTAATCTTTAGTCTTAGAGAGTTGCCTTGGGGAATAGAGAAATTAATTGACATGCTTAGTGAAACTTAAATAAAGTGACAAAGATACTTAAATAAGTGCAAAGTGATAAAACTAGATCTTCTTTACTCTGAAGGTGACTCAGCCTGTGCTATCCTTTTATGTCATACATTTATGAAAATCCATACTTTAAAAAATAATTATATTCTTACTCTCATCATGTTATCATTTTAATTCTTGAAGTTTAAACAATCTTGATATTTAAACTTAACAATTTGAAATTAGCCTGAGTTTTTGTACCAGTCTCATCTCTTTTGTCACCAGTTTGTAGGACTGTTGTATGGAAGAGGGATTAAATCTATTCTATGTGACTTCAGAGTAGAATTAAGATTTTCACTGTACTTTAAGGAAGGACTTCCCAACAATTTGAGGCATTTAAAAATGGAATTATTTGTCCTCTAAGGGTGTATATCTTAGACAATGGAACCTGATAGTATAAGGGTTCAATCAGAAGCTGAATGGTCATTTATCTAGGATGTTGTAAAGGGAATTCACAAATCAAATGGAAATTAGATTTATACCTGAAATCCCCTCCCACTTTGAATTTCTTTTATACTGACCCAAAATGTTTCTGGACAGTCTTAGACAAAATTAACAGTAACTTGTTCCAGACATTATGTCAACTTCTAAACACATGAAAGCTTTTTAATTGTGTTGAAAATCATTGCAACTCTTCTATGGATTATGCCTTTCAAAAATAATATAAACATGTAGTTCTATTAACTAATTAAACAAACTGATTAAAGACTGAAATTAATCATTTTGAAATAGATAACATTGTCTAAATAATCCTCAGTCACTGGAATAACATAGGATTCAATGTTTTTTGATGCTTTGATGTTGAGTAATAAGCTTATTACACTTTTTCTGTTATAGTATTCAATTGAAACACAATCTTCTGGACCCAAGAATGGAGCAAACTGCTTTGGTGTGGATTCTGTAACTGGTATTGTCAGTCTAAGATCTGAAGAGTCACTGGACTTTGATGCAGGATATCATGTAATTAATTGTTTGATTCTTTCTTTTTCTTTTAACAAAAACTTTCTTCTGACACAAAGCTTTAAAATTATTTTGATCTGCTCTTTTATAAAGAAATGAACAAAGAAGAAACATTTGTTTTAAAATAATTGATATACCTTAGGTGATGAATATTAGTTTTCATCTTTGTAACATTCAAATCTTATTCAGGGGAGTAGTAAGTACAATAAAATGTCTATAGGCTTTGGAGTCAAATATTCAGAGTTTGAGAATTCTAAGAGTTTGTAGACAGAAAATTTTAAAACTTAGTAATCATCTATTTCAAGCACCTCATTGATGAGGAAATAGGAACCTAGAAAAGTCTTGTAATCTGCTCAAAGATACATAGGGTAATTAGTGATAGAACAGGCCTAAACTCGGGTTTCTCTTGATTCCCATTCCACTCTATGGATAGCATAAGAGCATAACTTGACAGTAGTATTTAGGATGTCCATGGGAAAGGACATGGAATGAAGGAAAAGAACATAGCTGGATGACTTTTGGATTAATAAAAAATAATAAATATAGCAAGATTTTAGATAGTTTGCTCTTTGCAAAAGTCTCATGGATCCCAATACATGCTTTCAAGTTTATATCATTATCATTTGATTAGTTAATTAGCAAGTAGGAGCAGGAAAGAGAAATAATCATTTATTAAGTACCAACTATTTCAGACTTTGTCCTAAGTGCTTTTCATATATTATCTCATTTGATACAACAATCCTGTCAAGTAGGTATTATTATCTCTACTTTGCAGTTCAGAAAATTGAAATAGTGATTTGTCAAGGGTCACATAGCTATCACATATTTGAAGAAAATTTGAACCCAGTTCTTTCTGACCCCTGACCCTATGCTGAATCCACTGCACCACCTAGATACAATTATTTAAATATTCAAGATTGTCAAAGATAATATATGTCAGACACTGCACTAGGTTTACAAAAAACAAAAATGAAATAATTTTGCCCTTATTGAGGTTACATTGTATTTGGAAACACAGTGTACATTTCTTATATAAGTTGTATTCTAATTAAATGTAATGTTATTTTGTGAGGGAAGCAATAGCATGAGGAATAGGAAAGGCTTCTGGAAGAAGATGGTACTTGAGCTGAATTTTGGAGAAAAAAATAATTTCAAGGCATGCATTGTTGATTATTTTCACAAAAGTATCATGCATATTTGATTGATGGTCTTTTGATGTACTATGGAATACTGTTGTATGAGAGCATTAATTTCAGCTCCCTAAAATATCATACAAAATGATCACTCAATTTTTTAAAAGATTGTTTCCCTTTTAGGGGCAGTTGAGTGACTCTGTGGATAGAATCTCAACTCAGGAAGGCCTGAGTTCTAATCTGACCTCAAACATTTAATACTGACTGTGTGATCTCGGGAAAGTCACTTAACCCCCAATTGCCTCACCCCACCAAAAATTCACTTCTGGCAAGGATTTCCTTAGGATTTAGAGCCTTTGGTCTAGTTATTCCTCATTTGATTTTCTCAATTGAAATTCATTTTGATTTACATATAAAATAGTACACCAGGAAATATGAAGTCAGTCTAAAAGTAATGGCTTAAATGAAAATAGATTGTGATGTGCTTCATTTAATATCTATGTTTTATTCTCTTTCCAGTTTCATCTATGTCTATTCATAGAATGATTTGGCTTAGATGGGTCTCTTAAATTTTGTTCTGCTTTCATTAATTTTCACTCTTATGAGATAATTCTGCTTGCAATCTTTTACCAACTTATATCATACTGACTTATCAATGAATTTGTCTTTGAAACTGCCCTTGACTTTGATCGTTCCCACCTGGCAAGGAAATTAGATATTAACTGGTTAACATTTATGGATGTTTTTAGAAAAAAGGCAATAAAACTTATTGTTAAAGCACTGCATCATTGTGAATTGTCAAAAATACTTTTTTATTCATTCTTTTTATTTCTCATTTTATCACATTGATGACTCATTTTGAATGGATCAGGTTAAAGCTGCTATACTTTTCTAGAGTCTTCATTTCATCTTTATCTCTTCTAATTAGATTGGAGTTTCAATTTTTTCCCAACTAATAGGTGATTTGCTGGAATTCAGACAATTAATTTTCATGCTACTCCCATATTAGTAATTTGTCTTTTTTCTCTGTAAAAATAATCAATTTTATTCATTATGATGATAAAAAATTCTTAATATCAAAATATATTTCCATAATGTTTAAAAAATGTTGCTTTTTGTTTTGTAAATTTGACCTGTGTTTTACATTTTTTTAGCTGTTCTCCCTTGAGCCCATCATTCCATTAATATCAATATAGGAGATCTCAAGCTGCTTATCTGATTTTTCTACCTGTTCATCCTTTGTAGTCAATCTTGGTGTAGAGACTGCAATTACTTTTGTGATTTATTAATTTTTTTATTTTATTGATTTTTGGCTAATATTCACTATCATTTATTGCAAGGGGAATTGGTCAATAGTCTCATGAATTGATATATTCTTTGAAGGCATGATAAAGTCCAATCAGAAGACCCCCTTTTCCTTCTCCAAAGAATGTCCATGGACCATACTTCCATTCCACTATGACCTATATTGTCTTTTACTTACATTTATCATAACCATACTGACAATATTTATGTGATTGAGTTCTTTCAATAGTATTCAATGCATTGGATCATGTTAAAAAAAGTTCACATTTAGACTATTAATAGCTAATGTTTATAGATTATCCCAGGTCTGTGTACTTCTTAGTATTTTTTAATCAGTCTTTCCATTATTGTGTCATGATCACTGTGGAATCATAGAGCTAAAGGATATTAATTTTTTTCTTTGAATCCTGGGTGCTATGTTCAAAACTTTCAACACCCAGTAGTCATAATACTGGTAATGAATCATTTTAAATTAATTAATCAACTCTAAATCAACCAGTTAATAGGACCTTACTGTTTTTTTAAAATAAAGTTAGTGAATAAAAAGACAATAAGTAGGAGATAGAAAAAAAACAGGGAGCACACAGTGAGCACATTTGGAGTCTGTTTTCCTCAGTTGTCATTTAGTATATAAGAACAAAATCCATGAGTCTGAGGTTATGGGTTCTATCTGGCCATTTTGAGACTATAGCTTAAAAGAGTTATTGTAGAGTAGGGAATTGTATTATAAAGAATCTTGATCCCTTGCTGTATGGATATTTGTGGAAGAGGTTGCAAAACTACTATTTTCCTTTCCATTGACTTTGAT
Organism: Macrotis lagotis; assembly: GCF_037893015.1. Classification (NCBI taxonomy): domain Eukaryota; kingdom Metazoa; phylum Chordata; class Mammalia; order Peramelemorphia; family Peramelidae; genus Macrotis; species Macrotis lagotis. The sequence continues at coordinate 162,973,894 of NC_133664.1, read as the reverse complement.
CCTCTTCTCCCATTCTACTTCCACTGTACTTATCCTGTTCTTTGAGTTTCTATACCAACCCATTCACTCCTGACATAGAGGCGAGAAGTCTTATTGCTGTGTCCCTTAAATAATAAGTAATTCCGGTCATGGAGATCTCTACATTGATAAGAATCTGGGGAATTAATTCAGATATTGATACTGACTGTTTAAAATGGCATTTATCTGAGAATCTATCTCCCATTCTTCCTGTGATCTTAAGGTATGAGATATTCAGAGAAAAAGATAGAGAACTACTTTTGTAAATGCATACTGAAATCAGTTTATGTTAATTTGGGGATGATGGAAAGACAACTAAACTTAAAAAAATCATATTATAGCCAATTGAAAATGAGAGATTGGTTAAAGGACAAAGATGAAGAACGACATTTCACAGTTATCTACACAGTAGTGTATATCTCATAATAGATGAGCTCACTAATGGAAGAAGTATATTCAGAGAAGTTCATTTAGTTGATATTCCTTAATATTATGTTGTAGAGAACATTGAATTGGCCAAAAAGATCACTGATAATATTTAAGAAAATAATTTTAGTATTCAAAAACTATTACGAGATTAAGAGAATGAATGGACAAAAAATGGAAGTGACTGTTAGATTTCTCAGTCTGGTTTAGATTTTAACAATCAAAGAAAGGAAAGTTTTGTTTTTATTTTGAGACAAAAGAAAACATTGATCTTGGTTTTATTTTTAAGGAGAAAAAGTAACAAATAGCCTAATAGAGATGAAGGTGAGGCTATCACAGTGTGCTACTCTTCCTGAGCAATTTGCACTTCAAAAAAGAACATACTGGAAGAAATCCATTCCAATTCAAGATTCCATTCAGTCTCCTACAGTCCTTAGAATTTTGTTGATTATTATAATAAGCTAATGGTGAAGATTTTATTGAGGGAATGGGGAACTTCTTAGAACCTCTCAAATCATATCACATAGGTGACCACCTGTTCTATCTCCTCATAAAGCTGGTCTTTTTGTGGCAGTTGACATCAACCATTCTGCTTTGCCAATCGTTTGAATGCAGACTAGTTTGAGTTTATGACTGAATCTGGAATTCATTCCCTTTCTTGTCCAGTTTCATCTCTTTTCAGGGCACACTGCCAAGGCATACAGATCTTTCAGTGAAATTTAATGGTGTATCAAATTAGGTGAGTCTGAAATTTATAACTAACCAAGTTAACTACATTTAGAAGAGAATGGTTGTATTTCTTTCAACTGTCCAAAAGTGCAAAAGGGCAGATCTGACTGAAAAGGCAGCTGCAGAAATTATGACACAACTGATTCCTAATAGATGAAAAACTCCTAACAAATTCATACATTGCTAGTTTTTCCTAAAAAGTTTTCTTTTTCTTTTTTTTAATAGATATTTCAACTAGCAATGAGGGCAACAGACACAACAGGTCTATTCTGCCAAGGAACAGTAACCATCTTGATTAGAAATGTCAATGATGAGAGACCTCAATTTGAGTAAGAATACATTATTTCTTTTAATTTTTACAAGATTAATTATCACATTTCAATATTACTAATTTATTACTAGAAAATTGATTACTAAAAATACTATTATAAGTCATTTTATAAATTCATTTAAGGGAAAGAAGAAATTTCTTATCAATGGTAATTCAGGTCACAACTCCATTGTTCAAAGGAATTCAAAGTTCTGGAAAGAAGCAACTGCTTTCATTTTTGTCTGCACCAACAGGAAATACAATAAGCATGTAATGATTATTTCTTAAAAGGAACTGAAAGCAGATGAAAGATATTTTTGAATTGAAGATAATAAAAATAAATGTAGAAATTTCAACTAATTTGCTTCAGATCACACTCCTAAATTTTAAAAGAAAGAAAAGACTGAATCAATTAAGCAATTATTATCTTAACCCAATACTTAAAACCCAATACTGTGGTGTTCAGAACTAGTTTGCCTTTATGTGTCTTCACTAAATATTGAGGAATCAAGGTATAGTGGGAGATATTCTGGACTTGTAACCACCTATACTCTCTGGTTTGAATGATGTCCAGGGACCCTTCTTGTTCTGAATCTTTGATTCTGTAAACTATTCAAAGTAAATGTCTTTATTAGTTCAATAAACATTTTTGAATACTGATTTTGTGTGCTATTTTGGGGAATAAAAAAACCCATAGTATAAATATAACATTCTCTACTTAAGAATAGATATAACCATATGGAAAATGAGTTAAATTATATATATATATATATATATATATATAGTATATATGCATATATTTATGATTTGTTTATATACTCTAGGTATGTGGTATAATCAGACTTCCTGTATGAAAACTCCCTTCACCATGGCATAATGATGATTTATTAGTAACTTGGGCTTTGAGCAGAGACTTGATAACTTTTTTTTGACATCTAAGTATAAAAACCATTCTTAGGTCTCAGTGATACAAAACATTTAGAGGGTTAAACTGTCTGTAGTTTGTGAATTGCCCAAGGCAAAGAAAAATTAAATGATAACCATGGTTTTCAAACTAGTATGATTTAGAAATAGGACTTGAAATAAGGCCTTCTTGACTCTAAAGTTAATCCTCAATTCATTAATAACAATTGCTTTTCCAGACTTTATGCAAGTTGACCATACATGAACTATAGTAATGTATTATTAAGTGCCCAATTAAAGGTATCTACAATAAAAGTTATGTTTGTAGAATGAACATTGTGAGTGGTGGTAGTGAAAGAGGCTGTTTTGAAGAGGTTGACCTTGATCAGAGCTTTGATTAATGAGAAGGATTAGGATAGATCAAGAGGAAAAAATTTCAGTTTGCTCTTGCAGTTGTTAATTTGGACATATCTCTATGATGCCAGATCTCCAGATGAAAACTAATTGATTGATTTGTTGAATGTTACAAACAATAAATAGATGTTGTCTTGTAATAAGGCTAATAACACATTTATATAATGTTTAAAGAGTTGCAAAAATCCATGTAATTGTATATGTGAATACACATACTTATATTCAGCAATTTGAATATTTCACTGACATTTTACATTTTAATCTAGCTATTTGGTGTCATGTTAACACAGCCAGAGACTAAATGGTTTGGAAGAGTTACTGCACTTACAAAAAATAAAGTGGCCTTACACCACAGATGGATTTTCTCAAGCACTTGAAAAGTTTTTGAAGAAGTTTAAATACCAGAAAACAGGAGGGTGGTATCACAAATCTCAATGAGGTTTTGCAGACCTCCATAACTTGGCAAATGTGTGTGTATGAACTTGCATCCTCAACATTTTTCATTCACCAGCAAATGATTTTCTTTGGTTTAGATCATTTCCTTTCAATTCCATTAATGTGACTGAGAAGAGATCTGTTGGAGATATTATAGCAAGAGCAAAAGCTACAGATCGAGATGAAGATAGCACCATCACCTATTCTTTTAAATCTCAACAGACTGTGTTTGGTTTGGACCCTGGTAAGTTTATGATATGCTTTAAAACTATTTTGGTTAGGTATTCAGAATCTAAGAATAACTATGACAACTAATTTATTTGTACTTTCTCTTTAGAGAGACTATTAATAAAGTACCCCCATTAAAAATGAAACTAATTATTAAAAGGGAAGAAATAAAGGCTGCTACTAGGCAAGTTGGCAAGGCAGTGAATGTGCTGGTCATCAATCTATTAGCAGACTGGACATGTTCTTCCTATTCATGACTATCTTTTAGAATCCTTATATTCCTTTTTGTAAAGAATTTTAAAATTGTTTATTTATTTTCCCCAGTAACACTAATTGTAGCATAAAGCAAAAAAGGCATACACTCAAATCTAGTCTCCATGCACAATTAAGAGCAATATTTAAAATGTTTCAATATTAACAAAAACAAATAACCATATATTCAATTTTCCCTTTATGTTAGTTGCCATTGAATAAAGAAAGAATGTTTTCTTAAGATATCATCACTGTAGCACATTGTATTTTTGTTTTGTAGCTATATGCCACTGATTCCTTTAAATATCTGATATTGCTGTGCAAATTGTTATTTTGTTCATTATTTTTTACTCTCCATAATTTCATTATCATTTGTCTTTACATATTTCTTCATATTACTTTTATTTGTCATTCCTTATAGCAAGGTTAAAGGCACTACATTTATGCCATAAAAAAATTCATTGAAAGGACTAAATACGTTTAGCCTGAATAAAAGATTTGGTTTCCTTCTCCCCAAGACATGTGAATTCTCTTGAGGTGTTTGAAGGACTGTCATGTGGAAGAGGAATTAGGCTTGTTCTACTTGTACACCAAAGGGCAGAAAATAGGGCAGTAAAGTAGAAGGTGCAAAGAGCCAAACTGAGTCTTGCCCTAAGGAAACACTTCCTAATAATTAGAGATGCTCCAAAGTGGATCTGCTTTCTTTGAGTAGAGCTAGATTCCCCTTAGTTGAAGTTGTTAAATGTTGGCTTCATGCCTGACTTTTAGGAATATTTTAGTAATTCTTGTTTACTAAGGGATTACATGGATTTGATATCCCTTTAAATTATGTGAATCTATATTGAAGCAATACAGTTTATTTATTCATTATTCCACTGTTGGATTCATAGTTTGTTTTTAATATTATTTTTTCTACCAGCAGCTACTAGAAATATTGTGGAAAAAAGTCCTCTTATTCCATTACTATACTGCTCAGGGTATAAGCCTAAACTGTGATTTTTGAGTCAAAAGATAAACAATTTTGTAGCAATTAATATGCATTCCATTATTGTCTTACAAAGTAGCCAAGCAATTTAAACAAACTAAAGTTCTTTTTATGCCTGTTTCCATGAATTTTCTTTTTTTGAAAATTTATTTAGTTTCATCAATATGCATATGTACATTTTTAACTTCCAAAATTTCCTTCCACCCTCCTCTCCCATTCCCCCTCTCCTCAGTGGTTAGCATTGAACATACATATTTTGATAAACATATTTAGAGATTAGTTATTTTTGGTATGGGAAATTAGGATTAAGGGAAAGAGATACATAAGAGATAATTTTTCTAAAGTGTTCATCAGATTCTGAAGGGATGGGGTTTTTATGTGTGTGTGTGTGTGTGTGTGTGTGTGTGTGTGTGTGTGTGTTTTGTTTTGTTTTTCTTTCTCTGGATGGGGATAATATAGTCCATAGCCAGTCTAATACAGTTGTTCCAGTTCAATGGATTGCTGAGAAGAGTTGCTTCCATCAAGGTTGTTCATCTCACAATGTTGTTTGTTGATGTGTACATTGTTCTCTTGGTACTACTACCTTCACTCAGCATCAGATCCCATAAGTCATTCCATGCTTCTCTAAAGTCTAGCCATTTATGCTTTCTTATAGAACAACAGTATTCCATAGTATTCATATATCATAACTTGTTTAGCCATTCCCCAATTGATGGGTATCCTTTCAATTTTCAATTCTTTGCCACTACAAAAAGAGCTACTATGAATATTTTGGAACATGTAGAACTTTTCCCTTTTTTATAGTTTCTTCTGGATATAAACCTAGAATTGGAATCACTGGGTCAAAGGATATGAACAGTTTTATTGCTCTTTGGGCAAAGTTTCATATTGCTCTCTAGAAAGGTTGGATCCATTCACAACTCCACCTGCAATGCATCAGTGTCCCAATCTTCCCATAATCTATCCAACATTGATCATTTTCCCCTTTTTCTCATCTTGGCCAATTGAATAGGTGTGAGATGATACTTCATTTTTTGTTTTAATTTGCATTTCTCTAATCAATAATTATTTGGAACATTTTTAATATGATTATATATAGCTTTAATCTTTCCATTTGAAAACTGTCTGTTCATAATCTTTGACCATTTATCAATTGGGGAATGACTTGTGATCTTAAAAATTTGATGCAATTCTCTATTTATTTTAGAAATGATACCTTTATCAGAACTCCTAGTTGTGAAGATTGTTTCCCAGTTTTCTCCTTTCCTTCTAATTAGCGCAAACCCTTTTAAATTTAATATAGTCAAAATCAATCATTTTGTAGTTTATAATGTACTCTAATTCTTTTTTGGTCATAAATTTATCCCCTTTCTGTAGATCTGATAGACAGAGTATTTCTTAATTTGGGTTTATTAATTTATCTATGGTGTCCCTCTTTATTTCTAAATCCTGTATCCATTTTGATTTATTTTATATAGGGTGTGAGATATGGATCTATGCCTAATTTTTGCCATACTATTTTTCCAGTTTTCTCAAAAATTTTTGTCAAATAATGAGTTCTTATTCCAGAAACTGATATCTTTGAGTTTGTCAAATAGTAGATTACTGTAGTCATTTACTGTGACTTCTTTTGAACCTATTCTAATTCACTGATCCATTGCTCTATTTCTTTTTTTGTCCTGCATTTATTTATTTGTTTGCTTGTTTATTTATTTAGAATTCCACAACCTTTCCCCCAATCTTGCTCCCCCCACCCTGACCCCAGAAGGCAGTCCTAGTCTTTACATTGTTTCCATGGTATCCATTGATCCAAGTTGAATGTGATAAGAGAGAGAAATCATATCCTAATTGGTCTCTGTTCAAATTCCACATTTCTTTATACATTGCTAAAATATTGTTAAGAGCAAACATAATACCCCCTCCCCCCACAAAAATATAGACCCTCTTGAAAAATATAGTAAAAGAAAGAGAAAAATTATTTTTCAGTCTGGGTTCTGATACCATCAGCTCTGTCTTTGGTGTATCTCACTTTTCATCATAAGTCCTTCTCAGAAGCCACCTCCATGCTTTTCAACAGTTGCCACCACTGAGTGTAGCTCCCTCCATCCCTTCCTCCCCAGTGCCATATACTATATTCTCTTTCTCCCTTCACACTATCCCTCTTCCAAAATGTGCTGTAGGGAAGGCCAAGTGTCACAGCAGACAAAGCTCAGGCCCTGGGGCCAAGAGGTCCCCAAGTCCACATACCACCCCACTGTGGTCCTGGACAGGCCACCCAATCCCAGCACCTTGCAACAAGTAAAATGTGCATTATATGTGCCTATTTTCTCCCATTATCTACTCTCTTCTCCATCACCCACATCCCCCCTCTTCCCCTTGACCCCCTTCTCTCTTCCTTACTCCAGATGTCTATACCCTATTGAGTGTGTTTACTGTTTCCTCTCTGAGTCATTTCTGATAAGAGTGAAGGTTCCCTCATTCCCTCTCGCCTTCCTCTTTCCATATTATTGCAAAAACTCATTGCAAAAAATGTCTTTTATATGAAGTATCTTAGCCTATTCCACCTCTCCTTTCTCTTACTCCCATTTCCCTTTTAGTCGTTGGCTCCATTTTTACAATATCTTATATCTTCAAATTCAGCTCTCTCCTATGTTTCATGTATAAAAGCTCCTTCTACCTGCTCTACCAAGTGAGGAGGCTCATATGAGCATTATCAGCATTATTTTTCTATACAAGAATACATACAGTTCATCATCATTAAGTCCCTCATAATTTACCCTTCTCTTCCACTCTTTATGCTCCACCTGAGTCCTGTATTTGAAGGTCAAATCTGGTTCAGCTCTTGTAATTTCAACAGGAACATTCGAAATTCCCGTCTTATTGAAAATCCATCTTTTTCCCCTGGAAGAGAATGTTCAGTTTTTTTGGGTAGTTGAGTCTCATTTGCACTCCATGCTCTTTTGCCTTCCAGAATATTATATTCCAAACCCTACAAGCCCTTAATGAAATTGCTGTTAAATCCTGTGTGATCCTGATTGCAGTTCCAAGATATTTGAATTGTGTCCTTCTGGCCACTTGTAATATTTTCTCTTTGACTTGGGAGTTCTGGAACTTGGCTATAATATTTCTGGGGGTTCTTTTTTAGATCTCTTTCCTGGGGAGATTGGTGAATTCCCTCAATTTCTATTTTACCCTCTGCTTCTAGTACATCAGGGCAATTTTCCTGTAGGAATTCTTTAAAAATGTGGTCAAGGCTCTTTTCCTGATCATGACTTTCAGGTATCCCAATAATTTTAAAATTATCTTTCCTGAATCTATTTTCCAGATCAGTTGTTTTTTCAATGAGATGCATTACATTCTCTTCTAATGTTTCATTCTTTTGGTGTTGAACTATTGTATCTTGATTTCTCATAAAGTCATCAACTTCCTTTTATCTCCATTCTACATCTGAAGGATTTGTTTTCCTCAGAGAGTTTTCTTATCTCCTTTTTCATCTGGCCAATTCTGCTTTTTAAAGCATTCTTCTTCTCAATAACTTTTTAAACTGTTTTATTCATTTGACTGAGCTGGTTTTTAACATGTTATTTTCTTCAGCACTTTTTTTTAATTCCTTGACTAAGTTGCTGATTTTGTTTTCATGATTTTCCTTCATCTCACTCATTTCTTTTCTCAATTTTTCCCTCTATCTCCCTTACTTGATTTTCAAAATCTTTTTTGAGCTCTGTCATAGCCTGAACCCAACTTCCATTTTCCTTGGAGTCTTTAGATGCAGAAGCTTGTACATCCTCATCTTCAGACTGAATAATTTGATCCTCCTTGGGATCATAGACAAAGTTATTTGCCAATGGTCCAGTTCCTCTTTTTTCTCTGTTTACTTATTTCCCTAGCCTGTGCCTGGTTTGGGGGTGCTTCCTGAGCTTTTGAGTATGGGACCTCCACAAGGACATCAGTGTGTGAAGCTCTGACTGCTCTCCTGGTCTTCGAATGACCACAAGTGTACTCCTCTGCCATGGGATGGGGGGGGTTTCCTATGTTCTATGGGGGGTGCCTAGACTGCAACCAGGATCTGAATGTAGTCAGGGGCCAGAGTTCTGATCCAGGGACAGAGGACGGACCTCAGAAGTCTCTCTCTACTCCCCTACATTCGGTGGGCTGAGCACTCAGGGCATAGTTGCTTGGAGGCTCTTGCTTGCTGGCTTCTGCTTCCGTTTCCTGGATCTGGGCATGCTGACTACTATGACTGTGCTGACTACTGCAACCACCCTGAGGTCCTGGGCTTCGGGCTTGCTCTGGCAGAGGTCTTCCCATTGATCCTCCATTTTGTGCCAGGTACTCTCTGGGGTGCAGGTCAGGAAACTGCTTCTGCTGCTGAAAGCCACAGCTCCCCAGCACTCTGGGGCTGTTCCCTAGAAGCTGAAGTTTATTCACTCTGGGGGGGCCATCCTTCTAACCCTATGGAATGGAGTTTTTCCACTATTTTCCCAGTTATCTCAGGCTGGAGAATTGCCTCACTGGAGCTTTCTGTAGGTTCTATTTCTCAAAAATTTAGAGTCATAATTTTAAGATTTTTGAAATATTTTAGAGAGAGCACCTAGGAGAGGCTCTTTTCCTGCTGCTTTCTTGGCTCTGTTCCTCTACTTCTTAATCAGTACCAGGTGGTTTTGATGACTGCTGCTTTATAGTATAGTTTTAGATTTAGTAGAGGTAGGCCACCTTCCTTTACAGTTTTTTATCAGTTCCCTTGCTATTCTTGCTCTTTTGCTATCCAGATGAATTTTGCTACTACCTTTTCTAGCTCAGTAAAGTGTTTATTTGGTAATTTGAATGGTAAGGCACTGAATAGGAAATTTAATTTGGGTTTTCCCTGAATTTTCAACAATACTGAACTGTGTCATCTTTTATAATGTTTGTCATTTTTTCTGAGTACAAAGTGTTACCTGATAGTTGTTTTAAGTTGCATTTATCTGATTATTAATGTTTTTGAATACTTGCAAAGTAGGTATAGATATTTTGAGTTTATTGTATTAAAAATTGCCTGTTTATTTTTCTTAAACAATTATCTATTGGAGAATGACACCTGGTTCTTATAAATTTGTAGCAATTCCATTGAAAATAATTTTCCTAGTATTTTTTTTTACAAAGTCTTCTCTATTTATTTTCTGTTTATTAACTCCTATGCTTATTGGATCACATCGATATAATTAAATTCTTTGAGGGCAAAGATTTAGTTATTATTTTTGTAAATCTTGCTCTAACCATAAGTTATCTTGTATATATTTCCTAGATGTGTGTCAAATTGAGTTCAATGAATTTCTTGCTTAAAAACAAAACTAATATGAAACCTAACAGAGAAACCTGGTTCTCCCCAGCTCCAGGAATGGTCTGAAGAAACACACACACACACACACACACACACACACACACACACACACACACACACAGCCTGGATGTAATAATAATAATAATAATAATCAATTAATCTGCCAAATAACATATTATTTCATACAGACTTCAACTTCATAAAAGACTATCAAAAGCATTGAGAAATACAATGTTTTAAAGAGTTCAAATAAACCCATATAACCTATAACAGCATATGTTTTAGGAACACCCTGGTGGGACAGAAAACCAAAAAAGCTCCTAGATCAGGAAGTTGGGAAAGAAGGCCATTATAGTTTGGGAAGGGATACCCTGGCAGGGACAAAAACCAATACTCAATAGCCTTAGGTGGTAAATCTTATCTATCTTGTCTACAATCCTTATAACAAGTAGGTCAACATGGAGCATGGAAGCCTAAAATATACCCCCTGAATAGAGAAAGCTATTAGTAGGAATATTAAATTAGTAGGCATATTAGAACTCCATAGTGCTCTAAATGCAGGCATATTTAGAGAAGTAGACATCAATGGCAGGAGTTAATGGAATTGAGATTAGGAATAAGGAAAGAATGAATACTTCATCCAAAAATGCAGGAGGAATGGAAGCTGATCTTGTTACAAAAAACTTAGGGGTGGAACCAAGATGGTGGCATGAAAGCAGCATTTCCTGGGAACTCCTTCCCCCACAAACTCCAACAGTCAACAAATTATGATTCTAGTCAAAATTTAGAGGGGCAGAACCCACAGAAAGATTGAGTGATACATTTTCCCAGTCCAAGCTAACTTAGATGTTCCATAGGAAAGGTATGTTTCACCAGAACCAGGAGTTGGAAAAAGGCCCAGTCACAGCACAGCCCAGGAACAGCTTGAAGGGGCAGGGAGAGAATTCTGCTACACCAGAATGAGTGTGGAGTGAGGGAGCACTGGCCTCAGAATCTGCAGTGGGAATCTGAGAAAGCAGCCTGCACCCCCAGAGCAAAGCCCATGGATGGTAAGGGGGTCAGGAAAGACTGCAGAAATTTCTCTGCTCTCCCTCGGGGTAGGACACTGCTGTTTGCCCACACTCAGATCCAGGTTGCAGTTTGGGCTTCCATACTAAGATAGCCAAGCAGGACTCCTCCTTACAACTCCAGGGCAGAGGGAAGTGGGGGGGGGCATCTACATATCAAAGCACAGGCAAGATAGCATAAGACCTTGGAGAAATAAAGGTCCCAGTGGGTTGTCCCCCATCCCCAAAAAAATCCTAAAGCCTTGCAAGTGCTGTAAATTAGTCTTAAGCTGAGGAAATGCGTAAACAGAAAACAAAAAGAATCTGACTATACAGAATTACTTTAGTCCCATGGAAGATCAAAACACATACACAGATGATGACAAAATTGAAACTTCCATATCCAAAACCTCTGAGAGAAATAGCAAATGGGCTCAGACTATGGATGAGCTCAAAAAAAAAAAAGACTTTGAAAAGCAATTAAGGGAGGTTGAGGAAAAAATTGGGAAGAGAAATGAGAGTGATACACAAACTCAAATCTGAAACTTAGAAGGGACATATGAGTAAACAGAAGACAAATGCTAAAATGAAATGTTAAGAGTAAGGAATTGCTACTTCTGGGGTGGAGCCAAGATAGTGCCATATGCTTCTGGAGCATTTCTCTACCAAAGTAAAATGAAGCCTCTATTCTGAAATTCAAGCTGCAGATCCCACCAAATAAAAAAGAGAAAAGATTCAAAGAAGTTTTCAACAGTAGATATCACAGAGGATCTTCAGTGAAGTTCTGTCTCTTTATGAAAAAGGGGGAAGTAAAATCTAGGAGGTGGAAGAGTGGAGAAAGCCAGTAGGAGGCTCTTAGCCATAGTGCAATCTAAGTCCTGACAGTTTGACAATAGTTTGTCAACAAGTCCCAGCAGCTAGATAGCAACCCAGCTGAGAGGAGCCCAACCAAAGTCTGAATCTTGGAAACACTGTGGTAAAAGATAGGACTGGGATGGGAACAAACCATTGCTAAGCTAGAACCTGGAAATAAAGGAGGAAGTAAACCTCTGTAAAGGCAAGGTCTGGACTGCATAGTCACTATCTTGGCAAAAGATAAACCAGGGATCAGACCCCAGACCCAGCAAAAAAACAAAAACTAAAACAAAAAAACTTTGGATCTAACCTTCCTAGATCCCAGGAGCAGAGCTAAACCAACAAAGATAAGCAGAAAAGTTAAAAGAGCACTCCCTATAGAAAACTACTTTACAGACAAAGATGACTGCAATGTCACGTCTGAAGTAGAAAACTGAAAAATCACTCACAGAGGAAGTATCAAAGCAGTACATAAATTGGACTCAAATACAACAGCTCATTGAAGAGCTTAAAAAAGAATTTAAAAATGAAAGAAGAGAGAAAGAAGCAAAATGAAAAAAAAAGAATTGAGAGTCATGTAGGAAAATTATGAAAAATTAACCAAAGAAATCAACTCCATTTATAGTAAAAATAACCATCTAAAAAAGGAAACACAAAAGGTAATTGAAGAAAATAAAACCCTAAAAATTAGAATTGAATAAATAGAAATAATGAATCTATGAGACTACAGGATTCCATCAAACAAAATAAAAAGGCTGAAAAAATTGAAGAAAATGTATAGTATATTTTAGAAATTAGATCCAGGAGAGATAATTTATGAATCACTGGACTGCAAGAAATCCGAGATAAAAAAAGAACCTGGCCTGGTAAATATCTTGCAGGAAATTATCAGGAATAACTGTACTAATATGCTAGAACCAGAAGACATAATAGTCATTGAAAGAATACACAGAATTCCTCCAAAAAGAGATTCCAGGATAAAAACTCCAAGGTCTATTTTATGCTGAATTCCAGAACTCTCACATAAAGGAAAAAAATATTTCAAGCAGCAAAAAACCCTTCAAATACAAAGAAAACACAATCAGACTCACACAGGACCTATCAGCCTCCACATTGAAAGATGGGAAGACCTGCAATAATACATATCAGAGAGCAAAGGACCCGAGATTACAACCCAGCATGTACTACCTTGCAAAATTCAGCATATATTGTCAGGGATGCTCAATAAAATAAAGGACTTCCAGAATTTCCTGACACAAAGACCAGAACTGAACAGAGAATTCAATGGCCAAATACAGGACTCAAGGGTTGCATTAAAAAAGATAAATGAGAAGTGGAAGGAAAAAACAAAATAAAACAAATGTTATTCAAGACAAATTTTATAAAACCCTAAAGGGGAAGATATAACACTTATAATTCTTGAGAACTTTACTTCTCTCAAGATAATTAAAGGGTCGAATATAATTGAAGAGATTGAATTTAAAGGATATGGGTATAATTGGGTCTTGTCTCTCCATTGAAGAGGTCCAAGATGCCTTACTGTATTGGAGACAACAAAGTCCTGATGAAAAGCAGGGTTGTTAATTCTAAATTTAAGTGTATCATTATTGTTTGACCTTTTTTAACTCTGCTGTGCTTAGCATCTTGTCTACTGAGGGCATCAGAATCTCTTAATTTACAGTCATTTGTAAAGTTCTCATGTGAAATCTCCAGAGCCTCCTAGTACTTAGAGATCTTTAAGATTCTTGCAGTTAATTAGATCAGGGTTTGACCTAATCTACCCTTCCCTTAACAAGGGGTTAAGTACACCTGTGTGTGTGTGGGGGAGGGTAAAGTGTGAGACAAAGTAAGCTGTGCTTCATTTAACAAGATGTTAAATACCCTGGATAGGGGAGGGGGTAAGGGGGGAGAGAAAAATAGGTCTTGTTTTACTTAACAAGGGATTAAGTACCCTGAGTTGGGGAGGTGGGTAAAGTGGGAGAGAAAATAGGCCTGGGGGAGGGCACAAATGATCTGGCCTTGGATGATACTTTGGCTCATGAGAAAGACTATGTGTCCTTGGAGGGTACTTGAAAAGGGGATAAGGGGATAATGATTATAAATATAATTGGATGTAAGTTGAGATAATGTTGCTTATCAAGCAATCAAACCAGCAATCTGTGATGATACTTTGATAATAATATGATCTTTATCAAGAAATCAAATAACTAAACTGTAATTTACAATACCTGATTAAGAGTATTGTTTAAGATGAATTTATTTAATTTCCAATCAGTTTTTGGGTTATCTTTTCATGACCCTTTATTACATGTAATTTTTGTTGCATGAAAAACAACACCAAGTGAAGAGGTACAAAGATTTATAATTTTAGAAGGAAAAAAGGAAAAGTGTGAAATCTAAGCAAATTCTATTCAATAGATTTGGCCCAGAGAGGGAATAAGACACATTCCCACTTGGGTTTAAAAATTTATCCCAATCTACAGGGAAGGGGGAGATGGGGAAAGGGAAAGATAAAGGAAGAAAGGACTGATAAAAGGTAAGGCAAAGGTAAAAGTGAAAATAAACTGAAAGTTAAATTTTAAAAGAAAAGTCGAAGGGGAAAGGGAGTAAAATTTTGGTGAGGAGGAGTAAGAATATAGGAAAGAGAAAAATATAAACAGAGAGAGATAGCATGGAGGGAAATATAGAATTGCAATCTTAACTGTAAATGTGAATGGGATGAACTGTCCCATAAGATAGAAGCTGATAAAAGAATGGATTAAAAACCAGAATCCTACAATATGTTGTTTACAAGAAACACATTTGAAGCATAGAGAGTCATGCAGGGTAAAGGTAAAAAGTTGGAGGAAAACATAGTATGCCTCAGTTGAAGTAAAAATAAATCAGGGGTAGTGATCCTGATTTCAGATATAGTAAAAAGCAAAAATCGATTTCATTAAAAGGGATAAGGAAGGAAACTGCATCTTCTTAAAAGACATCATTGGGGTTCGACTAAGTGGCACAGTGCATAGAGCACCAGCTCTGGAGTCAGGAGTACCTGAGTTCAAATGTGACCTTAGACATTTAATAATTATCTAGCTGTGTGGCCTTGGGCAAGCCACTTAACCCCATTTGCCTTGCAAAAAAAGACATCATTGGTAATGAATGCACCTAATGGTATAGCATCCAAATTCCTAGAGGAAAAGCTGAATGAATGACAAGGAGATATAGATAGCAAAACTTTAATAATGGGGAACCCCAATCTTCCTCTCTCAGAGCTAGATAAATCTAGACACAAAATAAACAAGAAGGAAGTTAAAAGGTAAATGAAATCTTATAAATCTTAGATATGAAAGACCTCTGAAGAAAACTTAATGGGGATAGAAAAAAGAATATACCCTTTTCTTGGAAGTACATGGCACCTATACCAAAATTGACCATGTACTAGGCCAAAAAACCCTTTTATTCAAATGCAAAAAGGCATAAATAATAAATAAACCCTTCTTAGACCATGATGCAACAAAAATTACATGTAATAAAGGGTCATGAAAAGATAACCCTAAAACTGGAAATTAAATAACTTCATCTTAAACAATGGATGGATCAAGCAACAAATAATGGAAATAATCAATAATTATATCCAAGACATCATACCAAAACCTAAGGGATGCAGCCAAGGCAGTTTTGAGGGGAAACTTTATATCTATAAATGCTTCTATGAATAAAATAGAGAAAGAGCAGATCAATGAATTGGGTATACAATTTAAAAAATAGCTAGCAAAAAGAATAAATTAAAGATCCCCAATTAAATACCAAATTAGAAATTCTGAAAATCAAGGGACAGATTAATAAATTTAAAAGCAAGAAAAACCATTGATCTCATAAATAAAACTGAGCCAGTTTTATAAAAAAAAGTCTATAAAATAAACAAACCTTTGGTTAATCTGATTAAAAAAAAGAAAGAAGATAACCAAACTACCAGTATCAAAAATGAAAAAAGTGAACTAACCACCAATGAGGAAGAGATTAAAGAGATAATTGGAGCTACTTTGCTGAAGTGAATGCCAATAAATTGAATAACTTGAGTAAAATGGATGGATATTTACAAAACTACAAACTGCCCAGATTAACAGAAGCGGAAATAAATTATTTAAATAATACCATTTCAGAAAAAGAAATTGAAGAAACTATCCATAAACTCCCTAAGAAAAAGTCTCTAGATCAGATGGATTTACAAGTGAATTCAACCAAACATTTAAGAAACAATTAATTCCCATTCTACATAAACTATTTTAAAAAATAGGAGAAAAGGGAGTTCTGCCAAACTCTTTTTATGACACAAACATGGTGCTGATACCTAAATCAGGGAGAACCAAAATAGATAAAGAAAATTAAAGACTAATCTCCCTAATGAATATTGATGTAAAAATCTTAAATAAAATTTTAATAATGAGATAGCAAGTTATTACAAGGATAATACACTATTTGGTAGGATTTATACCAGGTAGGCAGGGATGGTTCAATATTAGAAAAACACTCAACATAATTGAACATATCAATAACAAAACCAAAGAAATCATATGATTATCTCAATAGATGTCAAAAGACTATGATAAAATGCAACATTCATTTTTATTAGAAACAATAATAAGTTAGGAATAAATGTAGTTTTCCTTAAAATAATAAATAGTGTCCATTTAAACCACCAACAACATATTCTATGTAACAGAGATAAACTAGGAGCAATTCCAATAAAATCAGGGGTGAAACAAGGATACCTATTATCATCATTATGTCATTTATTCAAAAAAGTATTACAAATGCTAGCTGTAGCAATAAGAAAAGAAAAAGAAGTTGAAGGAATCAGAATTGGCAATGAGGAAGCAAAACTTTTACTCTTTGCATATGATATGATGGTATACTTAGATAATCTGAGAAAATCATCTAAAAAACTTGAGACAATTAACTAATTCAGCAAAGTAGTAGTATATAATATAAATAAATAATACATAATATAAATAAATAATACATAAATCATCAGCATTTCTATGTATGAATAACAAAGCCCAAAAGCAAGAAATAGAAAGAGAAATTCCATCTAAAGTAACTTCAGACAACATTAAATACTTGGGAATCTACTTCCCAAGACAAACCCCAAACTATATAAACACAATTATAAAGCACTTCTCACCCAAATCAAATCAGATCTAAATATTTGGAAAAATGTTAATTGTTCATGGTTAGGTATAACTAATATAATAAAAAATGGCAATTCTATCCAAATTAAATTACTTATTCAGTGTCATACCAATCAAATTACCAGATAATTACTTCACCAAGTTAGAAAAAAAATAGTAACAAAATTCATCTGGAGTAACAAAAGGTCAAGAACAGCAAGGGAACTGAGAAAAAAATGTAAAGGGACCTAGCTCTACCAGATCTAAAATTGTGCTATAAAGCAGCCATCATCAAAACTGCCTGGAACTGGTTAAGAAATAGAGGAATAGATCAATGGATTAGGATAAGTTCAAAAGAAATTGCAATAAATGACTACAGTAATCTACTATTTGACAAACCCAAAGACATCAGCTTCTGGGATAAGACCTCACAATTTGATTTTTAGGAAAATTGCAAAATAGTATGGCAAAAACTTGGCATAGATCTGCATTTCATACCCTACCAAAATAAGGGCAAAATGGGTACAGGATTTCGACATAAAGGGCACATAGATAAATTAACAGACCAAGAAATTATCTATCAGATCTATGGAAAGGGGAGAAATTTATGGCCAAACAAGAATTAGAATACATTATAAAATGCAAATTGAATGGTTTTTGACTATATAAAATTGAAAAGGCTTTGCACTAATAAAATCAATGCTGTCAAAGTTAGAAGGAAAGCAGAAATCTGGGAAACAATCTTCACAACCAGGAGTTCTTAGAAAAGAATGATTTCTAAAATATATAGAGACTCATTTCTAAAATATAAAGGAATTTATAAGGTTCTAAGTCATTCCCCAATTGATAAATGGTCAAAGGACATGAATAGACAATTTTCAGAGAAATTAAAGCTATGTATAATCATATAAAAATGTTCCAAAACATTATTAATTAGAGAAATGCAGATTAAAACAGCAATGACTATTATCACCTCACAACCATCAGACTGGTCAAAATGAGGAAGAGGCAAAATGATCAATATTGGAGAGGTTGTGGGAGGATTAGGATATTGATGCATTGCTGGTGGAGTTGTGAACAGATCCAACCTTTCTGGAGAGCAATATGGAACTATGCCCAAAGAGCAGTAAAATTGTTCATACCCTTTGACCCAGCAATTCCAATTCTAGGTCTATATCCAGAAGAAATTATAAAAAATGGGAAAAGTGCTATGTGTTCCAAAATACTCTTTTTGTAGTAGCAAAGAATTGAAAATTGAGGGGATGCCCATCATTTGGAGAATGGCTAAACAAGTTATGGTACAGGAATACTATGGAATACTATGGAATACTATTGTTCTATAAGAAACTGTAAATGGTTGGACTCTAGAGAAGCATGGAATGACTTACAGGATCTGATGCTGAACAGAGGGAGTAGATTAAAGAGAACAATGTACACCTTAACAACAACACTGTGAGATGATTGACCTTAATGGAAGCAGCTCCTCTCAGCAGTTCAGAGAGCTAGGACAACTGCATTAGACTGGCTTTGGACAATACTTTTCCCATCAGAGGAAGAAAAACAAAGCAAAAAAAAAAGAAAAAACAAAAACCCTTCAGAATCTGATGAATGCTTTATAAAAATTATCCCTTATGTATCTCCCTTAATCCTAATTCCTTGTACCAAAATGACTAATCTGTAAGCATGCTTATTCAAAATATGAATGTACAATGCTAATATGACTATTCACCACTGAGGGGAGGTGGGTTCGAAGAGAGGGTGGAGAGAAATTCTGTAACTTAAAAATAT
This sequence comes from Macrotis lagotis, assembly GCF_037893015.1. Classification (NCBI taxonomy): domain Eukaryota; kingdom Metazoa; phylum Chordata; class Mammalia; order Peramelemorphia; family Peramelidae; genus Macrotis; species Macrotis lagotis. The sequence goes on along the minus strand of NC_133664.1, from coordinate 162,955,029 downwards.
ACATGTGCATATGGATGAAAATTAATTAATCGATTAATGAATGAATGAAAAAATAAAGAACAAAGAATTGACTAGAGGTAGACCTCAAAGTCCAGGGTTAAAGAGGGGAAAAAAGTGACTTATCCATAGCAATTACAAAAATATCAGGAAGAAATGAAGCAATAGGAATAAAAGTAAAATATAAATGAAAGAGCTCAATATTATTAATGAATCATAAAGTTCATAAATAACTTAGAATAGAAGCTGGAAAACATTCCTCTAGTAATAATTCCCTGAAAGTTAAAATTGTGCAAACAGAACTCCTCAAAGTTCTGCCTAAATACCTAGAAGGAAATAAAGAGATTAAAAATGAAATAAAAATTTGAGGAAAGAAAGAAGAAAAATAGCATAGGAAAGAAAGTGATAAATCTTGGTCAAATATTATCCACCAAATATTATACACCAAATATAAATCAGTGACTCTAAGAAAGAACAATAAGTATGAGATCAAAAGAGTTTGAAATGATGGTAGAAAATGTAAAATATCAGGGGCAGCTAGGTGGTGCAATGTAAACACTGGCCCTGGAGTCAGGAGGCCCTGAATTCAAATTTGACCTCAGACATATAATACTTATCTAATTGTGTGATCTTAGGAAACTCACTTCACCCCATCACCTTGCAAAAAGGAAAAAGAAAGGTTAGATATCCATTTTTTTAGGTTTTTGCAAGGCAAACCGGGTTAAGTGGCTTGCCCAAGGCCACACAGCTAGGTAATTATTAAGTGTCTGAGACTGGATTTGAACCCAGGTGCTCCTGACTCCAGGGCTGGTGCTTTATTCACTATGCCACCTCGCCACCCCTAGATATCTATTTTTCAAAAACAGTTCCAGGATATATATACTTTAAGAATCATAAGACTTAACTGTAATTCAAAATCAAAAACAAAAAAGATAGCAAATTTAAAGAAATTACAATTTGAAATATAATATTTTTATTAGAATCTGAGAGAAGAGTAAAAAAAGTAGAACTCATTGATTACCTCCTGAAATAAAACTCCAAATGAAAATATGCAAGGAACATTGTTGCCATAAATTGGAGCTTTTATGTCAAATAAAAATACTGCAAGCGATCAGAAGAATTAAAAAAAAAAAGAGGATTCATATCCCACAAGAACTGGTAGTTGCTAGAATTAGATGAAAATCTTAGAATATAATATTGTAAAAGAAAAAAAAGACAAATAAAAGTGATACATCTAAGGATCCACATCTTACAGTGGAAAAGATGTTATTCAGTCAAGTCCAACTCTTCATCATTCCATGGACCATACATAGCACACTTGACTCACTTGTCCCTCACTATCTCCTGAAGTGTGTCTAAAATCATGTTCATGGCTTCCATGGAACTAATGTATTCAATATGCACTTCTTCTTTTGCCTTCACTCTTTCCCAGGATCAGAATCTTTTTCCAATTAATCATACCTTGTTATGATTATAAGATTAAAATATTGAAGCTTTACAATTAATTTGTGAATACTCACAATTAATTTCTCTTAATTAATTTGATCTTGTTGTTGTCCAAAGCATGATTAAGGAAAAGAATAGAAAAAACTGTAGAAACTTTGAACTATAAATATGGAGTCAAGGGAAATGTAGAAATGTAAATGCACTTGGTTAATATAATGAAGCTAATTAATAGTAAGTACATATATCCTCATACAGGGAGAAAAAACAAATGTCCCTTTGAATCTTAATGTGTTCAAGACACGGAAGGAATTCAATAAGACAAACAGAACAACTAGGTTTTTTTTTAAATTTGTTTCTTCTGATTGGTCTTTAGAGACAAAAATGGGAAGGTCATAATTTGAACCCATGTTATCTAACTTCAAAAATAATTGAAAAAAGAATACTCTTGGGGAAAGAAGAAGAAGGTGGTATAATTTACTGTTCTTCAAAATTGAGAGTATGTAAGAAACATAATCACATATAGAGGAAGAGTTCTGGATAAAGGATATGCTATGAATTCTGTCCATTTCTTATCTGAACTGGACAGATTCATAACACACACACACACACACACACACACACATAAAGATTGGTGAAAGCATTACATTTAACAAGGAAATAGAGATGCAGATAAAGGAAATGGGACTCAATAGGAGTAGCAGAAGTAGCAGAATCAGAAAGGAAATAATTTCTTTTTCTTAAGAAAGATTTTATTTATTTTGAGTTTTACAATTTTCCCCCCATTCTTGCTTCCCTCCCCCACCCCCAGAAGGCATTCTGTTAGTCTTTACATTGATTTCATGTTATGCATTGATCTCAGTTGAATGTGATGACAGAGAAATTATATCCTTAAGGAAGAGAAATAAAATATAAGAAATAGCAAAATTACACAATAAGATAATGGGTTTTTTCCTAAATTGAAAGTAATAGTCCTTGGTCTTTGTTCAAAGTCCATAATTCTTTCTCTGGATACAGATGGTATTCTCCATTGTAGTTAACCCCAAATTGTCCCTGGTTGTTGTACTAAAGGGATGAGCAAGTCCATCAAGATTGATCATCACCCCCATGTTGCTGTTAGGGTGTATAATATTTTTCCTGGTTCTGCTCATCTTGCTCAGCATCAGTGCATGCAAATCCTTCCAGGCTTCTCTGAATTCCCATCTCTCCTGATTTCTAATAGAATAATAGTATTCCATGGCATACATACACCACAGCTTGTTAAGCCATTCCCCAATTGAAAGAAATTCATTTAATTTCCATTTTTTTTGCCACCACAAACAGGGCTACCATAAATATTTTTGTACAAGTGATGTTTTTACTGAAAGGAAATAATTTCAAGAAAAATAAATTTCACCTTATGAGAATAGATCATAAAGAGGGTAAGAAGAGAAAAATAAAGGTAATACCAATGATCTGGTTCTGGGCAAAGATAAGATAGAAGGGGAAATCTAGTGAGGGAAAAAGTCTTTTCAATTTCAAATCTCTTCAATTTCAAATCACTATTGTTAAGAAAAATGTCTTTGTTTTTCATCATCCTCTTCCTTTCAAAAGGGGAATAAAGAAGGGAAGAAAGTATAGCTGTATCCCTTTTTAGTGTGAATAATAAATTCCCAAAGTGGTCATATTATTTTAATTAACACTGTATATTTCCAGTGAGCTGAAGCAATTTACAATATTTTGCATAATTATAACTTTGACTAGATTTAATTTGACTGTATTTAACTACTTCATAGAATTAATTGGTTATAATTATTAGGACCGAGTATATAAGAAGATATGATGGTTGGAACTATACAATTCATAGTGAAAATTATGAATGTGAATAATATGATTTCAACCATAAAATGAAGGGTATTGGAAGAATGAATGTTAAAATAAAATAAAAAAATAGGCTATTTATATGAAACACATTAGAAAAATAAAGACTTACAAATAATTAAAATTTGCTATACACCATCCAAATTAATTATGATCCATGCAAATTTTTTTAAAGCAGAGATAATAATTATGTTTTCAGTCAAGTAACAGTGGAAATAGACATATTGAAAAGATAGAGTTTGCATTACATTTGACCATCATAGAGAAATCATATTATTGTTACTATACATGGACCTAAGTACATGGCATCTATATATTTAAAGGAAAGATTAATTGAATTACAGAGGGAAATTGAGAGTATATTTAGGGGCTTCAATATAATACTTAAAAAAATTATTTGTTTATGGCAATGCAGTTAAGTGACTTGCCCAAGGTCATACAGCTAAGCAATTATTTACTGTCTGAGGTCAAATTTGAACTCAGGTCCTCCTGATTCTAGGGTTGTTGCTCTATCCACTATACCACCTAGCTATCCCCAATACAACACTCTTGCACACAGATAAATCTAATAAAACAATAAGCAAAGAAGAAGCTAAGGATTTAAATATAATTTTTAAAAGGATATTCTAGAACTGGCAATTACTGAAAAAGCAATTGAAAAAATATGTGTGTGTGTGTGTGCATATGTGCATATGCAAATGTTTCTTAGTTGCTCACAGTATGTCTACAAAAAAGAATGTTGTATTAGGACAAAAAAGTCATATACAAATGGAAAAAAAAGAACTACCTTATTAACTCTTTACTGACTATAATGCATTAAACGATGCAATCTATAAATTGCCTTTGAAAAAAGGACTCAAATTTAAATGTAGATTAATTTATTTTTAAAGAATTAATGAGTCTAAGAATAAATAATAGAAATATTACAAAATTTCATCAAACAAAATGACAACAGTGAGATGATATGCCAAAACTTTTGGGATGCAGTAAAAACAATCCTTTGGGGAAAATTGATATCACTTTACTTTTGTTAGTAAAATAGAGAAATGATAACTTGCTACCAAAAAAATCTAGAAAAGGAGCAAATAAAAAAGAAAACAAAATATCCCACAACCCCACATAAAAACTGACATAATGATTTTCAAAAAAAGCATTAACAACTTTAAAAATGGAAATTGTTAGCTATTATGATTTTTAAAAAGAATGGAGGATTTCTGGGGTGGAACCAAGATGAGGGCATGAAGCTAGAATGCTCCCAGAGCTTTTCCCTACACAGAGCTAAATGTCTCTGCATAGACATTCAAGCTACAAATTCCACCAAGAAAAAGACAAGATCCAAAGAAGTTTTCAACAGTAGATATCATGGAGGATTTTCAGTGAAGGTCTGTTTCTTTGGGGTAAAAGGGTAAATAAAGCCACAAGGCAAGAAAGCGGGAAAGCCAGTGGGAGGCTTTTAGTCACAAGGTAGTCCAGGTCCCAACAGCTTGACAACAATATCAGGTCCACCAGTTAGATAGCAAGCCAGCAGGGAGTGTCCCAACCCCAAAGTCTGAAAAAGGCAGGACTTGGTTGGGACCACTGCATAGAGAGAACCTGGATATAGAAGAGAAAATAAACCTCTGGCAAGGCCTGACTGCATAGGCAACATCTTGGCCAACAACAAACAAAGGAACAGTTTCCAACCACAGCATAAAAAAGCTTGACTTTATACTCCCCATAATCCAGGATTAGAACTCAGATATTTCAAGATGAGCAAAAAAAGCTGAAAAAAAAATGGAAGAAAATGTAAAGTACCTTTGAGGAAAACAAAAAACAACCTGGAAAATAGATCCAGGAGAGATAATTTACAAACCACTAGACTGCAAGAAATCCTAGATCAAAAAAAGAACTGAAAAACATCTTGCAGGAAATTGTCAGGGATAGCTGTCCAAATATGCTAGAACAAGAAGACAAAAATAGACATTTAAAGAATACACAGAACTCCTCCAAAAAGAGACTCCAGGATAAAAACTCCAAGGGCTATTATACCCAAATTCTAGCATTCTCAAGTAAAAGAGAAAATACTGCAAGCAGGAAAAAGGAAGCAATTTAAATACAAAAAGGAAACACAACCAAACTTACATTGGACTTACCAGCTTCAACATTGAAGGACCAGAGGACCTGGAACACCATATATCAGAGGACAAAGGACCTTGGATTGTAATTAAAAATTTATAACCTTGCAAAATTCAATGTTTACTGTAAGGGAAAAAGATGGATGTTCAACAAAAAAGAGGACTTCCAAAATTTCCTGATAAAAAGGCCAGAACTTAACAGAGAATTCAATTGCCAAATACATGACTCAAGAGATGCATAAAAAGGGGAAGGAAAAAACAAAGCAAAACAAAACAATTGTTAGTCAAGACCATCAAATTGTATACAACCCTATAAGGGAAGACATAATACTTGTAACTCTTGAGAATTGTATTTCTCTTAGGATAGTAAAAGGGTTGAATGTAATCGAAGATATTGGACTAAGAGGATATAGGTATATTTGGTTCTTATCTCTCCATTGAAGAGAATCAAGATGATTTCACTATATTTGAGACAAAAAGCCTGGATAAAAAGTAGGGGTATTTACTCTAAGTTTAAGTGTCTCATTTTTCTTTGACCTACTTAAATTCTGCTTTGCTCACAAAACTTAGCACTTTCTCTGATGAGGGCATCATATGCTGGGCAGTCCTGAGTCAGTGTCTCCCATATCTTACAACTAATTGTAAAGTTCTTAAGAAACTCAGAGTGCCTCAGTACTTAAAGCACTTTGAGACTAGTTAATAAAATCAGAAGTGGCTTTAGGAGCAGAGGATGAGAACCTACCTATAAAAGTTGTACTTAATCCAGACTTTAGTTAACAAGGGATTAAGTATCCTGGGTGGGAGCTAAAGGGGAGAAAGTATGTTGGGGGGAGGAGTATATGATTCATGAAATAATTTGACTTTGGATGATAATTTGGCTCATGAGAAATAATTGTCTTTGGATAGCACTTGAAAAGGGGAGAAGGTAAAAAATGACTATAATTTGATGTAATTCAAGACTCTTGAGAAGTGTGTTTCTAATGAGACAGAAAAGGGGAGGGTACTTAGTGATTTTGAAGCAATGCAGCTTATCAATCAATCATTCAATCAATCTGTGATTATACTTTGATTGATCAGACCTTGACATTATCAAGATATCAATCAATTAAATAAGCTTTGATTCATGATATCTGATTAATAGTTCTTGATTGATAAATAACACCAGGTGAAGAGGCACAAAGATCTATTATACTAGAGGGAAAGATGGGAGAGTATGAACTCTTAGTAAATTCTATTCAATAGATTTGGCTCAGAGAGGGAATGAGAGCCATTCCCACTTGGGTTTAAAAATCTATCCTACTCTATGGGGAGGGGAGGGGAAAGAAGGAAGGAGGGACTGATAAAAGGGAAAGGCTAAGGATTAGTGAAAATAAAATGCAAGGTAAATTTTAAAGAAAAGCTTAAGGGGGGAAGAAGTAAAATTTTGGTGAGTAGGAATAAAAAGAAAGGAAAGAGAATAATATAAATAGGGAATGATAGTATGGAGGGAAATGAAGAATTGGTAATTCTAACTGTAAATGTGAATGTGATGAAATCTTCCATAAAATGGAAGCAGATAGCAAAATGAAATAAAAATCAGAATCCTACAAAATGTTTACAAGAAATACATCTGAAGCAGAGAGACATTCAGGGTAAAAGTAAAAGGATGGAGCAAAATCTATTCTGCTTTAGTTGAAGTAAAAAAAATTAGGAGTAGCAATCTTGATCTTAGATAAAGTAAAAGCAAAAATTGATCTCATTAAAAGGGATAAGGAAGGAAACTACATCTTCTTAAAAGGTATTAATAGGAAATGAAGCTATTATCATTATTAAACATGTATGCACTTAGTAGTATAGCATCCAAATTCCTAGAGGAAAAGTTGGGTGAATTACAAGGATAATAACATAAAACTTTATTAATAGAGAACCTCAATCTCCCTCTCTCAGAAGTAGATAAATCTAACCACAATTTACATAAAAAGAAGGCAAAAATGTCAATACAATTTAAGAAAACTTAGATATGATAGACCTCTAGAGAAAACTTAATGGGGATACAAAAGAATATACCATTTTCTCTGTAGTTCATAGTAGCTATACCAAAATTGACTATCTACTAGGGTAGAAAAATGCAGAAAAGTAGATTATGATGCAATAAAATTATATATAACAAAAGGTCATGGAAAGATAAACCAAAATTAATTGAAAGCTAAATAACAATTTTAAATAATGAGTGGATCAAACATCAAATTGCAGAAATAATCAATAATCATAATAACATCCAGGAAAATGATAGCAATGAGACATCATACCAAAACTTAGGGGATGCAGCCAAGGCAGTTTTGAGTGAAAATTTTATATCTCTAAGTGCTTTTATGAATAAAATAGAGAAAAAAGGAGATCAATGAACTGGGTATACAACTAGAAAAATTAGAAAAAGAACAAAATGAAGATCTCCAATTAAATACAAAATTAGAAATTCTGAAACTCAAGGGAGAGATTAAAAAAATTGATGAAAACCATTGATCTAATAAATAAAACTAAGATTTGGTTTTATGAAAAAAACCCTATAAAATAGATGAACTTTTGTTTAATCTGATTTAAAAAAAGAAAGAAGATAAGAAAATTACCAGCATGAAAAATGAAAAGGCTGAACTAACCATCAGTGAGGAAGAAATTAAAGAGATAATTCAGAGCTACTTTGCCGAACTGAATGCCAATACATTTTTTTAACTTGAATGAAATAGTGGAATATTTGAAATAATACAAACTACCCAGATTAACAGAAGAGTAAATAACATATTTAAATAGATATACTTCAGAAAAAGAAATTGAAGAAACCATCAACCAACTCCCTAAGAAAGTCTCCAAATCCAGATGGATTTAAATTGAATTCTACTAAGCATTTAAGGAACAATTATTTCCTATGCTACATAAACTATTTTAAAAATAGGAGAAGGAGTTCTGTCAAACTCCATTTATGACACAAATATGGTGTTGATACCTAAACTAGGAAGAACCAAAACAGAAAAAATAAAATTATCAATCTCCCTAATGAACATTGATGCAAAAATCTTAAATAAAATTTTAGCAAAGAGATTACAGCAAGCTATTACTAGGGTGATGCAACATGATCAGGTAGGATTTATACTAGGTAGGCAGGGATGGTTCAACATTAGGAAGACACTCAATATAATTAAACATATCAATTATAAAACCAGCAGAAATCATATGATTATCTCAATAAATGCTGAAAATGTCTTTGATAAAAGACAACATCCACTCTTATTAAAAACAATATAAATTATAGGAATAAATGGAGTTTTCCTTAAAATAATAAGTAGTATGTATCTAAAAGCATCAACAAATATTCTATGTAATAAAGATAAACTAGGAGCATTTCCAATAAGATCAGGGGTGAAACAAGGATGCCCATTATCACCATTACTATTCAATATTGTAGCAATATGTTAGCTTTAGCAATGAGAAGAAAAAGTAGTTGAAGGAATCAGAATTGGCAATGAGAAAACAAAGCATTCACTCTGCCGGTGATATGATGCTATACTTAGAGAATGCAAGAAAATCATCTAAAAACCTCAAAACAATTAACAAATTCTGCAAAGTAGCAGGATATAAAATAAACATATAATCTCTCAACATCTCTATATACAAAGAACAAAGTAAAAGATAGACAAATTCCATTTAAAGTAACTGTATACAACAGTAAATATTTAGGAATATATCTCCCAAGTCAAACCCAGAAACTGTATGAACACAATTACAAAGCACTTCTCACCCCAATAAAGTTAGATCTAAACAATTGGAAAACTTTCAATTGCTCATGGTTAGGTTGAGCTTATATAATAAAAATGGTAATTCCACCCAAATTAAATTACTTTATTCAGTTCCATACCAATCAAATTACCAGATAACTTCTTTACTAAGATAGAAAAAATAGTAACAAAAATTAGTAACAAAAGCCCAAGAATATCAGGGGAACTGATGAAAAATGAAAACAAAGGTAGCCTAGTTCTAGCAGGTTGAAAATTATACTCTTCAGAAGCAATCATCAAAACTACATGATACTGGTGAAGAAATAGAAAAATGAGTCATTGGATTAGACTAGGTTCAAAAGAAATAGTAGTTAATGCCTATAATAATCTACTGTTTGATAAATCCAAATACATTAACTTCTGGAATAAGAATTCAATAGCTGACAAAAATTTTTGGGAATATTGGAAAATAGGGTGTGGCAAAAAACTAGCCATAGACCAATATCTCATACCTTAAACCAAAATAATGTCAAAATGGGTACAGGATTTGGACATAAAGGGCAATACCATAGATAAATTAATAGACTTAAGAAATGCTTTATTCATCAGATGTATGGAAAGGGTAGAAATTTATGACCAATTAAGAAATAGAGTGCATTTTAAATCATAAATTGAAAGATTTTGATTATACTAAATTAAAAAAAATTTTACTAATAAAATCAATGCTGTCAAAATTGGAAGGAAAGCAGAAAGCTGGGAAAGAATCTTCAAAGTTAGGGGTTCTGATAAAGGTCTCATTTCTAATATATATAGAGAATTGCATCATATTTTTAAGGAAATGGTCAAAGGATATGATAGACAGTTTTTAAATGAAACTAAAGCTATATATAATGAGAAAAAAAATGTTCCAAATCATTTTTGATTAGATAAATGCAAATTAAAACAACTACAAGGTATCACCTCACACCTATCAAATTGGCTAAAATGACAAAAAAGAGAAAATGATCAATATTGGAGTGATTGTGAGAAGATTGGGACATTAATGCATTGGAGGAATTGTGAACTGACCTAACCATTTTGGAAAGCAATATGGAACTATACCCAAAGAGCAACAAAACTGATCATATCTTTGACCCAGCAATTCCAGTACTAGGCCTATACCCAGAAGAAATTATAAAAATGGGAAAAAATCCCACATGTTCCAAAATATTCATAGCAGCTTTTTTTGTAGTGGCAAAGAAATGGAAATTGAGAGGGTGTCCATAAGTTGGGGAATGGCTAAACAAGTTATGATATATGAATATTTTGAAATTCTATTGTTCTATAAGAAACCATAAATGGTTGGACTCTAGAGAAGCATGAAATGAATTACAGGATCTGTTGTTGAGCAAAGGGAGCAGAACCAACAGAATATTAGACATATTAGCAACAATATTGTGAGTTGATCAACTTTGATGGATGCAACTGCTCTCATTAGTTCAGAGTTGAACAATTCCATTAGATTGGTTATGCACAATGCTATTCCCATCCAGGGGGGAAAATCGGAACAAAACAAAAAAAAACATTCAGAATCTGATGCATATTACTTCACTTAAAAAAAACTTCTCTTTTGTATTTCTTTCCCTTAATTCCAATTCCCCATACCAAAAATGACTAATGTGTAAACATTTTTAACATAAATGTTTATGTGATGACTCTTCACTGCTGAGGGGAGGAAAGTGAGAATAGAGGGTGGAAGAAAATTATGTAACTTAAAAATATATATATATGCAAATGTTAGAATGTTGAAAAACTTTCCTAATGTGTATTTGGAAAAATAAAATATTAAAAAAGAATGAGGCAACCAAGTTACCAGTGTCAAAAAAGAAGAAAGAGAATTCATAATAATTGAACAAAAATAAATGAAATTATTAAATATTATTTTATTTGTACTAAAAAGTCGATTATTTTAATGGAAGGGATGCAGTTTAAATATTTATATATCCATCCATCTATCTATTATACAGAACGATTAAACACGAAATGGAGAATTTAAATAACCTAAGCCTAGAGAAGTAAATTGAACAAGCCATAAACCCTTCCACCGCCTCCAAAATCTCCAGCTGATTCATTTATAACTGTACTCTTATCAACTATTCACAAAAATTCCTAACATAAAAATTGTTTAAAATGTCCTAAAACTTTGCTATGATTCAGATGCATTCTTGATAAATATATATCTTTGAGAAATAAAGTAAAGTAAGAAAATTATAGACCCTAATCCTTAATGTCAATGCAAAAATATTGAAAACTAAATTAGGTACAAGGCAGCATAATAAAATGATTATATCCTGTGGCCATATTAGAATTATATCCAAAATGCAAAAAAATTGTAATTTTATTAAAAATTAAAGAAAAAAATGGACAAAATACTTTGCCAATTTCTGTTAAATACACTAAAAATACTTGGGAGAGGTAGTTTCTCTCTAAAACCAAAAGCTAGCATTGTCTATAATTCAGAAATACTAGAGGCTCCAAAAATCAGAGATAAAATAAATATGTATTTGCTCTACTTCTTGAAATTCTACATCTAGCAATGATAAAGGAAAATCATAATCCCCAATCAATAAAATCAATTAAATGCCACTACATGGTAGACAATATGTTCAGTCTTAGGATACAAATAGAGGCAAAAAATAGT